>NC_045441.1:72039271-72117912 GCF_002776525.5 Piliocolobus tephrosceles | reverse complement strand
TTTTTTTTTTTTTTTTTTTTTTTTTTGAGACGGAGTCTCGCTCTGTCCCCCTGGCTGGAGTGCAGTGGGGCGATCTCGGCTCACTGCAAGCTCCGCCTCCCGGGTTCACGCCATTCTCCTGCCTCAGCCTCCTGAGTAGCTGGGACTACAAGCGCCCGCCACCGCGCCGGGCTAATTTTTTGTATTTTTAGTAGAGACGGGGTTTCACCGTGGTCTCGATCTCCTGACCTCGTGATCCGCCCGCCTCGGCCTCCCAAAGTGCTGGGATTACAGGCGTGAGCCACGGCGCCCGGCCGGCTATTGTGAATAATACTGCAATAAGCACAGGAGTACGAGCATCTCTTCAACATACTAATTTTAATTCCTTTAGATATATACACCAAAGTGGCATTTCTGGATCATATGATAATTCTATTTTTTATTTTTTTGAAGAACCTCCATACTGTTTTGCAAAATAACTGTGCTAATTTACGATATCATCAACAGTGTACAAGCTTCCTTTTTCTCCACAACCTTGCCAACAGTTATTATCTTTCATCATTTTGATAACAGCCAATCTAACAGCTATGAGGTGATATCTCATTGTGGTTTTAATTGTTTTTAATTCAATGATTGGAGATGTTGAGCATATTTTCTTATATCTGTTGGTCTTTTATATGTCTTCCTTTGAGAAATGTTTATTCAGGTCTGTTCAGGACACTTTATTCCGTTAATGGTGCTGGGATAACTGGTTAGCCATACGCAGAACATTGAAACTAGACCCCTTCCTTTTACCATATGCAAAAATAAAGTCAAGGTGGATTAAAGACTCACACGTAAAACCTAAAACTATAAAAACCCTAAAAGAAACATAGGAAATATCATCCTGGACATAGGCTTAGGCAAAGATTTTATGACAAAGACTCCAAAAGCAACGGAAATGAAAACAAAAATTAGATGGGGCTTAATTAAACTAAAAAGATTCTCCACAGCAAAAGAAGCTATCAACAGAGTAAGCCCACAAAAAGATGGGGGACAATATTTACAAAATATGTATCTGACAAAGATCTAATATCCAGAATCTATAAGGAACTGAAACATATCAACAAGCAAAAAACAAACTCGTTAAGAAATGGACAAAGGACGTACACTTACCAAAAGAAAACCTACAAGTGGTCAAAATAACATGAAAAAAATGCTCAACATTACTAATCATTAGAGAAATGCAAATTAAAACCACAATACCTTCTCAAATCACTCAGAATGACTATGATTAAAAGGTAAAATTGCTCTACCATAAAAGCACATGCATACATAAGTTTATTGTACCACTTTTGGCAACCACTGAGGAACTGGAGAAAGGAAATGTGCACCATGCAATACTACTCTGCCATTAAAAAGAATGAAGTGGCCGGGCACGGTGGTTCACGCCTGTAATTCCAACATTTTGGGAGGTTGAGGCAGATCACGAGGTCAGGAGATCGATACCATCCTGGCTAATGCGGTGAAACCCTGTCTCTACTAAAAATACAACAAATTCACCAGGCGTGGTGGCACACGCCTGTAGTCCCAACTACTCGGGAGGCTGAGGCAGGAGAATGGCGTTAGCCAGGGAGGCGGAGCTTGCAGTGAGCCGAGATTGCGCCACCGCACTCCAGCCTGGACAAGAGAGCAAGACTCCGTCACCAAAAAAAAAAAAAAAAAAAAAAAAAAAAAAAAAAAAACCAAAAAAAAAAAAAGTCATGTCCTTCACAGCAACATGGATGCAGCTGGAAGCCATTATTCTAAGCAAATTAACACAGGAACAAAAAAACCGAGTACAGCATGCTCTCACTTATTAGTGGGAGCTAAACGTTGAGTACACACGAACTCAAGGAGGGAAAAAATAGATACCGGGGCCTACTTGAGGGTTGAAGATGGAAGGAGCCTGAGGATTGAAAAACTACCTATTGAGTACTATGCTCACTACCTTGGTGATGAAAACATTTGTATATCAAACTCCTACACGATTTACTTATGTAACCAACTTGCACATGTACACCCTGAACCTAAAATAAAGGCTGGAAGAAAAGTAAATATGACAAATGAAAATAAAAAGAAAGAAATGGTAAAACAGGTTCTTTAACCCGAAGAGAATTAATACTCAACCGAAATCTGAATCTACTGAAAGGAATGAAAAGAGCTAGTAGTGGTAAATGTGTAGATAAATATGAAAGACTTTTTTGAATTTCTTAATTTATCTTTTTTTTCTTTTTCTTTGAGATGGAGTCTCACTCTGTCCTTTGATGGAGTCTCACTCAGGCTGGAGTGCAGTGGCCCGATCTTAGCTCACTGCAACCTCTGCCTCCTGGATGCAAGTGATTCTCCTGCCTCAGCCTCCTGAGTAGCTGGGACTACAGGCATGCACCAACACACCCAGCTAATTTTTGTATTTTTAGTGTAGAGACAAGGTTTCACTCTGTTGGCCAGGATGGTCTTGATATCTTGACCTCGTGATCTACCCCCTTGGCCTCCCAAAGTACTGGAATTACAGGCGTGAGCCACCGCCCCTGGCTGAATTTCTTATCTTAATTTCTTTAATAAAGAACTGATCTTCTCAAACAACAACAAAAAAAAACTACTTAATATCATAATCCTTCTAGAGTTTATAACATATACTGAAATAAATGCAAATAACAAAATAACAAAAATAGAGGTTTAATGAAATTATGCAGTGATAAATTTCTTACACTTTCCCTGAAGTACTGTAACACAAATTATTTCCAGACTGTGACATTGTAAGAATGCATACTATAATCTCAAAATCAAGTACTTAAAGAACACAAAAAACCAATAGCAGAAATAGAGTGGAATAATTTAAATTATTTGATTAACCTGAAGGAAGATAGAAAAGGAAAGAAAAAAATTGTAGGGAAATAAAATATCAAGATGATAGTCAAACCCCAATTAAAAGGGAAATTGTCACACTGGTGGAGGGAGGAGTCACAGGTATGCTATCTGTAGGAAATGTACTTCAGATTCAAATACAGACAGATTCAATAGAAAAGTTAGAAAAATATATGGTAATCAAAATATATACATAAAATATAGTGTGTCTATAAAAAGATAAGAAAAAGCAGGTCTCAGGAAAAAAAATATTATAGAGATATAATTGGAAATTTCATAATGATTTGAAAGTGAATTCATGAGGAAGAAACAGGAAGTAAAAACTGACAAAACTAAGAGATTAGTTAAATTTGTAATTGTAGTAGGAAGCTTTAATACCCGTTTCTCATGTGTAACCCTGCATGTAGGTTGGTACCCCATCCTCTAAGTAATTCAGATCTACTTCATTTTTACAGTGTACAGTTCAAACAACAAACCTGTTAACTACTCCTTCTGAAATAGTTAGATATTGCATTATCCTTTAAAGAAGGGAGCTCTTTTCCTGTATCTACTCTTTCATTTCTGGAAAGCTTAGCTGAGGGGTTGCCTGTGACCACTGAGCAAAATCATCTCCATTTGCTTGAGATCTGAGAATCAAACTTTCCTATATAGACTGAATATCCTTGGATTTGAGAAATCCGATACTCTTCATAGGTCACTGAGAATATACCCTAAACTTTTCTATTCAATCTGCCTGTATTTGAATCTGAAGTACATTTCTTATGGATAGCACACTTAATGATTCCTCTCTCTACCAGTATGACAATTTCCCTTTTAATTGGGGTTTGACTATCATCTTGATATTTTATTTCCCTACAATTTTTTTCTTTCCTTTTCTATCTTCCTTCAGGTTAATCAAATAATTTAAATTATTCCATTGTGTGTGTGTGTGTCTGCATGCATGTGTTAAAGTGTATTGTAAAAGGTTAATAATATATAGAATGTCGCAGTTAATAATTTACAGATTTTTTAGAGGAAAATTTACCTTGTCTCAAAGTTTTCCTGTAAGCCCAATAGTGTTCAGAATTCAGTTTTATCAGCAGGGGTGAAAATTACAATCACGGAAGGCAAGTAAATATTTTTATTAGGTAAAACACATACTATACAAAAACAATTGGTAATGCCTTCTCTGATAGATACAGTAACAGTCACAAAGGCTGTGTAGAGCACTGCTAAAGTATTTATTTGACATTTATTAAACAGAGTTTAATGGCAGTGACATTTAAATCTAATTCATCAATTTAATAGTTTTCATGAAAATGCTTCATTTACTTAGATGCTCTATGTATCTTTCCTATTCCTACTAATCATTTTTGTTCATTTGCTGTTGAAGTAGGTTGTCTTGAAATAGTGCATTAGAATCAAGAATATAGCTTTGTCAAGCATTATCATTAAAAACCTATCTAGATTAAGAAGTAGTAAGTAATTATAATTTTGCAGGATTATTTTTTCATTTGTCTCAATGACAGTAAATCATTAGGCCCGAGAAACCATCTGTATGTATCCATAGATACACGCCAGAGGTCATCTTTGGAAACATAGTCATACGTTATTATGATGTCCCACTTTAAAAAGGGTTTTCTTCTTTAAAAAATCTTTAGTAGTGATCTCTTCTAATGAACATGATAAATCTGACAATCATCAAGGGAGTTTTAGTTTCAAATTTCTTTGCCAAATCAGTAGAACCCCTAGGGTGAAATAATGAGTAGACAAATAATCTTGTTCTGCCCCTTAGGGTAGATATTTTGTACTGATGATATTTCTAGTGCTGACCTTCCACATTCAAGTGTCTAAGTTTATAAGTAATTAATCAGTATTCCCTGGCACTTTGAAGATTTGAGCCTAAGTGGATATTTGCTTTCTGCTAACTGGGTTTCTAGTATTTTAACTGCCTGGGTGTAGAGTAGTTGAAGGCATCTGATAACTGTGTTTCCTTTAGCCGATAAGGACCTCAAGAATGGCTATACAGAGAGGAGATAATTTTTAAATATGGATTTAGCTGATATAAATATTACATGGTAAAAGGAAAAAAATGTTGCATTATTAATTTCTAGCAACTTTTTATTTAAAGTCGCTCTAGTACAGTTCGTCTGATCTGAGGAAGTACTGCTTTGTAATTATCCTAGATGAGTTGCTTCTTATGGAAGTTATACGTTGAGGTTAGTGTCTTCAGAGAAGGCCAACTAGCTGGATATGAAGTGCCATAAGTTTACAGCCTTGGCCAATGAGCCTCCCTGTAGAAACTGAAGATTGTCAGTGTGCTGAATTTCCTGGACTTACATTGATAATGATGATTACTAAATTCTCAATGTAGCATAGATTAGAATAGCAGTTTACTTAATTAATACTTCAGGTAGAACAGACTTCAAGTGGTCCAATGGTGTTACTCTCTTTTAAAAAGAAACTTTCATGTGAAGCTGAAATATCAGAATTTGAAAACAGAGCAGGAGGAATTGTTTATGGGATATGAACATTGAATATTATCAGATTTTTATGTATAAATTTACATTTGTCTCAACAACACAGATAGATGTGGTAGGCAGATGTAATATGTTTATCATGCCTGTTGGGGAAATTTCTTTTCTGAATTATGTTTGGGTGAGTTTTTCCAGTATTCAATGACCTGTTGATAAATGATTAACAGTTGGCTCTTTAAGGAAAACCATCCTAATTTGTAGGTTTGTCTTTTTTTGTGGTATAAATATTACCATTATGACTAAGTTGAAGCCACCAATATCACTAAAGATGCAGCTGGGATACATACAATCCAGTTCTCAATAGTCGCCATCAGCTGATCCTGTCACACCACTGCAATGCCTACCTTTCAAATATTATTTATATGCCTGCTACTGAAAAGCTACTATGTCCTTTGGATGTTATCTTTAAGTGCATAAGTATATAAATATATAAACATATAAATATGTCTGAATATAGTATCTTAATATTTCTTAATTTAAAATGAATTTTCATTATCTTTTCTTTGGCCTCTCACATTCTTAACTGATTTTGTGGTTTAATTTTCAGAAGTACTTTTTATTTCTAAGTTCTTAGGGAGTTTCATGGTTATTGCTGCATGTATTTTCAACTCCAGACTTTCTAAAGTGTTTTTCTTATGCTATCTGTATCAGAATTTCCGAGTAAAGAGGACTTAGCATCAGCATTTTAACACTTTCCTTTGGAGAGACATTATGAAGCTTTGATAATTTCTGTTCTAAAAGACCTACCTTTCCATTAAAGATAAAATTATTTGAATATTGACTTTCAATATTGACAAAATGTGATCGAAATACAAGTGGAAAAACAAGAAGTAAGAAATGATGAGAAGTTACTTTTATGATCTCATGAAAATATAATCTTGATGGACTTGACTTTGGAATAGGAACTAACTTCTGGAAGAGGGCTTTCTTTTCTCTAGTTTTGTCATCTATCAAGTAGATAATTTTGGGTGGTATTTCTGAGTCCTCAGGTATAGAAGCATTCCCTGGTGAGGTTAAATTTGTATTTAATTCCGCATGATGCTAATAAGCAGCTAGAATTGTGGAACACTTCCAGCAGGGAGCCCAAATTTTCTTGGTTTATGACACCCAAAGTAATTTTTTCCTGTAATTCCTAGATCAATAAAACAAACAAAGCAAAACACCTAAGGGTCCTGTTTGAGTATTAGCTTGGAGTGTGTTAATATATATTTATGTCTTAAACTTATCAGCAGTTTGAAAATTAATGTTTATAAATTGAAAGAAGAAAATATTTCTATTTCTTTCTTAACCAAAATTATTTACTTATGGTATGTGTGCAGTTTCTAGTGGGCAATGCACCACTTCACAGAACTTGAATTCAGATCAAAGACCTTCATCCTCCTTTCTTATTCTACATTAATTTTCTCAGTGTGCTTGCTTTTGAAGATAGCAACAAGTAAAATCCAAGCTTTGAAAATATGTAATGTCATTGAAAGAAATATACTATGATCTTTTTTTGGTAGTGTCTAAGCATCTCTTGGAAAAAGTTAAAATATGTAGGAGTACCTCTCTTAGCTTTCTGCAGCTTCCCAGGTGACTTAGTACACACTTTGGGAGCCAGGGACTTATAAAACAAATCTTATGTAAATGACAAAAACAATTTTAAACTCCCTAAACAGAGTGATAAAAAACAACAAAAAAATCTAATAAGAGTCAGACTTGCTCATTAAGTTATGATTTTATCAATTTTTCAATGATGAAAGAAGTGACAATAAATGAATAATGATGATGATAGTGTTAAAAATAGCGAAATAATTATGCACCATACTAACACATATGTAAATGCACTTCTATGTAAGTGCATTTTGTACAATATCCTAATTATTTTTTGTAACACATCTAAGAAATAGATACTATTATTATGCCCGGTTTTTAGGTAGAGAAAACAGAGACTAAGAATTTCAGTGTTGGTGATTTCTCCAGCTAGTAAGTGATACAACTGGTTAGGGAAAGTGTTTGGCTTTGATTAAGAGGCTATAAATTCTTCCTGAAAGGAATCTGCCATGATCATGAGGAATGGAACTGGTGGGGGGTCTATGGTATCAGTGAAGGCAGGCAGAAAAAAAAGGAAAGCAATGAGAAAACCAAGGATTCCTGACATCATTGGCACATGTCTTATAGGACTGGTAAGAATAACAATTGCAAAATCTAGGTAGTTTGGAGGAGTGAGAGCCCGGGTGTGTGTGTGTGTTGTGTGCATACAAACACACATAAACATTCAGAATTCCCAGATATCATTTGGCTAGGGTCATGTCTTATTGCAAATGACAATTAGACAAAAAAGCAAAATAAGTAAAATGAAACATTAGAGACAAAAGGATGGCTAAAGTAATACAATAAAAGAGAAGATAAGGGAGAAGACAGAGAAATGGCAGTAGCTTCTGCTACCTTGTACATTCCTAAACATATTTATCACTATTGCCCTTTACTTTAAATATTAAAATTCTTAAACATCCGTATTTCTCTTAAGGTAGCTCCTGTTTCAAACATGCTGTATAATTTAAAAATAAAGTTTGGCCCGGGCATGGTCGCTCACGCCTGTAATCCCAGCACTTTGGGAGGCTGAGGCCAGGGAGATCACTTGAAGTGAGGAGTTTGAGACCAACCTGGCCAACATGGCAAAACCCCGTCTCTACTAAAAATACAAAAATTAGCTGGATGTGGTGGTGCATGCCTGTAATCCCAGCAACTCAGGAGGCTGAGGCAGGAAAATTGCTTGAACCTGGGAGGTGGAGGCTGCAGTGAGCCAAGATCATATCACTGAACTCCAGCCTGGGCAACAGAGTGAGACTCTGTTTCAAAAAATAAAAATAAAAATAAAATAAATAAATAAATAAATAGTTTGGACAAAATACTTATCTTCTTAAAATATTTTCTTCATAGGAGCTGTATGTTACGTCATCATGTGAGGCTGGGTTTTGAGAAAAAAGGCAGAGTTTTTGAGTTGGATGTATATTATTGAAAGCCTGTAATGACAAGTGCTAATTTGTATTTACGAAGAAATGTTAGGAAATAAAATGTCATGTAATGTCAGAAATATAAGAGCATACTTTAATTAAATCATTAAAGACATTCCAGAGAATTTACTTTAAAACTCCTCTGTCTGGCATTAGGCTGGAAAAGGATCAGAAGCAACTGGATGTTGTCAACTCTCCCCTCTATTTATTCCCTGTCTTCCTTATTCCAGAATACTTTATTTTAGTCATTTGGTACTCAAGACATATGCTATTAGGCTGGAATTTTTTTTTCCTTTATAGAGACAGGGCCCTGCTCTGTCACCCAGGCTGGAGTGCAGTGATGCCATCACGGCTAATTGCAGCTTCCAACTCCTGGGCTCAAGTGATTCTCCCATTTTAGCCTCCCAAATACCTGGGACTACAGGTGCATGCCACCATGCCCAGCTAATTTTTTAATTTTTTGTAGAGACAGAGTATTACTATGTTGCCCAGACTGGTCTTGAACTCCTGGATTCAAATGGTCTTCTCATATCAGCCTCCAAAAGTGCTAAGATTACAGACGTGAGGCACCACACCCAGCCACAATTGATTCATTTCTAAGAACTGTGAGATGTTTATTCTGATACTTCCCTGTATTTAGTCTGATGCTTCACCCTGTTGGTGGGGGACCTTTTGCATTTCTCTACTCCATAATTTAAGTGAGCACAGTTCTTGACACAAAACAGTCAATTAATAAATATGTGTTGGATGAATTAATAACACTCCCATGTAAATTTCAATTATTGTCTATATAATTTACTTGATTTATTTTAAGTTGTAGCTATCTAAGCATCTTCAGGTCAGATTTGCTCTGCACAGGGAAAATTATTTAATGACAATTGAGAGAATCATCTAACTGGAGTCCCTGCTTCCAATGTATCAGCCTCTCTGAACTTCATGCTGCTGTTAACTTATCTCCAGCACCAAGTCCTAAATTACTCATCAGCTTTGCATTCCAGCTACTACTTATTTTGTTGTTTTCTCACTCTGGAAATCTCTTCTCACCTCCAATTCTTACCCTTTCAGGCCCATGCTCCCACCCCTCAAATTCTTCTTCCTCCTGGAAGGTCAATGTAGACATGCTCTCTTTCTCTCAGCTGCCACTGATTTGCACAGTTTTAATTATCCCTTTCTTTTTGTATAAAGAGACCTTTGCATTGATTTTTTGCATAGCATTTATTTTGCCTTTTGCTCTGAATTTTGTATGAGAGTTAAAATATTTGTCAAATAAGTGAATGAATGTTCTATCGCTCATTCTCAAGCAGAGTTTGTTAAAGTATAATTCATCATGTCATGCTCAACTCCATTTCACTTACTAGGTTATGGATATGTAACTATGTTACATTGTTACTGTTTGGGGTAACTCTTTGTGGGGTAAATTGCTGTCCTAACTGGAGAAAAAGTATGAGAATATGACAGACACTACAGGGCTAGATTCTACATTTTTCTCTCTCCAGTCAAAATTACCTTTTCAGTGTTCTTCACTACTTTATTGCTTTGTCTTTCTTATAGGTATGTGTGTATACATGTTTGCAAATACACTCACACTATACACACTATACATATATATAAACACATATTCATATGCACACAGACAGAAATGCAAAAAAAAGACAAATTTATAATTTAAAAAATAAACACACACAGATGTTTCTCAACTGAAATCGGGGTTGTGTCTTGGTAAGTTGAAAATATAAACTGAAATTGCATTTAATACACTTACACTACCAATATCATGGCTTAGCCTCGCTTACCTTAAATGTGCTCAGAACAATGACATTAGCCTACAGTGAAGCAAAAATCATCTAACACAAACCCTATTTTATAATAATGTGCTGAATAGCTTCTGGAATATATTAAATACTGCATTGAAAGTGAAAAACAGGATGGTAGTATGAGTACTCACCGTTAACATACATAGCAGAAAGCACCCAAGGTCTGATGAATGCTTGAAGACTTGAACTAAAGTTAGTTGCTGGATGATGGGGTTGCAACAGAGAATGAGTACCCAGTTTCTCTCTCTTCTGATGAGGGTTGGGGATAGCAAGTAGAAGGTGCTGAGGAATGCGACACTTGCCTATGGTTTAGCAGGCATAGTATTCCTTAGGAAGATGCCAAGTATTCAGTGTTTCCTCTTCTGGTGATCTGGCTGACTAGGAGCTGTGACTTGCTGCTACTGCAAAACATCTTGAGAGAGTATTGTACCACTTATTGCTAGCCTGGGAAAAAATAAAAATTCAAAATATGGTTTCTCCTGAATGCTCATTTTCATACAATTGAAAAGTGGAGAAATCATAAATGAAACCATTATAATTATGTTCGTTCAGAGAAACGCATCCTTAGAAAATTGCATTGGGTGAACATCATAGAATATACTTAAGCCTAAATGATATAGCCTACTACATAGCTAGGCTATGTTGTATAGCCTATTGCTCCTAGGCTACAAGTTCATACAGCATGTTACTATTCTGAATACTGGAGGCAATTTTAACACAATGGTATGTGTGTGTCTAAATGTAGAAAAGATATAGTAAAATAGGATACAAAAGATGAAAAATGGAACACCTGTACAGGGTACTTATCATGAATGGAGCTTACATGATTGGAAATTGCTCTGGATGAGTCAATTGCTCAGTGAATGAGTGGTGAGTAAATATGAAGGACATCACACTACTGTAGACTTTATAAATACTGTATACTTAGGTTGCACTAAATTTATTTTAAAATATTTTCATTAATAAATTTTAGATTACTATAATTCTGTTCTAAAAAGTTTATAATTTTTTATTTTTTTAATTTTTTGACTCTTTTATAATAACATTAAAATATAAGCACACTATATAGTTGCACAATATTGTGTTTATATCCTTATTTTGTGAGCATTTTTCTATTTCTAATTTTTTAAAATGTTATGTTTTTACTTTTTAAATCTTTTTGCTAAAAACTACACAGAAACATACACCTTAGCCTAGGCCTACCCACAGTCAGGATTATCAATATCACTGTCTTCCTCCCTCACACCTTGTCCCACCGAAAGGTTTTCAGGGGCAGTAACACACGTGGAGCTGTCATCTCCTATGATAACAATGCCTTCTCCTGGAATGCCTCCTAAGGAACTTGCCTGAGGCCATTTAGAGTTAATTTTTTTAATATATGTATAAAACTAGAAGGAATACACTAAAATAATGATAAAAAGTATAGTGTAGAAAATACATAAATCAGTAGCATAGTAATTTATTATCATCATCAAGTAATTGTACTGGACCTAATTGTCTCTGCTATACTTTTACAAGACTGGCAGTGCAGCAGATTTTTTTACGTCAGCATCACCACAAACACTTGAGTAATGAATTGCACTAAGGTGTTAGGAAGTCTGGGGGGTCACTAGTTAATAGGAATTTCTCAGTTCCATGACAATCTTATGGCATCACTTTTGTATATGTGGTTTGTGATTGTCTGAAACACCATTATAAGGCACATCGGTGTAGAATTTTAAAGGTAAGCAACCTCCCAGATGCTTTTTTTATCTTTTTTGTTCTCTTTTAATCTTACCCCTGCTCCCGGCAAATCATTGTTCAAATGCTATTTCTCATGTTGGGTGATACTTATAAAATCAGCAGGCTATCTGAGCTTCTTGAATATATAGAATTGCTTTTTTTTTTTTTTTTTTTTTTTTTTAAATGTGGTTATAGAGATAGTGCTTTCCAAAGAAGAGGAAGTTGGCAGAGGAAGTTCAATATATTGCTATATGAGACCCAAGTGGTAAAATGTGTTTTATTGTAGATTGAAGTCAATTGTATTTCTTGATGTGTCTTTCCACACATTCCTTTTGTGTATGATAATGTCACTCTTGGGTAGTGGAGGCAAAGAGGGGAAGTGAATAGGTAATGATGCTAATTTACCTTGTCCAGGAGTGGGGCAAAAGTGTCCTTCTGCTTTTACTAGGTTAGAGGGAGAAAGTGATGTGGGAGTTTGCTTTAGAAATACATGGTAAAAGAAAAATTGATCTTTGTCTGTGTTTGTCCTCTTTTGTTGATGTGGGAACAATATTGAGCGGCTTTTGGCAACTACGAATCAATTGCTATCTTCCTCCTAACAATCTTTTCTGTCATTGTTTGATAGTCTTTTATCTCTTTTCTCAGTATATCCTTATATTAGTACTATTCATTTACTCAGACATTTTATTGAGTGCTTACCTGTGGTCCACACTGTACTAGGCATAACAAGGAGTAAATGTAAGTACAGAAGAAGAAAAAATTTAAAGGTTTTTGCCGTAAAAACACAATCAGTTTTCCTATACTCAAAGACCTGTTGCTCATGAAGTATGTCATTAATATCTATGCTGTCACCTAAATAGAAATGTTATGCACAGGACTATTATAAACTTATCTTGCATTATTTATCAACTTTTTAATAAATTGTTTCTAATTTATTTAAAATAAAACATAAAACTTCAACATTTTTAAGCTAAAACAAAATTTTTACCACATTGATTTCATTAGTAATTTATTTCTTTAAATGTTGCATTAAAATAAACTTCTTATCCTCTTTTAGAAAGAGTCATTCAATAAGCATGCCTTTATAATTGTGATGGGGATAAAATAATTATAAGTGTTTTCATTCCTCCTACACCCAGAACCTAAGGTGATTTTAAGATTTCCTCTTATCTCCTGGTACTTAGAGAGTCATGGGGGAATCTGAAAGAAGCTCTGGTAGTGACTCATGTAACAAACTAAACCAGTAGAAAAGAGCAGGCACAAATTTGTGTTGGTTAAAAGTTGAGGAGGAAAGTTTAGAAAACAAGAGAAATAGGAACATAGAAAGGAGAGAGTTGAAGGCAGCTATTGAACATACTCGGAATAAACAGGTGAGTGAAGAATATTAGGATATTTTTAGAATGCCATGAAATATGTCGACCCCGATCCTCCTGGATTTCACCCTTCCCTCAACACTTTCTCAGAAGGTATCAGAAAACAAATACACATTTTAGTTACTTTCAATGAATTTTGGAAGAAATTAAGATGGCTAATTACAAGGTAGAACAACAACAGATTAGGGTTATTTGCATGCCAAAAAGTGGGAAAGCATACTAGGGATGTGATATGAGTCATAGGGAGTGAAACTGTTGCTTTCTGAGGCTACTTATTTAGTAGTCAAAGGACAAACTTTTTATTTCTCATTAAAATATTAAAAAAACATTCATAAGAATATTTTTATTTTAAATAAGTATAAGAGATTAAAAGGTCCTGTAAAGTTTCTGACTTAATTGTCTGGGTGTAGCGCAAACATTTATTTTGCAAATGTCACCAGGCGATTCTAGTAAGCATCTTTGAACCACTGCTGTGCACCCTGACAGCCTCCATGTCTGGGAGAATTTCTAGTAAAGGTGAAGTGATGACAATGATAGTGACTGTGCTGGATTTCAAATAGCAGTGGAAGAGGTTTGCCCATTAAAAAAAAAAAAATGCAATCTAAAACAAATATTGGATCTAATGTTTTTAGCGAGTTTTCATTTGCCTTTTAATTAATTACATTTTACTCACGCTTTGTCTTTTAATTGCAAGGTCTAAACATTTTTTATAGATTCTGTCTTTAATGGTGTTTTTAGTGACATCATCTTCCAAACTTATATAGCTACTCATTTATACTTCTTGTGATAGAATATACTATCAGTCAGTATCTTTGTGTGAATTAGGAGAGGAAAATAGGGCAGAGGAGTGAGTCCTAATGATCACTGGGTTTTGATATTCCCTATGTTAGTTTCACAAAATTAACTTGTATGCTTTCCAAATATTTATATTTGCTAGAGCAGTTTAAAAATTTTTTTTCTTAAAAGAATGAATAAATTCATTAGTGAGCCAATTGTACTAGCCTTTTGTGCTACGTATTTATAAACATTTTATAAAATATTGACTCTTATGGTGTTCAAATATTCTGCCTTTTCAGTAATCAATTTAACTAACTATATTTTTTCATACATTTCCATTACACATATCTTTTTAAAAGGTTTTTATGCATATTTTTACAACTTCTTAATCCATTCCAAATATAAAATCACAGCTGCTTTTTTACTTTGTGTTACGCACCCTTACCTTCTTTTTCTAATTTTCTTTGTCAGCAGCTTTTCCATTTTATTGATCTTTTCAAAGAACTAGCTATTTGAATCATCTTCTTTAAAAAATTGCATTTTCACCTATATGCGAATTATTACATCCTTAATGTATAACACTTGTGTCTTCATAGTATTTTTTAATTTTATCAAAGTATTAATAGAGATTATTTTCAAATTTATAAATTTTTGAGTAGGTTGTTTTCCTGTTTTTTTTTTTTGTTTGTTTGTTTGTTTGTTTTTGTAAATGGGATTTTGTTATGTTGTCCAGACTCCACTCGAGCTCCTGGGCTCAACCTCTCCTTTCAGCTGGAACTGAGCATGTGCCACTGTGCCTGACTCTAGTGTTTTTTGATTGCTTAGTTGTGTGTATGTGTTTGTGTTTATGGCAACCTTAATGATTTTTATTATTACCTGAGTGTGTTTTGAATTTTTATATATTTCAATGTGTACATATATGAGCATGCATAGACAAATGTATTAATTTCTATGAAGATAAATTTAGGCAGGGGTAATTTAATGATTTGACTCAGCATAATATGAGTTCCAATTTCATTGTCTGTCCCCAAACAATGAAGACCACAAAATTAAAGATCACAATGATTAATTCTTCCTTTTTATATTTGTATTTCTGGAAAATACTTGATATAACTTGATTTAATATTTTTCTTGTTTATGCTTGTATACATGTTATTCTTGCCACCATATCATGCTCTTTCCTTCCATTCACCAATCACCGTCATTTACCATTTCTTAATGATATGACACTCACTCCACTCCACCTAAATCCAGTACTCATAACTATTTTGTTATATGAACATTTGTGTATTTATAAATGTACCCCCAAACCCACAGTTAAAGCCAGTAAGCAGCTTTCTGAGCATAGTTTTTGAATACTGGAAACATAGAAAATTCTTTACTTTGAAATTGAGAATGCACAGAGTCAGAGAATTTGATTTAGCCACTCAATATTACACAGCTGGACGGTCATCAAACAAGAATAAACTCTTTCTCATTTTCAGATATTTAGCTTGTCATGAAGAATTATAGACAAATAAATAAATTATACATGTATATATTTGGCAGCATGTAAAATTGAGATATTCCACAGAGTTCCCAGGGATATTACATTAGTGCTAAAGGGCAAACTAGGAATAAAAATTCAAGTAAAATAGTGACCGTTTTTATACTTAAGTGCTATGATTATTATGTTTCTAATCAAATTCAATTCAAATTGTCCTCATATTCTTTTTTGCCTGTTATCATCTTGCAGTTATGTTGATTTTTTTTTTTTCTGTGTTTAGTCTCTTTGAATGCAATTTTTATCCAATTAATACTTTTACTATCCAATCAGAATACTCTCTTAACATTTTGGTATTTCATCAATAAAATGTCACAGCTCTATCTCGGAGGTTCAAGTCTTTAGCTTCTAACAATGTGAGACTCAGTTGTGAACTTAGTTTCTCTAAGAACAAAGGTTTTAAGTAAGGCCATTCAATGAATATGTTAGAAAATATAACACATGCATGCACATATATGTATGTATGTATGCATATATGTATATGTATGCATATGCTGTGCTAAAAACAAGATGTTTAAATATTAACTAGCTGTGTCTGTGCACATATTTAAAATTAAGATGAAGGTGATATAAAAAAAATATATCAGACACTTGCTAACAATGGCAAAGAAAACTTTATTCAAGACTATTGTAATAGCAGAGAAAGACTACCCTGCAATAAAAGATGAAAAAAAAAAATGTAAACACTTTGGTGAGCTAATGAAAAGGTGCTGTAAGATGTTATAGGGAGGTTGGCCAATATGATTTACTTCACCTGTGTTTGCTAATTGGTACTTATCAAAGCAAAGTTCCTATACTCCCATAGAAAGGAGGAGAAGGGGTTCCTGTCTGTCTTAACGAGGGCGTTTCAAAGGAATGGCTCCAGGGTCCTTGAGAAAGACATTCCTGGAATGCGAAGATTTACATCTCAAAGGGAAATAATTTATAATGGCAAGTTTTCTATTGTAGATGTACTAAGAAAAGGGAAGTTAGAGGTCCATAATCAGGAAGAAGACTGTCAAAAGTTTAGTACAGTTGAGGGGAAAGTTAAGGCCTTCTTGGTCAACTTATCTATTAGTTAAATAACCTCTTATTCCTTTATCAGAAGAGCCAGCATAAAATATATTTGATCATACTTTCTATTATTTAGTATTTAATTGGATACTTCTAAGTCTCTCTCTCTCTCCCCTTTTGGTGTTTATGCTTGCTTTTTAGAATTATCATGGAAAGGAGAGAAGGAGAGATCTTTTTATAACCAAGGAGGTTTCATAGTGTAGAATATTTAAAAGGAGAAAGAAGTGTGAAGACAAGTTTCACATTAATTTTTCAACTCATTAAATGTCAGTTGTATTAATTTGAAATTGAACTTAACTTGAACATTGAAATAGGTTTTTGAACATTGAAATAGGTTTTTGTCAACACTGCACATGAAGTTTAGATTGTCTATTCATATAATTTCCAGTATTACTATCAGAACTTTTAGCAATATGGCAAACCATAACTTTCATTAGTATAGTAGTCTCACCTTAATGATCAGAGAATAGGTTCTAAGACCCCCAGCAGATGTCTAAAAACTGTGGCTAATACCAAACCCTCCATATACTATTTTATTTTTTTTTTGATCAGGTAACCGAGAGGGTTACTAAGTGAGTAACAGGTGGGCAGCATGCGCAGCATGGATCTCCTCGAACAGTGGGATGATTCATAGCCTGGGTGAAACTGAGCAAGATGGTGAGAGATTTCATCATGCTACTCAAAAGAGCATGCAATTTAAAATTTAGTAATTGTCTATTTCTGGAGTTTTTCATTTAATATTTTTGGACTGTGGTTGACTGTGGGTAACTTAAACTGCTAGAAGTGAAACCACGAATAACTGTGGACTTTTGAGGAGTCTCAGTCACATGACTCGTTTTTCATAACCTTTCTCCAAGCACCAAAATAAGCTTGTAAAGTCAGATTCTCCAGCTTTCCAAAAACTGTGTGCAGACACACACTGATAGGCAATAATAGACTATATCTCCAAATTGCTAAAGTTATTTACAATCGAAAACCTGACACAAATACAGATTAAAGAGAAACTATAACAGAATTCAGTTTCAGAAAATAATTTATTTCTTGATTCTCAGCCAGTTATGTAAAACCTATCTGTGATAAGAAAACAGGATTGAATAGGGCTATAACTAGGAAGGTTAAATTTGGATAATTGCGCAATTGCATTAAAACCATCTATCAAGTCTAAATGCCTACCATTATTTTGGTGGATTCTGATTTCTTTTTTGATTCATCATTTTCAAATGCAAAATAATTGTAGGATTCCAAACTTTTGACCTTTAGAAAATATCAAAAGAAAGGAAAATGCTTTGTATAATGTCTATAGGTGGTTTCTTTCCAAATTATGTGGTGATTTCTTTCTTTAATTTAGTTCAGAACACTTGATAACTAATTAAATTCCCTTAAAAGCTTAAAAGGAAAGAATGAACTTCTTGTTAGATTATCTTGATGGTTCTTGGTAGATAAAATTTATTTTACCTGCGGGAACCCTTTATCACAGTTTGCCTGGCAAAGCTATCCCTTTTCCCTAGTTTACTGACATGATTATTACTAGTGTCTCTTTCATATTCAAATGTGTACCAGCTAGGATGATAAATTATGTAATCACTCTAGTACAAATTCTATCAGTCAGTATTCTACAGAGAAATAGAACTAGACGAATGGATAAGTAGGTAGGTAGGTAGATAGATAGATAGATAGAGAGTTAGATAGATAGAGAGTTAGAGTTTTATTTCAAGGAATTGGCTTTTGCAGTGATTGCATGGTGCTAACAAATTTGAAATCCGTAGAAACTTCAGGCTGCAAACTCTGGAGCAAGATGCGATACCGTATTCTTGAGGAATAATTTATTCTTTCTCAGATAAACGTTTTGCTTCTAAGACCATTCAACTTATTGGATAAAGATCACCCTCATCATCAAAAATAATATTTAATTGAAGTCAACTGATTATAGATGTGAATTACATCTACAAATACCTTCATGAGAACATTTTGAGTAAGTGTTTAATTGAATAGCTGGGTACAATAGCCTAACCAAATTGACACATAAAACTAACCATCACACTAAAAGCAGGAAAATTTTTCACTAGGTTGTTAGCAATGTGCAAAGATGTTTAGGTTCACTTAATTAACTTATGTAATTAACCAAAACTTTTCTATCCCTCTATAAAGCATACTAATTGATGCCCATGGCACACTTAACAGTCACAGTTAAAAGTTTATTCTCTTGCCCTGAAACTTCTGGTCTTATCAGTTGAGTGATGTGTACACCCTAAATCAGTTGTGTTTCACCCAAACTATGTGTTTATCCCATCAGCTCAAATGTTAGCAATTTTCAGTGCATAAATTTGGCTCTTACAACATGTCCATTTAGCGCATATTCATATTTCAAGCTAGCTATATTTTGATATCATTGAAACAGATGCCTTATTTACAATGTTATGGAATGGGATGAAATCACCTTTGCAAAAATTAAAACAGAGATAATTGTGGCAGTGAAAGAGATGTGACCTAACTGACACCATCTTGCTTCGAACCTCCAAGCTGTTCTTGTTCGTGGGCATAGACCAAACTAACTTTGGAGGAACTTAGTTTATAGTTTAACTTTGAAACAAAGATGATAACAGTTCTTTCCCAAAATAAACCCCATTTCCGCCTGGGGACTAGACTGCCTTTGCAGGACTCACAAATTAGCTACAAGATTAGAAATTATGGTTTAGAAGTCACGCAGCTGGAGGCTGGAAGATTCTAAACCTCCCAAATTGCTCCTGAGGATAACATCACTATTGTAAAACTTAAGACCAGTCCTTTTTTTTTTTTTTTTTCTTTGAGACGGAATCTCGCTCTGTCGCCCAGGCTGGAGTGCAGTGGCCGGATCTCAGCTCACTGCAAGCTCCGCCTCCCAGGTTTACGCCATTCTCCTGCCTCAGCCTTCCGAGTAACTGGGACTACAGGCTCCCGCCGCCTAGCCCGGCTAGTTTTTTGTGTTTTTTAGTAGAGACGGGGTTTCACCATGTTTGTCAGGATGGTCTCAATCTCCTGACCTTGTGATCCGCCCGTCTCAGCCTCCCAAAGTGCTGGGATTACAGGCTTGAGCCACCGCGCCCAGCCCAAGACCAGTCCTTAAGATATTTTACTGCATGAATCAGTTGGCACCATACAGATTGATAAATAGGTTCATCTAGTTTTATGGCCTCTGCCCAGGAAGTGGCTCAGCAGAAGAGAACAGCTTCAACTCCCTATGATGTAATCTTTGACCTGATCAATCAGCACTTCCTGCTTTCTGACCCCCTACCCACCAAAATATCCCTAAAAAACCCATCTCTGAGTTTTCAAGGAGACTGATTTATTATTCTGAGTAATAATACAACTCTGGTCTCCTGTACAGCCAGCTCTGCCTACATTAAACTTTCTCTGCTGCAATTCCCTTGTCTTGATAAATTGACTCTGTCTAGGAAAGAGACAAGGGGAGACAACAGGCAAAGAGAACTTGTTGGGCACTTACAGGGATAGAGAATTTATATTGCATGCCCATGCAAAATTGAAGATCCATTAGTGTTTCACTCCATGCAGGCTGCTATAACAAAAATACCATTAACTTCGTGGCTTGTAAAACACAAACATTTGCTTCTTACAGTTCTGAAAGATAAGAAGTCCAAGATCATGGTGCTGATGGATTTGGCATCTGGTGAGGACCCATTTTCTAATTCACTGATGGTACCTTCTCACTGTGTCCTCATGTAACAGAAAAAAGTGAGCAATCTCTCTGGGGTTTCTGAAGACATTAGTGTAAAAGTTCCACCCTCACGACCTAATCACCTCCCAAAGGTTCTATCTCCCAATACATCACCTTAGGGTTTAGAATTTTAATACACAAATTTTAGGGGGACACAAAGATTTAGACAACAGCAATTACATGTTTCTCTTCCTTGTCCAGAGTTACTTCATCTTACTTACCCCAGTTACCCTACATAGTTTTGAACGTTCTCCCCATAGCATAATTTTCCAGAAATATTTTTTTCTGATTCATAAGTTGCCTGTGTCCTTTTAGGAAAATAAAATGTCACTAAGTATTCTCCCTCTAAACACACCTCTCTCTAGAAAAATGGCTCAGCTTAGTGTGTATTTATAACTACTCTAATAAATTCTCATGTTTCATAATTCAATTATTACCATATTCACTAAAAAAAAAAAAAAGAACTTTTTTTGCAGAGCTAGAAAAATTCCTGTCAAGGAAATAAGATTTTCTTCTTATAGTTATGGGGATACTACTTTTCTCATAGAAATATTGTTGAGTTAAATAGGTATAAATAGGTATTTCAATGATTTGTACGTAATAGTTGCTCAAGAGAAATATGTTATTGACTTCAACATGTTGCATTTGTGGCAAGCTTTCACTTTTTTCAGAATGTGTACTTGAAAATAATATGTATTTAATAATTCAATAGGACCTGAAACAAAATTTTACATTGGATGTTTAATTCAATTTTCTGTGCCTTGTTCTATACTACTTTTTATCTCAACACATCTTTTTTAATGAAAGATGAAATAATGTATTAAAATGTCATATTTGCTCAAATATCCATTTCAATTTTTTTAATGTAATCTTCTATGTTTTTACCTTTTCAAGAGTAAGACTTTCTTCTAGGCTTTATGTTACAAACATTTTCAAACATACAAAAATTTTAAAGGATAACATGAACATCTATGTACTAAAAACCTTGTTGTTTTTTTCCATTTGAGAATAAATTCGTGCATCATGACACTTCACACCAAAATACTTAGTGTATTTCTTCTAAGAATAAGACCACATTTTTACATACTCAAAATACTGCTTTACACCTAAAAAATTACTAGTATTTTCCAACCTCATGTAACTTAGAATGTATATTTCCCAAATTTCCCTTAAAATACTTCTTATATTTTATCAACTGATGAAGCATTAGAATTTGAAAACAGCTGGAATTGACCATATAAATAGGTTTGAGTTTTTCATGTAGAGTTTTTTATGTTGCCATATTTAAACTGATACACAAAACCAGTGTTTCAATATATAAATCTCCAATAAGAGGTAGGATATTGTTTCAGCTACTTGCAACCATTTGCTAATTTTGTTTGAGAAATTTAGAATTCAAACAAGGCAGTTAGTTATTTAATTAGAACTTAAAAAAAATAAGCAACTCTATGCAGAACAAGTGCCAAATAGTATGAGGATGAGACTGGTTGACTCCAAAGCCAGAAATATTTCTTGCCCTTAGATTGTCCCTGCATGGGTCTTCCTTCTTAATAACTTGAATAAGTCCACTTTGTTTTACTGCAACTACCACTATCTTAGTTTAGTCTTTGTTTTTATTTGACTTATAATTCTGGCTCTATTGTTATATAACAATAACCCCCTGCCCTCAAAACAGGGGCTTCAAATAATATCATCATGTCTTTTGCTCACAAATCTGCAAATATAGGTCTTAGCTAGGCAATTCTTTCCTGGGGTCTCAGTTCGTCTTAGTCAGATGGTGGCTGATGTTTTTTTCAAAGGCTTCTTGACTTGCATTTCTAGTGACTGGTCTGGGAAAATTAAAAAAACTGAGGATCTTTGATCATCTCTTTCTTTTTCTTTATGGGCACACTGTGTCTCTTGACATGGTGGCTGTAGGCTAGCCAGACTTGTTCAGTGTATCCTATTTTATAGAGAAAGCACATGAGAAAACAGCTGTCCATTTGTGTCATCAGAGGAGTAGCACACTTCTTCTCTGGAGAGCAGTAATTTTCAGCTCCTGTATTCTCTGTCCCTGGAATAATCAGCTTGGAGGAAGAGCAAGCATGAGTGAGACAGAATTTTTGTCATCCAGACATTGTTGCCCCATAGGGAAAAATTCAAAGTTTCTTAGAATATAAAGAAGATAGGAGATCAGGCACTTATACTAATTTTACATCCAGCTTCTTAAGTAGTTTTACCCATGCGTCTTTCTTTGAATTCATAGCTCACATGGAATTACGAGAACGGAGCACAAACAGACCAAGGAAAGCAGCTATTCCATTTGCATCAGTCAGACACATCTGTGAGCACATGATTTCAGGCATGTATCTTAGTTTGGAGGATAACATTAGTAAAAAAAAACAAAAAACAAAAAACAGGGTAAACGTATCCTACTGAAAGGCTTGCACTACTGGAGAGACTGTCCCTGTCCTCATCAGCAACCCACTGTAACCCCCAAAACTCTCCCAGTCTTCTGTAGTGTCAGGCTACCTCAAACAAGACAGGATTTCATTTTTTTTTTCTGTTTTTTTCTTTCCAGCTTTATTGAGATATAATTGACAAAAGTTATATATATATATATATGTATGATGTACCATATAAAATGATATACAGATATACACATCATGAAATAATTAAATCAAGCTAATTAACATATCCATTACCTCACATACTTACCATTTTTTTTTTGTAGGAAGCCTATTTAAAATCTATTCTCAGTAATTTTCAAGTATGTAATAGATTACCATTAACTATAGTCATAACACTATACAGTAGATCTCCAGAATGTACTCATCCTATATAATTGAAACTGTGCCTTTTGACCAACATCTCCCGATTTCCCCACAATATCCAACCTCTGCAAACTACCATTCTACTCTATGCTTCTAGGAGTTCAACTTTTTTAGATTCCACATATGAGTGAGATCATGGAGTACTGGTTTATTTCACTTAACATAATGCTCTCCGGGTCCATCCATGTTGTTGCAAGTGACAGGACTCACTTCTTAAAATAGTTTTTAACTTACAAAGATTACAAGTAGAAGTCCAAGGTATTTTCACAAGAGATGTGCAAACTACTCTTTTACAAGAAGGTGAAAGTCTTCCAAGGAAGATATGAGGAAGAGATGGCACAAAAGAGCCAAAGTCTTCCTCTTTTATAGCAGACTTTAATTTTCACATCACTGCTCCAAAGGAGTAGCAGTGGGTCACTTCAGTGTCTTGGCCACTCCTCGTAAGTACTTGGACATCACCTACAAACAAGCTCCTGCTAGATAGCCATGTGAAGTGACAAGAGCAAAATCTCCAGACAGATGTTGCAAGAATTGAAAACAGAGTTTACAGTTAGAACTGAAGATTTATCTGCCTAAGGTAGTAGTAGTGAGAATTTTGGATGCCAATTCTCTCACTTTTTATGTTCCTGAGTTTCATTAAATTGAAACCTCTTCAACTCAGTTGAAAAATAGTGAGAAAAGTGGTACATAACACAGAGGGCTGTAAATTCCGTGAAATGAGATAATCTATAAGTTATTTCAGCTCAGTGCCTGACATACAATAATGCTCAATATATATTTACTGTTTCATTATTATTACAGGGTGACTTTTAGAAATAAAATATTTTTCAACAATAAATATAATGGTGAACCCGAAAATCAGAAATTTAGCACTCATTAGAGCTTAAAGGTATAGAAGTGGTACAGTGATACAAATAAAATGGTCAAGGTAGATATTCAAGGGTAGGTTTAAAGATAAACAAGATGCGTTTAATGGAAATGAAGGAATTAACAATAAGAGCAGATCACTTATTAATCTAAGTGATCTAAGAGCTGATCTCCTTTTTTTTTTTTTTTTCTTGAGATGGGGTCTCGCTCAGTTGCCCAGGCTGGAGTGCAGTGGTGCGATCTTGGCTCACTGCAAGCTCTGCCTCCTGGGTTCACACCATTCTCTTGCCTCAGCCTCCCAAGTAGCTGGGACTACAGGCCCCCACTGCCACACCCGGCTAATTTTTTGCCTTTTTAGTAGAGATGGGGTTTCACCGTGTTAGCCAGGATGGTCTTGATCTCCTGACCTCCTGATCTGCCCACCTCGGCCTCCCAAAGTGCTGGGATTACAGGCATGAGCCACCGTGTCCGGCAATCTACTTTTAATCTAAGCTCATCGTAAGTTTTGACAAGTGTGACAGACAATTCTTTGATAAAAAGATTGGAAACTACTGAAATGTAGAGATTGCCTCCCCACACCCCCCATCTCTTTTCTGTTTTTTTTGTTTTGTTTTGTTTTCTTTTTTCCGATGGAGTCTTGCTCTGTCGCCCAGGCTGGAGTGAAGTGGCATGATCTCAGCTCCCTGCAACCTCTACCTCCTGGGTTCAAGCGATTCTCCTGTCTCAGCCTCCTGAGTAGCTGGGATTACAGATGCTCACCACCACGCCCAGCTAATTTTTGTATTTTTAGTAGAAACAGGCTTCACCATATTGGTCATGCTGGTCTTGAACTCCTGACCTCAGGTGATCCTGTTGGGACTACAGGCGTGAGCCACCGCGCCCCACCATCCCCCATCTCTATATGTATCTTTACCCTTTGCTTTACAGCTCAGGTTATGTGTTCTATTTTCACAACTTATTAAACTCCCCAGAAACTGACTCAGTAAGGCAAATTGTTTTATCCAAAAAACAAGGAAAAACAGAAAAAAAAGTTTGTCTTTGTCCTCTTTGAAAATATTTTGTTTGGTTCATAACCCGAACGTGCAGGACAGCTTCTGACCATAATGCGTGATCTGACATTCATTCGTACATTGATGTATTCTAGTAGAGAAAGACAGAAAAAAATGAGGCCAGGTTCTGCAAATGATTCAGGCACAAAAAGAAAAGAAATGTAGATTTTAATGTACAAAGTTTACAAGTGGAATGGATCTTTTTCATAAAATTCATCCACTGAATAATAATGTGCATAAGCCACGCAGAACCCATTGGTGATGAAGTTGGTATTATGAAAATGAATCAAAGTTTTATAAATGTCATCTAATCATACAGATAAAGCCTAGAAAGATTTTAAGCTTTTTGACTTGCTGTTTGATAATCCAAAATTAATTGTGATGATTACCATTAAAAATAATCATTCACACATATTTTGATATCTTATACGTACAGCAGGCACTAAAACTACTCCCTCTTGTTCTCCCAGTTTCTCATATCATTAAGCAATGCTAGTTTCTATCATTAAACTTGAACATAATCAAAGTTAACATTGGAATTTAGTTTGCTCGCCCCTTCTTGCTCACGGCTTAACTAAAGCTCACTTTTATTGCAAGTCTAAAATCAAAATTTAAGATTATTAGATTAAGACAATCTATAGTTGACCTTGTGAGATTTGCCAAATTCCAAATCCCATACTTTTCCTTTGACTTCCATTAATCTATACATGATTGTCCTAGCCTTTAAGATCATCTTTTCGAGGCCAGGCGCAGTGGCTCATGCCTGTAATCCCGGCACTTTGGGAGGTTGAGGCGGGTGGACTACCTGAGGTCAGGAGTTTAAGACCAGCCTGGCCAAAATGGCAAAACCCTCTCTCTATTAAGAATACAAAAATTAGCCAGGCATGGTGGTGCTCACCTGTAATCTCAGCTACTTGGGAGGCTGAGGCAAGAGAATCATATGAACCCAGGAGAAAAAGTTGGCAGTGAACTTAGATCACACCACTGCACTCAAGCCTAGGAGACAGAGTGAGACTCTGTCCACCCACCCTGCCCACCCCCCCTAAAAAAGATGGCCTTTTTTTTTCATTGAGACAGCAATGAAAAAACTTACATAAGTAAATAACATTCAGCTTTTTCTGAAATATTTTCCAATTTGATAATTCTTCGAATTTTACAGAAAACATAGAGCCATTACTATCTTAGGCAGACAATGCAGTCAGAATATCAAATGCTTGTATTGTACTTTGAATTTCAAAGGAAAGCAATATATGTTATCACTTCTTTAAAACACAGTGTTTTAGAATCCCTTAAAAATCTTTCCACTACATAATCCAAAAGAGTGTCATCTCTAACTTTTATTTTCTGAAGTTTAGTTTTTCCTTACAATTGTCTTTGATGAAACAACCTGTCTACTTGACAAACTTGGTGGAAAAAGAGAAAACAGATAAAATAAGAACTAACATATTATCATTTGTAACAACGTGGATAGAAAAGGAGTTCATTATGTTAAATGAAATAAGCCAGGCACAAAAAGACAAATATTGCATATGTTCACTCATATGTGGGGGCTAAAATAGTGTATCTCATAAAGGTAGAGAGTAGAATGGTGGTTCCCAGAGTCTGGGAAGTGTAGTGGGGAGAAGGAATAAAGAGAAGTTGGTTAATGGGTACAAAACTACAGTTTGTACTTACTCAAATATTAAATTTTACTGTTCAATAGTACAGTAGGATGACTATAACAATAATTGATTGTATAATTTAAAATAGAAGAAAATTAGAATGTTTCCCACAGAAAGAAAAGATAAATGAGGTGATGGAAATCCCAATTATCCTGATTTGATAGCTATGCATATATATATATATATATATGTGATATGTGATATATATATATATATATCACAAATACCCTCCAAAATATGTGCAAATATTATGTACCAATTAAAACAAAAACTTCAAAAGCACAATAATAATATTGATACTTATAATTATTAGAATATTTACTGATTCACTGTTGAGAATGAGATATTTATTTGGATTGCTTGTATTTATTAAAAAGTAATAGCCCATATATAGAAAATAGCACAATTCAGAATTTATGTTGCTTATTATGAACACTGAAATAAGATAATTACTACCAAAATACATGAATAGAATTGCAATATTACTTTACCATTTATAGAACCTATTTGAATTATGCATAATTTTACTTGGTTGTACATTAAATCGATCACAAAGAAAGCAAAAAAAAAAAAATCATAATAAACCAAAAACAAAAGAAACAACGAAGAGAGCTAATAATGGCAAAGAGTGGAAAGGAGGAAAACCAATTGACTAGTACGGAATTTAGGATTTGAAAGCTTAGAGCAAGACCCTCAAATGTTAATGGAGTCAGACAATATTTATAATTCAAACCACAAGTATAAACCATGGTTCTCATACTCCCTAGCAGCTTTGGCATCATCATCAACAAGACATAAGAAATAGGTTAAAATTATAACTTAACAAGGTTAAGATGTATTTAGTTGTGTTTCCTTCTAAAAAGATTCTTTAGGAAGTAGTGAAACAGAACTTAGGAAGGTGTAGAAAAGTTATGAAGGAGAAAAGAGAAGTTGGTTAGTGTAAATCTGCATTCCACACAAAATCCCTCTACTTAGGCACTGTGGTGTCTCCCCTTTCATGAAGTTTCTGGAGTTCTACTTGCTTTTCACCCGAATACTTTGCCACTATATTTAATTTTCTAATTCATCCTATATTCTTTCAATATTCTATTTTTTATTTTTTTGTGGGTACATGGTAGGTGTGTACATTTATGGGGTACATGAAATATTTTTATACAGGCATGCAATGTAAAATAAGCACATCATGGAAAAGGGAGTATCAATTTTCTTAAGCATTTATCCTTTGAGTTAAAAATAAACCAATTACAGTCTTTTTTTCATAATGTACAGTTAAGTTATTATTGACTATAGTTACCCTGTTATGCTATTAAACAGTATGTCTTACTCATTCTTTCTAACTATTTTTTTTTGTACTCATTAACTAAACCCACCTCCTTTGCAGCCCTCCACTACCCTTCTCAGCTTCTGGTAACCATCCTTCTACTCTCTATGTCCATTAGTTCAATTGTTTTGGTTTTTATGTTTTTGCAAAGAAGTGAGAACATGTGATGTTTGTCTTCCATGCCTGGTTTATTTCACTTAGCATAATAGTCTCCAGTTCCATTCATGTTGTTGCAAATGACAGGATGTCATTTTTTATGGCTGAATAGTACTCCAATGCATACATGTACCACATTTTCTTTATCCATTCATCTGTCAGTGGACATTTACGTTGCTTCCAAATCTTAGCCATTGTGAACAGTGCTTCAACAAACACAGGGGTGCAGGTATCTTTTTGATATACTGATTGATATACTGATATACTGATATACCCAGCAGTGGGGATTGCTGAATCATATGGTAGCTCTATTTTTAGGTTTTTGAGGAACCTCCAAGCTGTCCTCCATAGTGGTTGTACTAATTTACATTTCCACCAACAGTGTACCGGGACTCCCTTTTCTGAAACCACAACCTTGCCAGCATTTATTATTGCCTGTCTTTTTTCTTCTTTTGATAGAAGCCATTTAAAATGGGGTGAGATGATATCTCATTGTGTTTTTGTATTTTCCTGACGATCATGGGTGCTGAACACCTTTACATATGCCTGTTGGCCGTTTGTATGTCCTCTTTTGAGAAACATCTGTTTAAATCTTTTGTACATATTTTGATTGGATTATTAGATTTATTCCTATAGACTTGTTTGAGCTCCTTATATATTTTGGTTATTAATCCTTTGTCAAATTCATAGTTTACAAATACTTTCTCCCATTCTGTGGGTTGTCTCTTTACTTTGTTGATTGTATCCTTTGCTGTGCAGACGTTTTTTAACTTGATGGGATCCCATTTGTCCATTTTTTGCTTTGGTTGCCTGTGCTTGTGGGGTATTGCTCAAGAAATTTTTGCCCAGACCAATGTCCTGGAGATTTACCCCAATATTTTCTTGTAGTAGTTTCACAGTTTGAGGTCTTAATTGCAAGTCTGTAATCCATTTTTATTTGTTTTTCTATATGGCAAGAGATAAGGGTCTAGTTTCGTTTTTCTGCACATGGATATCTTGTTTTCCTAGCACCATTATTGAGAGACTGTCTTTTTTCCAGTGTATGTTCTTGGCACCCTTATCAAAAATGAGTTTACTGGGTGTGGATTTGTTTCTTTCTTCTCTATTATCTTGTATTGGTCTGTGTGTCTGTTTTTATGAAAGTACACTGTGTTTTTGTTACTATAGCTTTGTAATATAATTTGAAGTCAAATAATGTAATTCTTCCAGTTTTGTTCTTGTTCCCTAGTATAGCTTTGGTTATTCTGGGCATTTTGTGGTTGCATATACATTTTAGAGTCTTTTTTTTTTCTGTTTCTATTAATAATGTTTGGTATTTTGATAGGGATTTCACTGAATCTGTAGATTGCTTTGGGTAGTATGGACATTTTTAAAATATTGATTCTTCCAATCCATGAAATTGGAAGATCTTTCCATTTTTTTTGGTGTCTTCTTCAATTTCTGTCTTTACTATTTTGTAGTTGTCATTATAGGTACCTTTTGCTTTTTTCATTAAGTTAATTCTTACATATTTAATTTTATTTATGGCTATTGTAAATGGGATTGTTTTTTATTTCTTTTTCAGATTGTTCACTGTTGGCATATAGAAATGCTACTGATTTTTGTATGTTAATCTTGTATCCTATAACTTTTTTGAATTTGTTTGTCAATTCCAATAGTTTTTTGTGGAGTTTTTAGGTTTTTCCAAATATAAGATTATGACAGCTGAAAGCAAGGATAATTTGACTTCTTCCTTTCCACTTTGGATACCCTTTATGTCTTTCTCTTTTCTGATTGCTCTAGCTAGGACTTCCAGTACTACGTCAAATAACAGTGGTGAGAGTGGGCATCCTGGTAATGTTCTAAATCTTAGAGGAAAGGCTTTCAGTTTTTCCCCATTCAGGAAGATACTAGCTGTGGGTCTACCATATATGGCTTTTATTATGCTGAGGGCATTCCTTCTATCCCCTGTTTTATGGGTGTTTTTATTATGAAGTGATATTAGATTTTATCAAATGCTATTTCAACATCAGTTGAAATGATCATATGTTTTTCATCCTTCATTCTGTACATATGAAGTATCACATTGATTGCTTCTTGAACCATCAATATCTTACAATATGTTGAGCCATCCTTGCATCCTGAGGATAAACCCCACTTGGTCATTATGAATGATCTTTCCAATGCATTGTTCAACTCGGTTTGCTAGCATTTTGTTGAGGATTCATGTATTAATATTCATCAGAGACGTTGACCAGTAGTTTTCTTCTCTGGATGTGTCTTATGCTGGATTTCATTATCAGAGTAACTGGCCTTGTAGAATTAGAATGGAATTATTCCCTCCTCCTCTAGTTTTCAGAATAGTTTGAGTAGAATTGGTATTACTTCTTAAGTGTTTGGTAAAATTCATCAGTGAAGCCATGGGGTCCCAGGCTTTTCTTTACTGGGATAATTTTTATTATGGCTTCTATCTCATTCTTGTTATTGGTCTGTTTAGGTTTGGGATTTCTTCCTGGGTTAATCCGTATGTTTCTAGGAATTTTTCCATTTCTTCTAGATTTTTCCAATTTATTGGCATATAGCTGCTCATAGTAGCCACTAATAATCCTTTGGATTGCTGCAGTATCAGTTGTAATGTCTCCTTTTTCATTTCTGATTTTATTGATGTGGATCTTCCTTCTTTTTTTTTAATCCAGCTAAAGGTTTGTAAATTTTGATTAACTTTTCAAAAAAACAACTTTTTGTTTTATTGATCTTTTATATTACTTATAATCTCAATTTCATTTATTTTCTGATCTTTATTATTTATTTTCTTCTAATTTTTAGTTTGGTTTTTTCCTGCATTTCTAGTTCTTTAAGATGGATCATGAGATTGTTTATTTAAAGTTTTCCTGTTTATTTTTTATGTAGGCAGTTATAGCTATAAACGTCCCTCTTAGTACTGCTTTTGCTGTATACTATAGGTATGATATGTTGTGTTTCCATCATCATTTGTTTCTACAAATTTTCAACTTTATTCTCAAATTCTACACTGACCCATTGGCCATTCAGGAGCATAGGGTTTAATTTCCATGTATTTGTATAGTTTCCATAATTCCTTCTTATTAATTTCTAGTTTTATTCCATTGTGGTCAGAGAAGATGCTTGATATCACTTCAGTTTTCAAAAATGATTTATGACTTGTTTTGTGACCTAACATATAATATATCCTTGAGAACATTCCACATGCTGAGGAAAAAAAGTGTATTCTGCAACCATTGTATGAAATGTTCTGCAAATACATATTATATCCATTTGTTCAATAGTGCAGATTAAGTCCAATGTGTCTTTATTGATTTTCTGCGTGGAAGATTTGTTCAGTGCTGAAAGTGGGATTTTGAAGTTGCCAGTTATTTTTGTATTTGGGCTGATCTCTCTCTCATTTATTATTATTATTATTATTATTATTATTATTATTGTATTTTAAGTTCTGGGAGGCATGTGCAGAACGTGCAGATTTGTTACATAGGTATATACGTGCCATGGTGGTTGGCTGCACTCATCAAACCATCATCTACATTAGGTATTTCTCCTAATGCTCTCTCTCCCCTAGCCCCTCAGCCCTCAATAGGCCCCAGTGTGTGATGTTCGCCTCCCTTTGTCTATGTGTACTCATTGTTCAACTCCAACCAATGAGTGAGAACATGCAGTGTTTGGCTTTCTGCTCCTATGTTAGTTTGCTGAGAATGATGGTTTCCAGCCTCATCCATGTCCCTGCAAAGGACATGCACTCATCCTTTTTCATGGGTGCATAGTATTACATGGTGTATATGCGCCACATTTTCTTTATCCAGTCTATAATTGATATGCATTTGGGTTGGTTCCAAGTCTTTACTAATGTGAACAGTACTGCAATAAACATACTTGTGCATGGCTATTTATAGTAGAATGATTTATAATCCTTTGCGTATATACCCAGTAATGGGATTGCTGAGTCAAATGATATTTCTAGTTCTAGTTCCTTGAGGAATCGCCACACTGTCTTCCACAGTAGTTGAACTAATTTACACTCCCACCAACAGTGTAAAAGTATTCCTATTTCTCCACATCCTCTCCAGCATCTGTGGTTTCCTGACTTTTTAGTGATCACCATTCTAACTGGCATGAGATGGTATCTCGTGGTTTTGATTTGCATTTCTCTAATGACCAGTGAGGATTTTTTCTTTTTTCTTTTTTTTTCCCCAGGCTTAATTCACTTTATTTTTCTTGTATAAAAACCCTATGTTGTAGCCACAGCTGGAGCCTGGGTCCACTGCACGGAGACTCTGGTGTGGGTCCTGACAAGGTGGTCAGTTAATTCGTGATAGGGAGACTTGGTAAATACAATCTCCTTCCAGAGGTCAGGGATCAGGTAGCTGTAGGTCTTAGAGATGGCATCAAAGGTGGCCTTGGCGAAGTTGCCCAGGGTGGCAGTGCAGCCCCGAGTTGAGGTGTAGCAGTCATCGATACCAGCCATCATGAGCAGCTTTTTGGGCACAGGCACTGAGACTATGCCAGTGACCCTGGGTGCAGGGATGAGGAGCACCAGCACAGAGCCACAGCGGCCTGTCACCTTGCAAGGGATGGTGTGGGGCTTGCCAATTTTGTTCCCCCAGTAGCCTCTGCACACGGGGACAATGGAGGGTTTGGCCAGGATGATGGCCCCATGGATGGCGGTGACCATCTCCTTGGAGCACTTAACATCCAGGCCCACGTGGCCATTGTAGTCCCTAATAGCAACAAACGCCTTGAACCTGGTGCGCTGGCCAGCATGGGTCTGCTTCTGCACCGGTATGATCTTCAAAACCCCCTCTTTGAGAGAGGCCCCCAAGAAAAACTCAATGATCTCAGATTCCTTAATGGGCAGGGAGAATAGGTAGATCTCCTCCAAGGACTTGATCTTCATGTCCTTGACCAAGCGGCCCAGCTTGGTGACCGGCATCCACTCCTTATCCTTGACCTTGCCTGTGCGAGCTCCGCGGCCTCCACCCGGGTCCCCTCCACCGCTGCGACCCCAGCCACGGCCCGGATGCCACTGCTGAAACCTCCGCGGAAGCCACCACGGTTCCCCATCCCAGGGCCACGAGGGCCTCCGGGGCCCCCTACTGCACTAGCGTCATCCACCATTTGGTGTTTTCTCAGAGAAGTGGAGGTTTTTTTTCATATGTTTGTTAGCCATGTAAATGTCTTTGGAGAGGTGTATGTTCATATCCTTTGCCCACTTTTGGATGGGGTTGTTTTTTTCTTGTAAATTTGTTTTAGCTCCTTGTAGATTCTGGATATTAGCCCTTTGTCAGATGGATAGATTGCAAAAATTTCTCCAATTCTGTTGGTTGCCTATTCACTCTGATAGTTTTTTGCTGTGCAGAAGTTCTTTACTTTCAATTTTGGCTTTTGTTGTGATTATTTTTGGTGTGTTAGTCAGGAAGTCTTTGCCCATGCCTATGTCCTGAATGATATTGACCTAGGTTTTCCTCTAGGGTTTTTATGGTTTTAAATTTTATGTTTAAGCCTTTAATCTATCTTGCATTAATTTTTGTATAAAGTGTAAGGAAAGGGTCTGGTTTCAGTTTTCTGCATATGGCTAGCCAGTTTTCACAACACCATTTATTAAATAGGGAATCCTTTCCCCATTGCTTGTTTTTGTCAGGTTTGTCAAAGATCAGATTGTTGTAGAAGTGTGGCATTACTTCTGAGGCCTCTGTTCTGTTCCATTGGTCTATATATCTGTTTTGGTACCAGTACCATGCTGTATTGGTTACTGTATCCTCGTAGTATAATTTGAAGTCAGATAGCATGATGACTCCAGCTGTGTTCTTTTTGCTTAGGATTGTCTTGGCTATATGGTCTCTTTTTTAGTTCCATATGAAATTTAAAGTAGTTTTTTCTAATTCTGTGAAGAAAGTCAATCAGAGTTTGATGGGGATAGCATTGAATCTATAAATTACTTTGGGCAGTATGGCCATTTTCACAATATTGATTCTTCCTATCCATGAACATAGAATGTTTTTCCATTTGTTTGTGTTCTCTCCTATTTCCTTGAGCAGTGATTTGTAGTTCACCTTGAAGAAGTCCTGTACATCCCTTGTTAGCTGTATTCCTAGGTATTTTAATCTCTTCATGGCAATTGTGAATGGGAGTTCACTTGTGATTTGGCTCTCTATTAGGAATGCTTGTGATTTTTGCACATTGATTTTGTATCCTGAGACACTGCTGAAGTTGCTAATCAGCTTAAAGAGATTTGGGGCTGAGATGATGGGGTATTCTATACAATCATGTCATCTGCAAACAGAGACAATTTGATTTCCTCTCTTCCTATTCGAATGTCCTTTATTTCTCTTGCCTGATTGCCCTAGCTGGAACTTCCAACACTGTGTTGAATAGGAGTGGTGAGAGAGGGCACCCTTGTCTTATGCTGGTTCTCAAAGGGAATATTTTCAGCTTTTGCCCATTCAGTATGATATTGGCTGTGGGATTTTCATAAATAACTCTTATTATTTTGAGATACATTCCATCAATATCTAGTATTGAGAGTTTTTATCATTAAGGGGTGTTGGATTTTATTTAAGGCCTTTTCTGACTCTATTGAAATAATCATGGGTTTTTGTCATTGGTTCTCTTTATGTGATGGATTATGTTTATTGATTTGCATATGTTAAACCAGCCTTGCATGCCAGGGATGAAGCCATCTCGATCATGGTGGATAACCTTTTTGATGTGCTGATGGATTCTGTTTGCCAGTATTTTATTGGGGATTTTCACATCAATGTTCATCAGGAATATTGGCCTGAAACTTTCTTTTTTGTGTATGTCTATGCCAGGTTTTGGTATCAGGACGATGATGCTGGCCTTATGAAATGAGTTAGGGAGGTGTCCCTCTTTTTCTATTGTTTGGGATAGTTTCAGAAGGAATGGTAGCAGTTCCTCTTTGTACCTCTTATAGAATTTGACTGTGAATCCATCTGGTCCTGGGCTTCGTTTTTTGGTTGGTAGGCTATTAATTACTGCCTCACTTTCAGAACTTGTTATTGGTCTATTCAGGGATTTAACTTCTTCCTGGTTTAGTCTTGAGAGGGTGTATGTGTCCAGGAATTTATCCATTTCTCCTGGATTTTCTAATTTATTTGCACAGAGGTGTTTATAGTATTCTCTGATGGTAGTTTGTATTTCTCTGGGATCAGTGGTGATATTAACTTTTATCATTTTTTACTCTATTTGATTCTTCTCTCTTTTCTTCTTCATTAGTCTGACTACCAGTCTATCTATTTTGTTGATCTTTTCAAAAAACCAGCTCCTGGGTTCATTGATCTTATGAAGACATTTTGTGTCTCTATCTCCTTTAGCTCTGCTCTGATGTTAGTTTTTGCTTGTCTTCTGTTAGCTTTTGAATTTGTTTGCTCTTACTTCTCTAGTTATTTTTATTGTGATGTTAGGGTGTCAATTTTAGATCTTTCCTCCTTTCTCCTGTGGGCATTTAGTGCTATAAATTTCACTCTAAACACTGCTTTAGTGGTGTCTCAGAGATTCTGGTACATTGTGTCTTGTGCTCATTGGTTTGAAATAACTTATTTATTTCTGCCTTAATTTTGTTGTTTACCCAGTAGTCATTCTGGAGCAGTTTGCTCAGTCTCCATGTAATTGTGTGGTTTTCAGTGAGTTTCTTAATTCTTAGTTCTAATTTGATTTTACTGTGGTCTGAGAGACTGTTATGATTTCCATTCTTTTGCATTTGCTGTGGAGAGTTTTACTTCCAAATATGTGGTCAATTTTAGAGTAAGTGTGATGTGGTGCTGAGAAAAATGTATATTCTGTTGATTTGGGTGGAGAGTTCTGTAGATGTCTGTAGATGTCTATTAATGTCCTCTTGGTCCAGTGCTGAGTTCAAGTCCTAAATATCCTTATTAATTTTCTGTCTCATTGATCTGTCTAATATTGACAGTGGGGTGTTAAAGTCTCCCACTATTATTGTATGAGAGTAGTCTCTTTGTAGGTTTCTAAGAACTTGCTTTATAAATCTGGGTGCTCCTCTGTTGAGTGCATACATATTTAGGATATTTAGTTCTTCTTGTTGCGTTGATCCCTTTACCATTATGTAATGCCCTTCTTTGTCTTTTCTCATCTTTGTTGGTTTAAAGCCTGTTTTATCAGAGACCAGGATTGCAGCCCCTGCTTTTTTTTAAAAAATTTTCTTCTTCTTATATTTTTGCTTTCCATTTGCCCTCTATCCCTTTATTTTGAACCTATATTTGTCTTTGCACATCTCATAGCAATTCTATAAGCGATTCATCACAATCCCCTTTTAATAGATTCAAAAAATGAGACTTGGAAAGATTAAATAATTATTTTACTATTACAGAGGTAGTAAATAGCAGAACAGAACTTAAAGTTGATTTAACTTAAGTCTGCACAGAGTCTGCTATCTCAAACAATATTTTTTTACCTATGTTACCTCTTTACCTCCTAGCCAATCCACCACTCCATCTACCTTTCACTACCTTGTAACTTATACCAGTAGACTTAACCATCCTGTCTGAGAGGATATATCATGTAATAAAGTTAGCATAAGCTTTGGACTCACAAGTCTGTGTCTGAAACATACTTTTGCTGTTTGGTAGTTGGATTAAGTAGGCAAGTTATTTAACTTCTCTTAGCCTCAGTTTCTTCATATGATAAAACAATGATGAAAAAAACCACATCGTAGGAAGTGCCTATAAACTTCCTGGTACATTATGAGCACTCAATTAAAAAACTATAGTTTTCAATTTACAATTAAAGCATTAAAAATTTAAAAATATAACTACTACTGTCAATAAAGATATTGACAATCATTTTTTCTTTTAATATTAAGTAGTTGCATTGATTGCCAAAGCCTGAACTAGTGAAGGAGTGTGCTCACATAGAAGTTATTTCCACAGCCAGGCATAGAGTAGGATTGCAACCCCTGCTTTTTTTTTTTTTTTTTTTCTTTCCATTTGCTTGGTAAATATTCCTTCATCCCTTTATTTTGAGCCTGTGTGTGTCTTTGCCCATGAGATGTGTCTCCTGAATACAGCATACCAATGGGTCTTTACTCTTTATCCAATTTGCCAATATGTGTCTTTTATTTGGGTCATTTAGCCCATTTACGTTGAAGGTTAATACTGTTACTTGTGAGTTTGTTCCTGTCATTATGATGCTAGATGGTTATTTTGTCCATTACTTGATGCAGTTTCTTCACAGTGTTGATGATTTTTACAATTTGGTATGTTTTTGCAGAGTCTGGTATTGGTTTTTTCTTTCTATATTTAGTGCTCCCTTCAGGAGCTTTTGTAAGAAAGGCTGAGTGGTGACAAAATCTCTCATTATTTACTAGTCTGTAAAGGGTTTTATTTCTCTTTTGCTTATGAAGCATAGGTTGGCTGGATATGAAATTCTGGGTTGAAATTCTTTTGTTTAAGAATGTTGACTATTGGCCCCAACTCTCTTCTGGCTTCTAGGGTGTCTGCAGAGAGATCTGCTGTTAGTCTAATGGGCTTCCCTTTGTGGGTAACCCAACCTTTCTCTCTGGCTGCCCTCAACATTTTTTCCTTCATTTTAACCTTGGTGAATTTGATGATTATGTGTCTTGGGGTTGCTCTTCTCGAGGAGTATCTTTGTGGTGTTTTCTGTATTTCCTGAATTTGAACATCAGCCTGTCTTGCTAGGTTGGGGAAGTTCTCCTGGATAATATGCTGAAGAGTGTTTTCCAACTGCCAACTTTCCAATGGCAGTTCTATTCTTCTGCCACTTTCAGGAACCCCAGTCAAATGTAGGTTTGGTCTTTTCATATAGTCCCATATTTCTGGGAGGCTTTGTTCAATCCTTTTCTTTATTCTCTAATCTTTTCTTCACACTTTATTTCATTAAATTGATCTTCAATCTCTGATATCCTTTCTTCTGCTTGATAGATTTGGCTATTGATACTTGTGTATGCTTCACTAAGTTTTTGTGCTGTGTTTTTCAGCTCCATCAGGTCATCTATATTATTCTCTAAATTGGTTATTCCAGTTAGAAATTCCTCTAACCTTTTTTTCTAACCTGTTTTTCAAGGTTCTTAGCTTCCTTGCATTGGTTAGAACGTGCTCCTTTGGCTCAGAGGAATTTGTTGTTACCCACCTTCTGAAACCTACTTCTGTCAAATTGTCAAACTCATTCTCCATCCAGTTTTGTTCTCTTGCTGGCGAGAAGTTGTGACCCTTTGGAGGAGAAGAGGCATTCTGGTTTTTGGAAGTTTCAGCCTATTTGCACTGGTTTTTCCTCATCTTTGTGGATTTATCTACCTTTGGTCTTTGATGTTGATGACCTTCAGATGGAGTTTCTGTGTGGACATCCTTTTTGTTGATGTTGATGCTATTCCTTTCTGTTTGTCTGTTTTCCTTCTAACAGCCAGGCCCCTCTGCTGCAGGTCTGCTGGAGTTTGCTAGAGGTCCACTCAAGACCCTCTTTGTGTGGGTATCACCAGCAGAGGCTACAGAACAGCAAAGATTGCTGCCTGTTCCTTCCTCTGGAAGCTTCGTCCCAGAGGGGCACTCACCAGATTACAGTCGGAGCTCTCCTGTATGAGTTGTCTGTTGACCCCTGCTGGGAGGTGTCTCCCAGTCAGGAGGCACGGGGGTCAGGGACCCACTTGAAGAGGTCGTTTGTCCCTTAGCAGTGTTCGAGGGCTGTGTTGGGAGATTCACTGCTCTCTTCAGAGCTGACAGCCAGGAACACTTGAGTCTGCTGAAACTGCACCCACTGCCGCCCCTTCCCCGAGGTGCTCTGTCCCAGAGAAATGGAGTTTTATATACAAAACAGAGTTTGGCCTCTGACTGGGCCTGCTGCCTTTCTTTCAGAGATGCCTTGCCAAGAGAGGAGGAATCTAGAGAGGTAGTCTGGCTACAGCAGCTTTGCCAAGCTGCAGTGGGCTTTGCCCAGTTTGGACTTCCTGGCAGCTTTGTTTACACTGTGAGGGGAAAACCGTCTACTTAAGCCTCAGTAATGGCCGATGTCCTTCCCCACACCAAGCTCAAGCATCTCAGGTTGACTTCAGACTACTCTGCTGGCAGCGAGAATTGCAAGCCAGAGGATCTTAGCTTGCTGGGTTCTGTGGGGGTGAGTTCTACTGAGCAAGACCACTTGGCTCCCTGGCTTCCGCTCCATTTCCAGGGAGTGAATGGCTCTGTCTCCCAGGTGTTCCAGGTGCCACTGGGGTATGAAAAAAAAAACAAAAAAACTGCAGCTAGCTCAGTGTCTGCCCAAACAGCTGCCCATTTTGTGCTTCAAACCTAGGATCCTGGTGGTGTAGGCACCCAAGGGAATCTTCTGGTCTGCAAATTGTGAAGACCATGGGAAAAGCGTAGTATCTGGGCTGGAGCACACTGTTCCTTATGGCACAGTCCCTCATGGCTTCCCTTGGCTAGGGGAGGGAGCTCCCTGACCCCTTGTGCTTCCTGGGTGAGATGTCGCATCACCCTGCTTTGGTTCCCCCTTTGGGGGCTGCACCCACTGTCTAAGCAGTCCCAGTGAGATAAGCTGGCTACCTCAGTTGGAAATGCAAAAATTATCCACCTTCTGCATTGATCTCTCTGGGAGCTGCAGACCAGAGCTGTTCCAATTCGAACATCTTGCCAGTCACACCAAGCCAACTATCCTCTCTCTTTAGCTCGAATAATATTTGCTTTAAGTATCTGGGTACTCCAGTGTTGGGTGCATATATATTTAAATTGTTATATCCTCTTGCTGAATTGACCCCATTAACATTATGTAGTGACTTTCTTTGTGTCTTCTTATAGTTTTTGTGTTGAAATCTATTTTATCTGATATATGTATAGTGACTCCTGCTCTTTTTTGGTTTCCATTGGCACATAGAATATCTTTTATTTCTTTATTTTCAGTACATATTTGTCTGTATAGGTGAAGTGTGTTTCGTGTAGGCAACAGATCAATGGGTCTTATTTATTCATTAACTCATTCAGTCTGTGTCTTTTGATTGGAGAGTTTAGTCTATTTACATGCAATGTTATTACTTACATCTGCATTTTGTTATTTGTTTTCTGGTTGTTTTGTGGTCTTCTCCTTATTTCTTTCCTTCCTGTTATCTTTAATTAAACATTATATTCTCTGGTGATATAATTTAGTTTCTTGCTTTTTATTTTTTGTGTATCCATTGTATGATTTTTGGTTTGGAGTTACCATGGAGCTTGCAAATATTATCTTATAACCTATTATTTTAACCTCACAACAACTTAACATTGTTTGCATAAATAAACAAACCAGCAAAAAGGAAACTAATAAAAACTCTCTCACTTAACTTCTTGCTTCTAAATTTATTTTTGTTTCTATGTATATCTTATTGTACTGTGTTTTGAAAAGTTGTTATAGTTTTTTTTTTATTGGTTCATCGTTTAGTAGAAATGATATAAGTATAGTGACTCCTAATCTTTTTTGTTTGCATTGACACATGTATCTTTTTATTTATTTTTTTATTTTCAGTACATGTGTGTCTTTATAGGTGAAGCATGTTTCTTGTAGGCAACAGATTATTTTATATGTAAAATGTAATTTTCCCCTAATTAATATAATTACTTTCTCTCTATGGTATACAAATTGACTGATATTTCCCTTCTATCCCTTTGTAAAATATGTGTATCTAGCAGAAAAGTTCTTAGCTCTGGCTATGGGCACACACAAACTTCCTATATATGATTACATTCCCATGTTTATTTACTTTCCTCAAAATAAATTGTGGGAGTGTAACTGCCTATATTAATCACAGGACAGCTACTCAGGAAGCTCTGATCCTCTTAAACTTCACATTTATGAGCAAAAAATGAACAGAGTGGCTCTCTAACATAATTTTTGGTGAATCTAAAGATATGGCACCCATCACTAACATTGTACAAGGAAGTAAACCTCATACCTATATCCAGGAAAATTTCCACTCTGATGAACTGGGGCTCACCCAGAGAGCAGTCAAAAGTGTAGTAGTGGCAGTAAAAGCCTTCCTTTCTCAAACTCGCAGTCCAGAAGCTGAGTTTTGAAGAAAGAATGGATTCTACATCGTTTAGTAGAAATCATAAACTCATCAAATATAGTAACTACAACAACTTATTTTTTATTGGTTCACCATTTAATAGAAATTATGAACTAATTTCTACCTAGATTTTTAATAGAAATGGTGAACTCATTTCTACTAACTGTGGTTAGTGTTATAATAGTATGTGTACTTACTATTACCAGTGAGTTTTGTAGCTTCTGGTGATTACTTATTGCTTATTAATGTTTTTTCATTCTGATTAACGTATTCCCTTTAGCATTTCTTATAGGACAGAACTAGTTTTGATGAAGTCCTTCAGTGTTTGTCAGGGAATGCCTTTATTTCTCCTTCATGTTTAAAGAATGTTTTTGCTGTATAGGCTGATCTAGGGTAAAAGTTTTTTCTTTTTTTTTTTCTTTTTGCCAGCTCTTTAAATATGTCATGTCACTCATTTCTGGCTTTTGAGTTTCCACTGAAAACTCTTCTGCTGGATATATTGGTTCTCCATTGTATGTTATTATTATTTTTTTTTTCTTGCTGCTTTTCAGATCCTTTCCTCATTCTTGACCTTTGGGAGCTTGACTATTAAATGCCTTGAGGTAATCTTCTTTGAGTTAAATCTGCTTGGTTTTCTATAACCTTCTTGTACTTGTATATTTATATCTTTCTCTAGGTTTGGGAATTTCTATATTTTTATTCCTTTGAATACACTTTCCAACCCTATCCTACCTGCTCTTTAAGGCCAAAAACTTGCCTTTTTGAGGCTATTTTCTGGGTCCTGTAGGTGTGCTTCACTTTTTAAAATTCATTTTTCACTTCCTCTGTGTAATTTCAAATAGCCTGTCTACAAGCTCACTAATTGTTTCTTCTGCTTGATTCATTGTGCTAAGGATTCCAATGCATTCTTCAGTATACCAGTTGCATTTTTCAGCTACAGAATTTCTGCTCCATTTTTTTTAGTTATTTCAATCTCCATTAAATTTATCTGATAAAATTCTGAATTCCTTCTCTGTGTTATTCTGAATATCTTTGAGTTTCCTCAACATATCTATTTGGATTTCTCTGTCTGCAAAGTCACATATGTCTGCTTCTCCAGGATTGGTTGCTAGTACTTTATTTAGTTTATTTGGTAAAGTCATATTTTCCTGGTTGGTATTGATGCTGGTAGATGTTCTTCAGTGTCTGGGCATTGAAGAATTGTGTATTTATTGTAGTCTTCACTGTCTGTGATTATTTCTTTCTGTCCTTCTTGGGAAGGCTTTTCAGATACTTGAAAGGATTTGGATATTGTGATCTATGGTATATTGCTTTAGGAGGCACCTGAAGGTCAGTGACACTGTGGTTCTTGAAGACTTGTAGATAGTCTTGAACAAGATCTGGGAAAATTTTTGGATTACCAGGCACAAACTCTTGTTGCCTTCCCTTACTTTCTCCCAAGCAAACGGTATCTCTCTCCCTCTGTTCTGAGCCATCTAAAGCTGGGGTTGGAGTGACACAAGCACCCTGTGGTCACCACCACAGTGACATGCTAGGTCAGAACTGAAGCCAGCACAGCACTGGTTCTCACCCACGGCCTACTGTAACCACTCCCTGGCTACTGCCTATGTTTGGTCAAGACCCTACGACTCTACAACAAGCTAGTGGCAAAACCATTCAGGTCTGTGTTCTTCCCTTCAGCATAGTGAGGTCCCCCAAGTCCTGGGGGGGTTGAGAGATGCTATCTTGGAGTCAGGGACTAGGGTAAAAAAACTTAGAAGTCTACATGGTATTCTAGTGTACTGTGGCTAACTGGCACTCAAATCACAAGACACAGTCCTTCCCTCTCATCCTTCCCCTTTCCAAAGGCAGAAGAGTCTCATTCTGGAGTCACTACCACCCCAGGCCCCACAGACTACTGCCAGGCTACCGGTGATATTTCCTTAAGGCTTGGGGTCTTTTCAGTCAGCTTGCGATGAATGCTGCCTGCCCTAGAGCTCACCCTTTAAGGGCTTTGGGCTCCCCTGTGGCCCCGGGCAGGTCCAGAAATGCCATCCAAGAGTCAGATCCTGGAATTCGGAACCTCAAAGGCCCACTTGGTGCTTTATACCTCTATGGCCACGATCTTACCTTGGGTGAAAGGCAAAGTCCCCTTTACTCTTTTCTCTGCTTTTCTCAAGCAGAAGGAGTTTTGCCCCATAGCCATCACAGTTGGTAATGAGCTGAGTCTCATCTGAAGCCAGCAAATCTCAGAGGTCCACCTAGGACCTTTTATGTAGTACCTGGTTATCACTGCTGGTAGGGCTCAAGGGATCTTCAGTTAGCAGGTGATAAATGTTGCCAAGACTAGTTCCTTTCCTTCAAGGCAGTGGGTTCTCTCCTGGCTCCCGGTGTATCTAGAAATGTCATCTGGGAGATAGGGCTTAGAACACAACTTTGACCGGTGCCCTATCCTGCTTTGACTGAGCTGGTATCCAAGATGCAAGACAAAGTCCTCCTCACTCTTCTCTTTCCTATTCTCAAGTGGAGGAAAGGAGTCTCTTTTGGAGCTTTGAGCTGTGCAGCCTGAGATTAGAAGTGTCAGCACCTTTTTGGCTGACTCAGCTGGTGTCTCAGCATGTTGAATACCACTCCACTCCACTGTCTCTTGGCCTAGTGCAGTACTAGGACTTGCCTCAGAGTTTCAGTCTTCATGGCTTAGACTGCCTTTCATGTTTACTTGGAGACACAGCACTGTAGGTATTGGTGGAAGGTTTGCAGCAACTCAAGTTCAGATGACTGCTGGGATCTGCAATTCCTCTCTGGCTAGAGCTGGTTTAAATGCTCCCTCCATGGGCAGGTGTCACCTGAATTTGGTGTAGTTTTCTTATCTGCTCCAACAGAACAGCACTGAGTTCAATGCCTAACAATTGCTGTGCTCTCCCTCTCTCAGTGCCCAGAGATGCTCTCGGTGCCAGGCAGCTGCTACCAGTGGTTAAAAGAGGGCTGGCGTCAGTGATTCAGGACTGTTTTTCCTATCTCTTTAGTGTCTCTTTCAGCAATATGAAGTTAAAATCAGGCACTATGAGTGTTCACCTAATTTTTGGTAATTATGAAGGTGTTTTTTTCTGTGTAGGTAGTTGAATTGGTATCCTTGTGGATGAGCGGATGATCAGTGAAGCCTTCTATTCTGCCATCTTGCTCTGCCTTTGAATCTATTTTCATATATTTTGCTCTCAAATTGTTTAGCTCAATGATCACTACATTATTCTTTCTAAAGTCTGCCTTAGCCACGTGTTTTTGCCTCTGAAACCTACAATTGCTTCACATTGCCTGTTACCATAAAGACTTCTCAGACAGTCTCTTCCTTCATTTGAGCTCCTACTTCTCAGTCTGAGTATTCACCATACTCAGATTGAGTATGTTGAGCCCTACCCAACAGAAGCCTACTCCAGTGGTTTCCAAAATGTGACTAGCAGCTTAACACCATCTGGAAATTTTTTGGAAATGAAAATTCCAAGACCCTACATCAGACCTACTGTATCAGAAACTCTGGGAATGGTGCCTAGTAAGCAGTGTTTAACAATTCCAGGTGATTTTGATGGGTGCTTAAGCACACTAAAGTTTGAGAATCATAGCTGTAACCCCTGAATGTACAACATATGCTCAGATTTAAGTAATTTCCTCAGCCTATTTAATTAACTCTCCCCATATTATCACCAATTGCAATATTTCCTAAACTTTGTTGATTTTTCATACATTTTTCAAGTCCCCATTCACCTGTATTGTAATTTTCTTTACATGTTTTCTAAATCTGCACATATTTTATGCTAATTTACATTAAATTTATTTAAAAATAACGTATATCAATAACATTAATAAAATCAGTAATTCTGGCAATAAATAAAAGGTAATTATAAAACTAAATATAACAACCAGGGATTATAGATACCAGAGTGGGATGTAAAGGGGTGAGTGTAGTTACCAAAGTGTTAAACAAAGGACTTTTGTTTTGATAGAACTGTTCTGTATCTTGACTATGGTGGTAAATATGCAAATCTACACATATGATAACATTGTATAGAACTAAATACACATATGCACACACACAGGTAGAACCAGGAAAATCTCAATAAAATAGGTGGATTATATCAATATCAGTATTCTGATTTTGATATTCTGGTATATTTTTTCAAGATATTACTACTGGAGAAAACTAGGAAAAATGTACACAGGATCTCTGTATTATTAATATTGAAATATTAGACTATTTCAGAAACAATACAGATATGTCAGTAGCACCAATGTTAAGTAAAAACTCATGTACCAGAAAATTATTGGGCTGTCAATCTACAGAAATTGTAAAGGTTCAAATGAGGGATGATCTCTGGGTAGACAAAAGGAGGTTGTATAGATTAATCCAACACATGCACATATATATGCATACAATTCATCAGAAATTTTGTGGTTGGAGGAAAAATCAAATCTGATTAAGGTGGAAGGTATAATTGGTAATGAACAGTACTTTTGCCAATTATCTTTACTCTCCTCCCCTGGAGTTTAGTGAACAGAGATCAAGTGAGCCAATATCTTGTGTCATATGGCTATAGAATAATAAAAAGGGAAAATAAAGTAACATGCATTCCATTTTGTTCATTCCCTTGACTATTTAAAATATGATAGGAACACATTCATTGATTCCTGGCCTTGGGAAGGTTTATGGATATGTAGAGAGTGTGGAGTGTTAGGCAAATATGCAAAGCAAAGGACCTCTGTGTGTTTCCTGCCTGTGAGAACTTTCTGATGGGAGCCCCCACAAACGCTGCCAGGAAAGAAAGCAGCATAGATTTTTGTAATTAAAAGAGCCCCTTGTTTTAGGAAGCGTATCAATGAAGCCCTTGGTTTCAATTCTATTTAAACAACTACCTTGTAATTTGGAATGCTTATCAGGAACTACGTGTCATTAAGCAGCACAATGTGACTTTGTAAAGGATCCATTTTAGAAATTACATTCCATTCTCTACTTGTCTTTTCCAGGAGAAGACCCGAGTATTTAGGGGGGAAGTTACTTTACTTCTTGAATTCTGCTCCTGTGTTTATTATTAGGTGTGAGTAAAAGTTTCATTCTTTTTTATAATACATTAAAACATTCCTAGATCTACAATTAAAATAGCAATTCTAATTTTTCAAACCAATATTTACTAATTGTTAGACAATTGGTTTAACAGAATTAGGAACTTAGAGAAATGCTGTATTGTTATATTTTTCAAGTTTAAATAAAACTTGATAAATGTGACATAGATGACTATTATTGACATACACACACACGGACACATAAAATCAGACCTATATGCTTTTGTCCTGATCTTCTAAATTAGCTTCATTTGTCTGTGTTTCTCTTTCCTTGGTCCAGATTAACAAATAGTATTAACCTTTCATGCAACTCCTTTCTAAAATAACACAGAAAACTGGGCAAAACCATATTTTTCCAACCACAGTCATTTCTTAAATTTTTTGACCCAGATAACAAATTCTATTTCTGACTGTTTACCTAATTCCTATTTCAGTATAATCACGTATTGAAAACCAGAATGTAGTATGTATATTCAGTAGTATTGAATATATATTTGTGCATATTTAAATATATATATATATATATATAATTATATATGTATATAATTGTAAGACTTTGGTGAGACAACAGAAATAAAATAATAGGCAACATAGAAAAATTATAGTATTTGCCATTAAAATAGCCTCCAGACTTAGAAACAGGTCAAAAGTCCCTTTTTATAACAATAGTAATAGGGAGTAATAGTAATAGGGAGATGAAAGAGACAGATCATCATGTCCTCCTTCACCTTTGGCTATATTCCTAGTACAATGTCTTGATGCTATATAGGAACTAGCTCCTCTGCTCAAGTTTTTAAATTCTGATATGACAGAAATACAACAATTGTTAAAATATCCCAAGAACATTAGTTTTAAAAACATGGATTCTACTATTCTCTAAAAAAGTTATTTAACCAAATCATAAACCCTAAGAAATTATTTTAAAGGCCTGTTATTAAATATATGTGTGCGTATATATATATATATGTGTGTGTGTATATATACATATATATGTATATATACATAGAGTGAGAGAGAGAGAGAAAGAGAGAAATGCCTCTTGCTGATTCTATTGCAAATAGTCATATTTTATTTCTTCATTCAGAATAACTTATTTAGAAATTTTCAAATATGTCTTTGGTACTTCCAGTACAACAAAGTAACATATCATCTGCAGATAAAATACACAGAGCAAGAGGAAAAAATAAGGCATTTATTATACAGTTTGAGTAATTTGATAAAATTAATAACTAGTTTACTATCCTCTGAGCTGTATGAAAAGCCTAAGGGCAAACAAATACAGTAGCAATGAGTGTGTGTCTTGATTAACTCAACACTTGCTATAATATAATTATGTGTTTTCTTTTCTGTAGTTATTTCCACTCTAGATGGATTCTTTTCAGTTCTAACTGAAGTGAGCTGTAGGTATTTTGCATGTATTTATGCAATTGGATAAGTGTGGGTCCCGATCCAGCATCTCATGTCCTGATAACAAGAGAAAACAAACACAGAGGCATTCAGAGGGAAGATGATCATGTGAAGTTACATGTACAAAGTGGGGAGATGCCATGTGAGGATCGAGGATTGGAGTATCTATTTTATGTTAGAGTCTACAAGCCAAGGAGCATCAAAGATTGGGAGGATATACCAGAAGCTGCAAAATAAGCATGAAATGGAGACTCTCCCCCAGAGCATCCAGAACTGCGTTTGTTAAAATCATGATTTCAGACTTCTAGCCTCTAAAACTGGGAAAGAATAAATGTCTTATTTTTTAAGCCCCTCAGTGTATGGTATTTTGTTATGGTAGCTCGAGAAAATTAATAAAGGTGGTAAAAGAGGCTTTGTAAATGAAATTAATTTAAGGGTCTTGACATGGTGATATTAATCTGAATTATCTGGGTGGGATCAATGTAATCACAATGGTCTTTGTAATTAAAAAAGAACCACAAGGAAAGAAAGAAGCAGGAGAATCACAGAAGGAGATGTGATGATGAAAACAGGTTTGGAGTGATATGGGCAATAGTCCCTTAAAGCTTCTAGACAGAATGCAGCTCTACTGACGCCATAATTTTAGCTTAGTTGGATCCACTTTGAACTTTGTAAGATCATACACTTGTATTGGTTTAAGTCACTAATTTGTGGCTATTTGTTACAACAGCAAAATAAAGCAAATATAGATTTCTAGACTCATTCTTAGCCCTATCCTCTTTATCCATGACTGTAACCCACTCAATTTTTATTGTCCAAGAATTATTGAACAACATAATTGGTATTTTGTTAATGCTACTATGTTGGATATGAAATGATAATTTCAAATCTGAACATCACTCAGAGGGCAGCAGAGAAGCTAGAAAAACATTAAGACCTCACTTAAAGTTGTCAGTAGGTTCTTGGGAAACTGTAACTTTAAGGGAAACAACTTATAAAGAAACCATAACTGATATAAACTTCACCGTAGTTTAAACTAGACTGTAAGCCCAACATACTTCTAATATTGGTGATATTTAAAATCACTAATACTTCTAGATGAAGACTAAAGTACCTCTAATATTAAACTTTGAAATAAATGTGAGCCATACATACAAGTAAGACAAATTAATAAAAACAAGTAACATAATTATTTACCTCCTTATTCCAGTTCAAGGTTGCAGATGGTGGGGGACTATCCCAGCAGCTCAGGGTGCTAGGTGGGAATCAATCCTTGACAGGATGCCACCCTGCAGGGCACACTCCCACACACTCCCACACTTACTCAGACTGGGACAATATAGATATGCTAATGAACCTAACATGTACATCTTTGAGATGTTGGAGGAAACCAGAGTTTCTAGAGAAAAACATGCATACACAGGGAGAATGTGCCAACAGTGACCCTGGCCAGGAATTGTTTTTTTTTTTTTTTTTCCCCATTAACATTAAAATGAAAATACGTTATTTGAGGACCTGCTGTATAGTTTTCCCTCAGAATATAAACATCAGCCAAATGATTTTGCTTGCTGAGCAGAGGATCAAATGTAAAAGCAGTGGTAACCTTTCCTTCCCTCTTCCTTTGTGAAGCTACTTATTTTCTTAACCATTCATAAAAACTAACTAACTTATTAATTAGAGTATCTACTGTATGTCAGGTATGGTGGGATGTACTGGGAAAACAAAGACAATTAGTGCACATTTCTTCCTCTAGTCAAGGGTTCACAGTGTAGTTGTGGGAGAAGGTGGTAGGTCACAGAGAGACTTTAAACCACACATATAAAATTATGTGGTGAGTAACATCATGGAGACAGTCCCATGAGTACTGAGCAGCACAGGGTAAGTTCATTTAACCTAAATGCAGTGGAGAGTGGTGAAGACATCTTGCAGGAATATTCGGCAGTTGAGCTATATTCTAAAATAAAGATAGATATTAGCCAAATGTAAAGTCAAAGAAAGAGCAATACATCAAAAGCTAAATTAGAAAAAGCCTGGCACAGTATGAGAACTGCAAGCAGTTTAGTATTACTGAAGTTTGGGATCCATGAGGAACAAGGTAGAAGAAGAACCTAGACTTGTAAGTAAAAAGCAGAATATGAAGGCTCTTTCATGTTATAATATGGGTTTCTGAAGCAAATGAGAGACTGTTGTATGATTTAAAACAGAGAAAAGACATATATAGGTTTATGTTCTAGAAAAATTTGTCTAGCTGATTTTAACTCACATTGTCTGGGTCAATGTATTATCCCACCCTCAGCTCCAGTACAATGCCTAACACGCAATATGCACTTAACTGAGATTTATTTGTTTTTGTTGTGTTGTTGAATTAAGACATAAAGGTATTGGGTAGGGGATGGCTGTGGCTGAAGCAAGACAGGACTAAAAAGGCTAATTTTTAAAAAAGTGTTGCATTATTCTTGTAAGAGAATGAAAGATGATAGTAGAGTGAATATGTAGTGAAGATAATTCATTTAAGAGATACTTAGTTATGGAACCTAGTCACCGATTTGCAATTTGTGAAGGAGACGTTGGAGTAATTGGCCTGTAGATTTCTGCCTGAGGAACTGGCTTGATGTCAGTGACAACATGATATGAGAAAAATGGAAGAGAAAAGTTGGTTGGCCCTGGTATGGAGATAAAAACTAGATTAATAAAAATAAACAATCTTCAAAGTTGATGATAATCATCAAGGTTTCTGGTTTTATGTGTCAAGAACTGAAGAGTTATCTGGAATAATCTCATTATTATTTTCCTTTTGCTTGCATTTAACTCATGAAATTGTTAATCTTTTACTTTTAAACTGCCTGAGTCATTTCCAGCAAAGTGCTCCAGTCATAGAGAGCATATGGTTGAACTTTTTCTTTTGATCAATTCTATAGTGTATTTTTCATTTTCACAGATGAACTCATACTGTTTGCATTTATGAAATAATAAATGCAACATGTTTTGCACTAATATAGTCCTCTTATTTTGTGTTTTCTCTTTTTAAATTTTTCTTTTTTTGGCATTTTCTTTGTTTCATTTTCCTATATCTTATGTAGGATTGCTTTTTTTCACCTTTCTGAATGCCTCAGTAGTTTTGAAAATATAATTCTAGTTTTACTAATTGTGTGATACACCATTTAGAATAAAATGCTTGTTTTTGTTTGCAACTTACCAAATGTGAAAGAAAGAAGGCAGTATGACAGTGGGGTAAAGCATTTAAACTCTGTCTTTGTGTCTGGGCACAATCTAATCTATCTACTTCTTAGCTACTCAACTTAAGGCAGATCATTAAGCTCTCTGTGACTCAACTCCCTTATCTGTAAAATGGGGAATGGGGATAAAAACAGTATCTAATGCCTCATAAGTGTTTGTTACAATTCCCCAAAACTGCCCCTGGTCTTATGTGTATAACAGCATTATAGCACAAGATGACTTTTACTACTTTCTCACATTTTAAAATTTTTTTGTACATCTCATTTATGCAATAATACTTTATTTTCTTGTGTTAATTGAGTTGAATATTCAATAACCAACAAATATTAAACATTATTTTATATGGGATACCACTATCCCTAATTTACAGATAAGAACACCAAGATTCAGTGTTTGAGTTAGTTGTGATAATTATACAACTAACCTGTGAAAGATTCAATAATAAAACAAAGATCTACCTGGTACTAAACTTTTGCTCATTCCCTACTTTCATCTTTGTATTTACTTAGAAAATTACTGGTAGCTAGTCAATCTCGAAAGGCTTGAATCTTGCCCATATATGCATATTTTAAACTTAAAGAAAATTTTATCACAAACTCTTTTCTGATTATGTACCTCTTTGCCTTAGTACAGTGTTAATTCTGGAGGAAAATGATCAATAAATTCCCCCCAAATAAAGTGGCAGAATATTTATTTGTGATAATAATTTATTATAAAGGTTAATGATTTTTTTACTATCTGGAAGGAGAAAGGTCCTGATGAATAACATCTAAAAGAAATGCTGTGCAGACATTTTTATTTCCTACATGTTTTAAACTTGAATTTAAATTTTCCTCAAACAGTTTTTAGAAAGGTCCAATTTGGCATCCAGCACAAGGTTATTTGAGAAATAATTAAGTGAGGTGGTGAACTTGCCAAAATATCAGTGTTCCCAAGAATTTTATTCCTGACTTAGCAAATAGGCTTTTATTTTTGACTATTCCCTTTTTTTTCTATCTTATATCTAAATATTGTCTCCAAGGGAGAGCCAGTATGACTACATATAGGTAATATGCAGATTAGTGACTTCTCTTTCCTACTCATCAAATCTCCTACTAAAATGAGATTCAAGGATTATTTTTATTTTTAAAATAAACTAAACCCTGGTTATTTGCAACAACAACCATGATGATAACACAAATCTCATTGTATGTAATATGAAGTCTTAAAATCTCATCTCATTAATTGGAAACTGAAATCACTTGAAGAAGAGACTTAAGGATTAATTTTTAAATCAGTTTTTAATCTTCTTTTTCATTTTTTATCAGTGCAATAAAAATTTATAATAAAAATACAGTCATACCTTTTATGACTTTTCTTTTTTCATTATATTTAATTCTAAAGATTCAAAGGTTCTACATGCCAGAAAAGCAAATCAGAATACAAAAATATATGGCCACCTTTAAAACACATCAAATTCAAAGACAGTTTTATTTACACAAACAATTGTGCAATAGTGCTTTTAGATAGATATTGCATTGTTTACAGAATATATCTTAGCTTGAAACTCGATTTGGTCTAGTTTGTGCATTTGTAAAATGGGTGAGTTAAACCACACATTTGATAATGACACTTCAAACTCTTAAATTGCTGTTATATTAGAAAAATAGCCTATAGAAAATGCACCTATGTTTATTCCAGTGTATCCAATTTATCTCTGTCTGGCTAATGCTGTTAGAAAATGTTTAACTGAAGTATGTGGAAACCAATTAACATAAATTCAAGCACTTCTTGAACTTGATATGTGTCAGTAAACTTAGAACCTGGTAATTTGAAAATACCACATTGACAGTATTGACAAAACCAACTACTTGCAGTTCTGAAATGAATGCAGTTGTTTGCAACATGACAGCTGTAAAAAGAGAGAGACCTGTTACCCAAACCATTTCAAGCATCTCCTACTATGATTATCTGCCTGTCCATGAGAACCAGGCCACTGACAAAAAAAATCTAATTAATGTGTTGCTTTCCCAATCAAAGTTATTGTTTTAAATGGCCTCATGGTACCATCAGTTCCTTGAAAGGGAAATGAGCAGAACATGGAGGCCAGTAAGTAAAGAAACATACTCTTCAGGCTGAAAAAATATTTCTGGAGGTGATCTTTGACTGTTGGTGCCTGCACACGGATCTGAGACAGAAAAAAGATCTTTCAAAGAGTATTTGAAGAAATCACAAGCCTGACCTGTAAAAGACTATGATAAATTAACCTTAAAGCTCCTCCTTGGACTCCAATTTACTCCAATACGAGTCAATCTGAGAAAAATGTGCAGCCTATGCAGGGTACACAGTGAAATGTCAACTTCTGCTATATCCACTGAGGATAAAAAGTAGGGGAAAATCCCTCAGAAGTCAAAACATGGGGATTTGGAAAAAAAAATGGGTAGGGATTTCCATTCCTCTCGCAGAGAAGAAGCTACCAGATCAGTTTATCAAATAACTCATTCTATTCTCAGGAGTCTTCTTCGTCACCATATGATAGGATTTTATCTCTATTTTTGATCAGTTCTTTCTGTATTTGTCATTTTCCTCTTTCTGAATGTGAATTATTATTCTGCTTATCTTATTCCTACTCTATATGATTATACCTTAATATGATGGTAGGAGACAAATTGCTCTTATTTTATAATTTTCCAGGTAATGAACAACCCATCTACATCTGATGGCTAGGACTGTGCATCACCTTGAAGTTCAAGGCAGGTGTAGTCTCTGAGCAGGCTTGGCTGGTAGTCTCCTTGGTAAGGTTCAGTTTAGAGAGGATGAGTGTGTTCTGTTTTTTCATCAAAACTTGCACTTGGGTATTTGAATATTCAAGGGTAGATGGTAGCAGAGACAGAAGGTTGTACCCCCAATGTTTTCTCCTATTTTTGTTTATAGTAGGAGAACCTTGAATAGTAGCTGGTTGCCAAGAATAAATGCTATTTTCCAGTATCATTTGGAGCCAGATGTAACCAATAGACTTAAGTTGTATGAATGGAATAGGAGGGAAAATGTGCTTATGATATGTAAGTAAAAGGAGGTAGGCTGACTCCCTCCCTTTCCATTCTACTGCAACGTTCTAGTGTTGAGAATTCTACAAGTCAGGAATATACATCTACAGATGGCCTCATGGACAAGAGTTTACCTACGAACTCTAAACTGATAAGATAATTTTCAATATCATTAACTCAATCTCACTTTTTTAACTTCATTTTTTTTGTACACACTTAAGATGTACAATATAATCTTATATACATATTAATAGTCAAATGATTAATACAGTCAAATTAGCAATATTCATCACCTTTCATAGTAATCAATTTTGATAAGAACACCTAACTTCTACTCATTTAGCAAATTTTTAGTATACAACACAATATTATTAACTATAGGCCTTATGCTATACATTATATCTCTAGACTTATTTGTCCTACCTAAGTGCATACTCAGACTGTTTGTCTACATGTAAGTGAGATAAAACCATATTTGTCTTTCTGTTTCTGGCTTATTTCACTTAGTATAATGTCCTCCAGACTCATCTTCTGTTGTTGCAAATGGCAGTATAGTTCTCTTTTTGTTCTAAGGCTGAAAAATATTCCATTGTATGTATGCACCACAGTTTCTTTATCCATTTATCTGTCAGGGAACACATATTGTTCCTATATCTTGACTAGTGAGAATAATAACCTGATTTCACAGTTGATCTCTACTTACAAGAAAGTCTGTATCCCGTTAATAAGCTAAGTAAAGGAAGGATGAGTGGAAAGTGTGAAAGAAATGTTGCAAGAAGAGAAAATAAGAATTATGCAGTTCTGGAATTAAAATAATTTATGAACCATTTGAGTATGTTTGAAGTAAGTTGTCGTGACAATATAAAAAATTAAAACATATCTAATCTGGCTAAGTTAGAGAGTCAAAGGTAGCTTGCTTTTTCAGGAGGGGCATTGTAATTGCTTTTAGTTGAAGAAATAGTGGGGTGTTAGAATTTACTCCCAGTTCAAAAAAAACAAAAGAAGTGAGATGTTTGTAAGTAAGAGAACTATCTACAATGGATTACAAAAAGTTGCAATCCCCAGGGACCACAGAACGTTTTTCTTTTACTTTTACTTTTCTTTTATTTTTCCTTTTTAAAATTATTATTATTATTATTATACTTTAAGTTCTAGGGTACATGTGCACAACGTGCAGGTTTGTTACCTATGCATACATGTACCACGTTGGTGTGCTGCACCCTTTAACTCCTCATTTACATTAAGTATATCTCCTGATGCTATCCCTCCCCCCTCCTCCCACCTCCTGACAGGCCTCCGTGTGTGATGTTCCCCACCCTATGTCCGAGTGTTCTCATTGTTCAATTCCCACCTGTGAGGGAGAACATGCAGTGTTGGGTTGAATCAGCAAATAATGAAACATTATTTTTGCCTTTAGAATCTCACAGAGGCATACATTTAAACAAATACATACAATGTAATGTCTTAAGTGCTGATGTGGTTCTCAGAAACCCACTCGGGTTATTCATAAGAAACAAACAATTTCTCAAGAATGAGTATGTGTTTGTATGTGCATGGGTTCATTGAGACTGGGAAACTGGAAAAGTCGAGTGAACTCAGAAGGATAAAGTAGGCAAAGAGCGGTGAAAGTCCAAAAGCTAAGCATGGCGTTTCACACCTCTAAATAGCTGAGTGCCATATGTGTTAAAGGAGTAGAAAATATGCAAACAACATTTTAGATGACCATGGATGTACCTGGTCTCAGTAAACATGCTTCTTGAAATGGTACTTGATACATAGTTTCTTCAACTACCCAACTATTTACATATTCTCTAAGTTGTTGTAATTTGGGATCTACTCCTATTATTCTACTAAAACCATTCTCTTGTAGGTCAGCCATAACTTGCCCAACCCTATTATCAATAACCATTTCACAATATTTTGTCATATTGTGAAATATTTTTTTCTTTTGTCTTTTGTGGTTTTGCATCTTTCGAGACCTTTTTTATATATTTCTCTGACATATTCTTGTTCTCTCTTGTTGAATATTCTCCTTCATCTTTCTTCACCTCCACACTGACTCCTGAACACTAAAAGTGTTCAATAAATTTTTTTAACTTCTATTTTTACTTATGTGAGGCTCGGTAGCTAGTGTTTTTCAAGTAGTTTGTCTATTTCACCTAAGTTGCCAAACAATTGGCATGAAGTTGTATGTAATCTTTTATTATTATACTGATAATATATTTAGGATATATAATAGCTCCTCTGTCATTTGTCACATTGATCCTATTTATTTTCTCTCCTTCTTTTCCTGGATAGAAATTTGGCTAGAAGTTCCCTCAACTAAAGAGGGAAGGGATTGGTGTATAAATACCCTTCCTTTTCCATTCTCAAGGACAATTTTGAAGTATTTCTGTGTAGTATTCAGTTTCCTCACACACTTGAATCCAGTTGCTCAATCCTCTTTTTTTTTTTTTTTTTTGAGACGGAGTCTCGGTCTGTCACCGGGGCTGGAGTGCAGTGGCCTGATCTCAGCTCACTGCAAGCTCCGCCTCCTGGGTTCCCGCCATTCTCCTGCCTCAGCCTCCCGAGTAGCTGGGACTACAGGCGCCCGCAACCTCGCCCGGCTAGTTTTTTGTATTTTTTAGTAGAGACGGGGTTTCACCGTGTTAGCCAGGATGGTCTCGATCTCCTGATCTCGTGATCCGCCCGTCTCGGCCTCCCAAAGTGCTGGGATTACAGGCTTGAGCCACCGCGCCCGGCCTCAATCCTCTTAATGAATATTAAATTGACCTTTCTTTCTTCTCTGTTCTTACTTTACTACTTCATTGGTGCTTGTGTCATGATTGGCTTCAGTGAAACCCAGACTAAGATAGAACTTCAAAAGGGCACTCAGGTTTAAATATTACAAAGTAAAAATGAAAAAAAATCCCCAAATATCAGAATTAGCGAAACAACACAATCTTTACTATGTGTTATACAGAAGGGTCCAAGGATGGCATAGTCATTTCCCCTAATAATGAACCTTTGGTCCTATTGAAATATGACATATTAGGCAGAAATAATAATCAGATTATTTTAGTCTCACAAACTAGGATTCTGTTATGTACTAACATGTGAAAAGTTAATGATTTTTGCTTTAAAAAATACTTCATACCACCATGGTGATTGTCTCTTAGTTATATATTTTCTATGAAAATTTGTGGTATATAGAATTTAATTATTATATAATTTATATTTTTCTAAATATTGGCTTCTTTATTTTACTTCGGAGGACACTGGCTCACGGAAGTTTTGTACCTCATTCACTTTTATTTGTATTCTATCCATAAATGACATACAACATTAAGAATACAGCTGAGTTGAGACTCATAAGTTCTAATTTCCAAGTCAAATTCTCCCTACATCATTGCACAGTATTTCTCTTCTACTGGTGAGAGTAATTCAAGATTTTATCTCATTCAAAGAAGAAGTCCACATGCAGTCTACTCTGAGACCATGAGAATTTATACTTTGGTTACATGTTTAGAACATAGTGGTGGAAACTTAAGAATGTGTATTTGAATTCCAACAAATAACCTACATTAGTGAAACATGGTCAATTGGTTCATCTAAGTCTTTGCTTCTTCAGTTTTATTTTTCCTTTCAGTCAAGAAAAGGTAAATTTCCGAATTCAAAACACATGATTAGTTAAATGGTAAGAATAGGGCAAAGTGAATAAAATAATTGAGTAGCAAGGTGAGAAGAATTTATTTGTAGAAAACATTACCAAGATACTATGTTGCGTTTGTTTGGGGAAACAGACATAAAACTAATTGGAAAATAACCAACTAGAAATCTTCATTTTTCTTTTGACTGTAATGCATAATACTGGTTCCCTGGGGATATGGGCTTCTACAGATTTCCACATTTTTATAAAGATGTTAGGAGAAAAATACTTCATTAAGCTGAATATTTACAGATGACTATAGTTTAGTATTTAAAAATACTTATCGGCCGGGCGCGGTGGCTCAAGCCTGTAATCCCAGCACTTTGGGAGGCCGAGACGGGCGGATCACAAGGTCAGGCGATCGAGACCATCCTGGCTAACACGGTGAAACCCCGTCTCTACTAAAAAAATACAAAAAAGTAGCCGGGCGAGGTGGCGGGCGCCTGTAGTCCCAGCTACTCGGGAGGCTGAGGCAAGAGAATGGCGTAAACCCAGGAGGCGGAGCTTGCAGTGAGCTGAGATCCGGCCACTGCACTCCAGCCTGGGCGACAGAGCGAGACTCCGTCTCAAAAAAAAAAAAAATAAAAAAAAAAATAAAAATACTTATCAAAATTTATTTAAATATTTGCTTATAACTTATAGGAATTTATCTTCTGTTCAATTCTGGATTTGTTTTATACTTTATTTTTGGGGGAGACAATGTTGACTTTATTTTTGGGGGGACAATGTTGATTTTAAATTTAGGTTCAAAATATTTTTGACAACTTGTATGATTTATATGTTTGAAGTGAAATAGGCTTAGTTTCCAATGATAGTCTCAAGAGGAAACAAAATATAGTTCTAGAACACAGTGAGCTGTTCCAGGTTACTGGAAGCCTGCTCTATTTACAGCAGAAACTCTTAGCTTTTCTTTCCTCAGAATGCATTCAAAACCAAAGTAGCTTAAAAGAACAAATTCATCTCCATAAACTGTGGTTTATAAGTAGGCTAAAATCACCCAGTCAGATGTTGTATTCTTTAAATACACAGAGAAGTCAAGAATATGACCACATGATTTTGCTACTCTTGAAGATTACAATAACATACCAAATGAAAAAAAGAAATGATAAACAGCTAATTTCTTCTATTTAAGAATACTTAGTGGGATCATTCTAGTCTGAATTTCTAAGAAAAAAGTTGTTCGGTTGACATTTATTTGTGTTTTGGAAACATTTCAAAGTGTGTGATATTTAAATGTTCAAAATAAGCATAGATTTTAAACATACATATGCATACATGCAAATACATATATAAATATATGTATTTCTTAGCCCATAACATTTGACAATCCAATAACACTGTGCACAGCAACTTTTGAGATTATAATCTCTAAATATGATACTCCTTAAAAATATTTCAAGTTTCTTTGGAGAAAAAAAGCATCATTTTGTTTTGAAATAATAAATAAAATAGATTCTTAGGTGAGAAATGTTTTAGATAAACCTGAAATATTTGGTTGCTACAAGAAAGTACAAAAGCTCTGTAAGATGAACAGGAGTGTGCCAAAAGACATAAAGTCCAATGTGAAGGGGTGCTAATGGGCCAGTTGTGGGACAATTTGATCATCAAAGAGAATAATAAATGCAACTGATTTTCAGACCATTCACATATGAAACCAAGTAGTTTGATTACAAGCCTTATGAAATGGAAAGGTAGAAACATCCATTTGGTTACAATTGCACAGCAAAAGAAACAGTCAGAAGAGCAAATAGACAACCCACAGAGAGGGAGAAAATCTTCACAATCTATACATCCAACAAAGGACTAATATCCAGAATCTATAAGGAACTCAAAAAATTAGCAAGAAAAATGCATACAATCTCATCAAAAAGTGGGCTAAGGACATGAACAGACAATTCTCAAAGGAAGATACACAAATGGCCAAAAAAAAAAAAAAAAAGAAAAAAGAAAAAATGCTTAACATCATTAATGATCAGGAATATGCAAGTAAAAACCATAATACAATACCACCATACTCTCTCAAGAATAGCCACAATCAAAAAATCAAAAAATAATGGATTTTGACATGGATGCGGTAAAAGGGGAACAGTTCTACATTGGTAGTGGGAATGTAAACTAGTAAAACCACTATGGAAAACAGTGTGGATATTCCTTAAATTATTAGAGTAGAACTATCATTTGATACAGCAGTCCCACTACCAGGTATCTACCCAGAGGAAAAGAAGTCATATGAAACAAATACTTGCACATGCATGTTTATAGCAGCAAAATTGGCAATTACAAAAATGTGGAATCAACCCAAGTGCCCATCAATCAATGAGTGGATAAACTCAAAACTGTCAGATAACACAATACAAAAAAGAAGAGAGCCTTTGATTTTGAAAGGAATCTATCCACATTTAATTCCTGGCTCTCATGAGGAAAACAGAGGTGTTGTTTTGTTTTGTTTTCCAAAATGGGGTCTGTGGCGCTGCCTCTGTTTTTCCCAAGGGGTGCCTGGCTACCAAAAGTTATCTTAGGGCCTCTCATGTGTGCATTAAAAGTGACAAGACAAAAAAATCAAGGAAAATAATTCAGTCAACTGAAGAAAAACCTTTTTCAGGAAAACAAGATGCAAGAAGAGAAAAAACATAATGTCCTTTTTAATGTACCTATGGCTTGGATATCCACTTTTTTTTTTTTTTCTTTTGACATGGAGTCTCATTCTGTCATCTAGGCTGGAGTGCAGTGGCGTGATCTTCGCTCCCTGTAACCTCTGCCTTCTGGACTCAAGCGATTCTCCTGCCTCAACCTCCCAAGTAGCTGGGATTACAGGCATGCACCACCATGCCTGGCTAATTTTTGTACTTTTAGTAGAGATGGGGTTTCACCAATTTGGCCATGCTGGTCTCCAACTCCCCACCTCAGGTGACCCACCCACCTCGGCCTACCGAAGTGCTGGGATTACAGGCTTGAGCCACTGCACCTGGCTGGATATCTACTTTTAATTAAGCTGAGCACTCTTTAAGAAAATCCTTTTAGGCCGGGCATGGTGGCTTACCCCTGTAATCCCAGCATTTTGGGAGGTCGAGGCGGGTGGATTACCTGAAGTCAGAACTTCAAGACCAGCCTTGCCAACATGGTGAAAACCCCATCTCTATTAAAAATGCAAAAATTAGCTAGGCATGGTGTTGGGTGCCTGTCATCTCAGCTACTCAGAAGGATGAGGCAGGAGAATTACTGGAATCTGGGAAGAAGAGGTTGCAGTGAACCGAGATTGTGCTACTGCACTCCAGCCTGGGTGACAACAGCGAGGCTCCGTCTCAAAAAAAAAAAAAAAAAAAAAAAAAAAAAGTATTTTAAATACCTTGTTACTCAACTTTAGTTATGCCAAGTGGTTAAGATTTTTGGCTTTTGAACTTTAGAGAAAGTAACCTCACAGGTGAAACCAAAAAGATTTAATTAGGTTATGACTTAACCTCAAGTGTATGAGGCATTTTCAAAGGGGTGGTAAGCAGCTTTTGAAACTGTCATTGCAAAATGGTCACTAAGACAGTGAAAGAGATCCAACCTAACCAATTTCATCTTGTTTCCAGTCCCCAAGCTGTCCTTGCCCATCCCTGGGTATAGGCTGAACCAACTCTGGGAGGGGCCTGGTTTATAGTTATAGTCCAGAACAAAGATGACAGTGGCCTCTTCTGAAAATAAACTTCACTCTTGCCTGGGGACCAGACCATGACAATAGTTATAAGATTAGACAACATGGCTTAGGAGTCATGCAGTTGGAGGCTACAAGATTTTGACCCTGGCTAAACTATTCTCAAGATCAGTGCTTAAGATATTTTGTAAACCCTGCCCTTGATGGATCAGCTAGCACTACCCAAATCGATAAACTGGCTTATCGGATTTTGTCATCCGCACCTAGGAACTGACTTATTACCACACGAAGATGGCCACCATTGTAAAATAGCAGAGAATGAAAAAAAAATTGCCATGTGATTATAGGTCATGTTCCCAGAGACATAAAACAATATAGAAGGCTTTAGCAAAGCTTGTTACTGACCATTTTGTTGGCCTGGTTTGAACAGCAGGCTTATGGGGTCCTGGGGCTGCATCCTAACCTAAGGTACCCTCTCTTTTGACAGAACCATACAGAAAGACATGCAAAGTTCACCAGAGAGTCTACAGCTTAAGACCAACCTCACAAATGCTTTTCATGAATGGTTACAGAGAATATTACTTTTACCAGTTTGCACAGGGAAAGATAAGCCAAAAGCCTGACTAGTAAAAAAACTTTGACCCTTTTGCTGGCATGTCAGGCTTCTGGGTTCCCTTCCCTCAAACTGAACTCTAAGGCAAGCACTTGTAGTTTGGGGAAATTAACTTTTCCCAGGTTGGAAGAACATTATAAAAGAGGAGATAGGAGCCATTTCAAACTTTGAAGGAAGGAACAAAAAAGTACCATAGAAAGTCTGGGGGGGTTAGGTGGTAGAGCTGGAGGAGCTGACAATGTGGAGGGGGGGGCAGGAAAGGCCAGGGCATCTAGAAGTTGCACTTGAGGATTTCAGTTAGGGTTGTCAAGAGGTACTGCCTCTCTTCCTATAGGGCATGATGATTCCCTAATTTCTTCATTTTCCCTATTTTCTCTTTTCCCTTTTGACCTAACATAGGAGACATATTGTTCACCTCTGAAATTCTCTGAGCCTGCAGAACTGCCTGTTTTTTTAGCCATGGTTAGGGCTTGGCTTAGGAGCAGGTAACATCCATCCATGAGATGTCAAAACCTGAGTTAAATTTTGGACAGCTTCTATATACCTGTAAGAGTTGTCAGATAATTGGCCTAAGGTCTCCCTTTATTTGTCTAAGGTCCTGTAATGAGAAGAAAACTTCCAGGGGCCCTGAATGAGGGGGATCCTTAGATGGTTCCCCTAGAAGTTGCTTCACTAATTAATTTGGGGAAACATCCTCTATAGTCCTGCCTGATATGATTGCTAAAAGAGCTGGGTTGATTTTGTAGTGCTTGCGAAGGTCTAGTAAGAGGGTGATGCCCTTGTGCAAAAGAAAATGAGCCACATTTTCTTCAAACTTTCAGGGTCAAAGGAGTCCTAGTGCTTCAGAGGATTGAGAAAAAGGCATCCCTTTTTTCTCCTTCCTTTTGGTGTAACCCAGAGTGGAGGGGAAGACAATTCCCCTCTGCTGTTTTCCCTCCTTGGTTTCTGGCTCCTGCCACTTTTTTAAATGTGCCACCCATGGTTGCAGGTGTGATTCTCCCCTCCCTCTCTGCAGCCACGGAACCAGAGGAACTAATCAATTGGGATTAGTCACGCTTACCCATGTGGCTCTAGTTCTCTACTTGAGATTTCCCTTTGACTCCTTAGATTTATGTGGCCTGCGTGGGTCCCGGAGAGATGGGTCTCAGGAAAGACTGTGTAACAGTTGAATTTGGGAAACTATTGCCATTTCCCTTTTTTTATGGAGGGAGTATGCTTTTTTGAGATCTATATTCTGCTATTGTGGTCCATGCCAAAGCATTTACATTTAGAGAATGGTTCCAGTTAACTTCCGGACTTTTCCCCTTGTATTTAAGTACTGTTCTAATTGGAGGCAGAATAGGTAACTTCAAAAAATGTAGGGACCAAATGGTGGTTTTTCTGCTGATGGGACAGTATTGAGATTAAAATTTGGTTTTGGCAGACATTTTACTCCTAATTGTTTAAGGCAGAGTTTTCTTGTTTATAGAAGCAGCCTAAAGCCTGGTCTCCAGTAGAGGGACACAAAAAGGGAAAATTCGGAAGCTAGCGTGTTGGCAAAGGGCTGACAATGTGCCTCATGGAGAGGATTTCTATTCCACTAGGCGGCGCTGTTGACTTTGAAATGCCATCTGCTCTCCAAACTAAGGGCAGAGTGACCTTGACACGCCATATGCTCTCCAAACCAAGGGCAGAGAGTGACCTGGAAATGCTATGTATTCTCTAGAACAAGAGAAGAGAGTGACCTCACTGTTGGTGGGGGAAGGGATCCTCTGTTCCCAGAAAATCACCATGGCATTCCCCTGAGCTATATCCCCAGTTACTACAGCATTTCCTGACTTTGCCTAACAGAATTACTTCCCTGAATTGTAAAACACCCACGGCATTGCTTACAGAGAGAGAATAGGAGACATGGTGGTTGCGGACAGGAAAGGAAGAAATTATGATAGCAAAGTTGAAGATTCCGTTGCTGACACCCCATTGGGTGGGGGAAGGCTGGGGTCAATCCAGAAGCCTTTGGATAACACCAGGGGGTAGCCCCAGTCAGAAATCCTCAGTTGCTCCAGGACCTCTTCTATCCTCATGCTACGGCTAGGTCCTCTGTGAAAGGAAAATGGTCCAAACATGGTCAATATGCCCAGCAAGCCCTAGGTACTGGGAAATTCTTCATGTTCTCCCCAGCAAGCCTGCCCCTCAAGTCTTGTAAGGCTGGCAGCCACGCTAATTGTTTTTAAATGACTGAAGTGGACCTAGTATTTGGCTTGATTTGGTTCTAAAATGGAGACCAAGAGCCTCAAAATGGAAGGACAGCGTTGGGGTCTGCTCCTCTACTCACCATTCAGATGAATATACCTTGGGATCCCGGTCGAGATTCCCAATATGAAGCGGTGTAGTTGTCTGGGGTAAATACCCCGGATTTGTCATCTTGCGCTAAGAAGATTAAGGATATAGACACACAAGAGGAGTGAGTTTAGGAGTAGAGGTTTAACAGTCAGAAGAAAGAGAAAGGAGAACAGCTCTCTCCCTGTGAGAGAGAGGGACTCCGGAAAGGAAAAATCCAGCCTGCAGCAGACAGCACCAGATTTTATAGGCAGGCTTGAGGAGACAGTGTGTGATTTACACAGGGCCCACAAATTGGTTCCACAAAGTGTGACATTTACATAGCGTGAAGGGAAGGGTAGTTGTCCCACCCTAATCTTATTATGCAAATTGGGTCTTTGGCCTGCACCCTATTGTCTTTTCCTTACTGTACACATGGTTTGGCAAAGAGAAGATGGAGCCACCATTTTGAACATGCCGTATCGCAGGTAGCCTTTTCCTATTGGCACAACTGCTGGCATTCACGCATGAAAGCTTCCAGCTTGCTAGTCTATGTCTGCAGCTTGATTTTACAGGCTGCTGTTTGTTAGAAAAGAAAATGGATTTTGGGGTTGCTTTTCATTAAGAGGAAAACCTTACCAAGGACTCCCCTACCCTCACTATCAGTCTAAATGATTTCTCCTTAACTCCTAAAGAACTTTGGGTCACAATTTCTGTATTCACTCATTGCAAATTTATTCATTTCTTTATTCACAGCAGTATTCATTTAGTCATTTAATCATTCATTTCATTATTCATTTCTTGATTCACAGTAGTATTCACATTATTCATTTCTTGATTCATGATGGAATACTACTCCGTGATAAAAAAGAATGAATTAATGGCATTTGTAGCAACCTGGTTGGAACTGGAGACTATTATTCTAAATAAAGTAACTCAGGGATGGAAAACCAAATATCATATGCTCTTACTCGTAAGTGGGAGCTAAGCTACGAGGATGCAAACGTATAAGAATGATACAATGGACTTTGGAAACTCAGGGGGTAAGGATGGGAAAAGGGTGAGGGATTAAAAAAAAACTACAAATTGGGTTGAGTGTATACTGCGTGGGTGATGAGTGCACCAAAATCTCACTAATCACCACAAAGAAGTTACTGATGTAACCAAATACCACCTGTTCCCCCAAAACCTACGGAAATATATATATATATATTTAAATCGAGCATCTAATATATGCTCCTTTTGTTATTTTCTATATCTATAAAGATGGGAAGTAAGAAAAGACATGGGTAAGGAGATAACTTATGAAAATAAATAATTGCAATGAAATGTGAATTTCCTCACAAAAAAATAGAAAAGTAGAAATAATTTCTCTAGATTCAAATGTGTTTAAGGAAGATTTTAACCATATTCAATTTATAGGCCTGTTTGTTTCTTATTTAAAATAATCATAAAAAGAGAAATTTTAATATCAATTTGGCATCTGATAATTCCAAGGAATTGTTATTAATATTTGTAGGTAGAATAATGCTATTATGACTATGTAAAAAATTCCATATAATTTTCAGATTTCTAGTATATGCTTTAAAATAATTCAGCACAGAGGGAACACATTTTATGGATGAAGCAAAAATGCTAATATATTGATAATTATGAAATCGGCTAGAGGTGTTAGTGGATATGTGAGAGTTTATGAAACCATGTTATTTTTGTGTATGTTAACATTTTCATAAAATTTCTCAAAGTAGAATGTGTGAAATAATATGGGCTCATAGTCACTTTAGTAATAATGGAAGAAGGGATAATGAGTGTTGAATTGAAATAAGTGATATGATTTTGTTAGTAACTTTCTAGGTGGTCTAAAATCTTTTTTGACCTGGAAAAGAGTGCCTTTACTGTTGCTCAGTGTTCACTATCAGCTGAGAGCTGAGTTCATGCTCATTGGTGGTATGACAATGCATTAAGTTCTCTGGAGAGTTAACCAAAAAAAAAAAATGGATTTGATGCTGATGTCTAAAGGTAGGCAAATTTGCAGAATGAAAGATAACAGAATCAACAAGGGAATACTCCAAGTAGAGATGGTTTTCAGTGTGAACAGTGCTTTTTGAAAAGCTCAAGTATGAAGATGACTGTGTAATATTTTTACAGCCACTTTTATCATCTAATTCATAGAAGCACTTTGCTCATGTTTCGGCCTGTGTGTGTGGATATTTTTAACCACCTGGAAGCATCATTCCCTGAAGAAGGTATAACCTAAATTGTTTTAAATTGTTTACCTACAGTGTTTATGTTGGCTTAAGAGGTAGGAAATATTCTGTGAAATGACCTGAAGGTTTTTGGCCCTAGATTTAGAAGAGGCGGTGGGAGTCAGACGGTAAAGAAAAAATTATCAATGCTGAATTGATGAGTGTGTTTCCCAAACACTTGGAAAGGAAGCATAGGAACTCTTGTTTCTTCTTCTATGCATATCGTTTATAATAGAGAAGTGATTGAAATGTGAACAAACAGGTTTCCTAAAGTAAATAATGTCTATGTTCATCAATAATATATATTCTTAAGCTATAACTTTTGTGAGAAAATACTTTAGAATTGGTTTTGGCATTGTTCCCTGAAGCTATGTATCTAAATTATTTCTCAATAAAGGACCTGTGAAATCAGAAACACCCTAATAGTTTGGATCATGAGCAGTAAATTCTTCACTTGCAAAGGCAACATGGCTTTTTAGAGGTAGAGTAGTGACAAGGCAGGTAAACTGGAGTGTAATTGACTGTAATTGGCACCCATATGAGCTGCTAAATTTTTCTCTACAGCCAAATGTGGTACTTAAAATTATGGGAAATACTTTCCTTAAACTGAAAACACAGAAGTTTTAAAAAATCATTTATTATTCTTAAAAATTAAAGTTACATTAACAGGTGTAAACACTGTATATCTCCACACACCTAACTTTCCCTATTGCAACTAACATTGACTATATGATGTGTGATATTTATTAACTTTTTAACAATTTTATACTTTTTATAACATAGATCAGTTGTGTCTATTTTGAATATCATATAGAGTAAGAGACAATGCACTCTTTTGTGTCTAGCTAATTTCATTTAGCATAATGCTTGAAGCCTTTGTCCATGTTGCTACATGTATTAATTATTAATTTTCTTAGTACTGAGTATAACTTTTATTGTATAAATATACCTAAAATTATTACCCTTTTCTTATTGAAAAACCTGGATTTTTTTTTCTAATTTTTGCCTGCTAAGAAAAAAGCTCCTATTAATATTGCTATACAATTGTTTTGTAGAAATAGATTTTCATTTACCTTGGGTAATTTTTTTGTTGTTACTGTTGTTTCTGCCTTCTGGTTACTGACATGCAGAGTAAATTCTTAGAATTTGTATTGGGCATATTCATATATGTTTCAAGGATGAAATGGGTCTTCAAGGGGCAACATTCATAAAGATGTATGGATAACAACAAATGGCTATCACGATGTTTTCAGACATGTCATAGAGACTGGCTTAGTCTGCGTGTATAGATTAAGCAAAGTTGACATCTAGATTCATCTGATAATCACTCAAACAACATATCTTGACTTGCTGTGAATCATCAGCATGCTTTTAAACTTTTAGACACTTAGGCTGGGCCCAGTAGAAATGCGGGCTATTAAGGTTGTTGCAAAAATGCCTTTAAAGTGGGTTTGACTAAACCACAAGCAAACAAAAATAGTGTGAACTGAAAATGTTCTTTGAGTAGATGATTCAGTGTTGCACATCAGCCAGATTGTTGTAAAACTATTCTCTTACTCCATCTGAATAGAGCCAACTGGACATGATCAGGATATTCTCAAGGGACAGATTTTTATTTTTAATTTTTGGTATTGTGGGCTCAACTCAGAGTAAATATATTCAGCAAATTTATTTTAGATATGAGATTGAAAACATGCATTTCTTTTTATAGACTGAAGAATATATATGTAACCTGTATTCCCATTCCACTGAAACAAAAATATAAACCAATGTATTTTATAATAAAATCTCATAACATTTTCACCTCTTTTTAATAATCTTTTAAGGATAGGTATGGTGGCTCATGCCTGTAATCCCAGCACTTTGGAAGGCTGAGGCTGGAGGACTGCTTAAGTCCAGGAGTTCGAGACCAGCCTGGGCAACATGGTGAGACCCTCTCTCTATGAGAAAAAGTGTATTTTTTATTTTCTAAAAAATGAAAAAAGTAGATAGAAGAATCTTTTAAGCCTAGAGGTGAAGAATGGACAGACTTTCCACAATTGTAGATTTAATCAGAAGAGATATTTTCATTTTTCATTCTGCTAACACCCACTCTAATCCCTTATATCCTTCATAATGGTTAGCCTATGATATGAAGAGTATTAAATACTTTTTGAAGAAATTGTTGATGACATTCATAGAAAACAATAAATTCATGAGCCTTTTTCAACTCTCTTTTCCTTTTACAGTTCCTTTTTAATCTCTTAATTATTCCCTTCCTATTTTAATTGTTGGTAGCTTAATTGTGCTAGTGATAGTTGTACTAAAAAATAAATGAGTTGTACTCATTTATTTCATATGCTTCAGTGTTCCTCTCCAATCTATTATCAATAGCACCTAATCTATAAATTTTCCTGAGGAAAGGTAAAATAATATTTCTAAAAATCTTGCACGATTTTTAGCATATAAGAATCACTCAATATATACCAGCTATAATGCTATTATTACTACTTACTGAAAAAAACTAGATTCAGAATATTAGGACTACTTTAGGTACTTGAGCTATTTCATTACTGTTTTAAAGATAACTGGGGTAAGAAGTAAAAAAAGTCAGGTACATTCTAATGGCATGTCTCAGATGCTTGAAAAGATAAAGCATTTTTCTGTACATTTACAAAGTCTCCTTCACTGACCAGTGCCTGGGATTTCAGGACTCTATGTCCAGCCCTTCATACAGGTACAATACTTTTGACAACCTCTGACTATGAGGAGAGCTAGTTGGTCCCTCCCTCCAAGAGTTCTCCTTTCATGGGAAGATTTTTGAGGAGAGGCATACACCAAATATTTAGCTCAATATTTACCATTATCTCCATTTCCACATCTTCTCATGTCTTATTGAGTTGGTAGGTGCACAGCTTGAAATTTTTGAAAGAAAGCACAATATAATGTAGGTATTTTATAAATATATTAGAGATTAGTGTAAAGTTGGAACACATTTGGTAATAGGGACAGGCAAATGTCTCATACTCAAGCAGCTAAGTAAAGCATGCAACATGACAGTCAAAGTCAAAGCTAGAACTAAGTCCTAGTGCTGATGTCACTAGAACCAACAAGCCCACTCTCCTTCAGTGGAGCCTCAAGTTAAATTTTACAGTGCGCTTTCTCACAATAACAATGGACTTTATAATGAGTTGGTATAATTTAAGATCTTACTATAGTATTATATAACAATGATGATAGTAATGATAATAATGGTATACACTAAATATATACCAAATATGCTGATGCTGTGCTAGCTGATGCTGTGCCATGCGTTATGTAGGAACTATATTATGAAATTCTCACAGTGAATTTCTTTTCAATGGCAGATATAATAATACCTATTTTTTCATATGATAAAATGGGCAGAACAAAATGTAGAAGCTTGACAAAAGAACATGTGGTAGGCAAATGCTAGAACCAACCTCCAAACCTAGAAGGAATGACTTCACTGAGCCAACACAGGATAAATATCTTTCGTGAACAATATATGATATTTATGTTCTGAACCAATGTAATAGACTGCATTGCTTAAATCAAATGAACATTATTAATTGACCTGGAACTATCTACTCTCATAAACATTGCACACTCACATGCACATATGTGCAGAGGCAAACAGGAACACACATGCGTGTGTGTATGTTTTAAGTGGGCAGTGCATTTTACATTACAAATAACACATATAATTTCTAAAGTGTAACTTCAAATGGTTTCTACCTATACAATTCAGTAAATAGCACCTTTCATGTTCAAAATGGCAAATGCTGCACATGGCTATGCGCAGCATATTTAGCTCCAGAAGCATTTTGGATTGGTTTCACATAGACTTCTCTGAAATTCTTCATATTGCTACATTACCATTTCTTACATTTTGATCCTAGAAAAGCATTTAAAAGCTTAGAGGTCAATGTAACAAACCATCCATTTGTTTATAGTACACATCGGTTGTGTTTCTAGATGTTTGAACAAAGACATTTTATTAGATATAAAAATGTGAAAGAAAAATGTCTCTCTTTTACTTTATTTCACTGAGTTCATGAGTGTCAAGAGGTAAGGTATAAACACAGGTACTTATAATACATTTAAACTGAAGTAAGAATTATTGGTTGATTCTGACTGCAAAGAAGATCATTTATTGCTCATTAATGTTTATATATTTGTGACTGAACTTTTTTTTCCCTAGAAATCTCTTAAGTGATTCTTCCATAAGTGTTTACATAGAGCTTGGGTTAATTCTCATAGGTCAAAAAAATTGGAGATTGAAACATCACTATTATTAATTCAAGACTACAAATTACTTCATTTTTCTTTCCAATTTATGCCTGCTGTGTATATAATTCTACCATCCTAGATTTGTTGCAAATAGAAGATTTCATTCAACTACTGGAGAAAATACCCAATTTGAAAAGACTAATTTTTTTTATAACTTTTTATACCTCAATAGTTCAATTGTATCATTTCCAGCAATGTGTGCGAGTTGTCTAAAGCATTTTTTCACAAATGGTGATGAAGCTGCACGATGGAAAGAGTACGGAGCTCAGAAAATAATTCTCATGTTAACCTACTTTTTGTCTGTCTGTGAAAATAATTTTTCATGCAATCTGTTGTCCCTATGGCTGGGCCAAATATTTGTGTACATTAAGTTCCAAACTGTGTTTTTAGTCAAATAGTAGATATTTGAAAAATTTCCATAGAAATAATGGCAGATAATATTATAGTTCCCCAGGTCATCGCTGGTAAAGATAAGATTGAGATTTGAGAAAAACCATCTAGCAATGTAATCTAGATAGTCTGGAAAATCCTTCCAGTATAAAATACTAGATGATAGAACACCAATAACCATTTTTGCAAATACTTAGCTAACTTCCCCTCAAAACTAAAGAGAAATCCCAGTAACACACTCCATCCTCCTTCAGAGAAAGGATAAAAACCTAAATACTAAGCAAACTCAGAACCTAAATCTACCTAAGGATACTAAATGACATTTGAGAGCTGACATTCGTAATATGTAAGCACCCATTTTACAAAGGGAGAGACCTTGACTGAACTGGGTCCTGAAAACCCCTGATGAGTTATGAGCAGGTACAGTGTGAAAGTGGGAATGACCAGCCAGGCCAGGATGGCCGGAAGACACTCATGGAGCTCAGAAAAGCAGTCATTAACAAACTTTTGTAGAAATATTTCAATACTTTCACCATAGTATGGCAGTATATGTTATCATGGTGGATATTAGTCATGCTGATATCAGGCAACTGGGGTCTGAAGGTTTTAAAGATCCCATAAGATAATGCAAGAAAAGGCCATTGGACTGCACAAGACAAGGAATTGGAAATGAGGACCACGTGCAAAGCCATGGACTATAAACTCAGATAAAGGATGAACTAGAAAAATCTGCCTGCCAGTAATGGTAGTAATAGGAAAATAAAGTAATAAAATTAAGAACAAAAATTATTGAAAGAGAAAAAGACACAATGGGAAATAAATAAAACATTCAAAAGTTGATTCATTGAAGAGTTGAGAAAACAGGAGGAATAGTCAAGGGAAAAAAAAAGAAAAAAACACCAATTACCGATATCAGGAATGAATAAAGGGAACATAATCACTACCAACTAAAATTAAAAACTAGTAAGTAATTACCTTATGGAAATTAATTTCATGATTTAGGCCAGGCATCAAAAATATAAGATACCTTGCAATACACCTAAAAAAGATATTTGCCAAATCTTGGAATGGAAAGTTAAAATATTTACTCATTGAAATTAAGGAGACCTAAATAATTCAAGGGAATTATAATGTTCTTATATTGGAGAAGTAAATATGTATAGATTCAACATAATTTTATTCAAAATACCAGTGGGATTTACTTAGAGAAATAGAAAAGTTGATTTAAATTTATACAGAAAGGCAAAAAGAAAAAAGGTAGGAAACCTAAAAATTGAATCAGAAGAAAGATGGAGGACTTGAATTATATGATTTTATCAATTATTATAAAGCACTAGAAATCAGAAAAAAAGATATTGACAGAGTTTGTACAGATCAAAGGAGCAGCAATAGACCCATACATATGTGGTCAATTGATTTTAGAGAAAGATGGAAAAGCAAAAGCAATTCAATGAAGAATGATAGTTTCCTCAACAAGTGATGCTACAGTATTTTGGGATATGGCATCACACACAAAAAAGAGAATGCTGATTCATTTCTTAAACTGTAACCCAAAAATGAAACCAACATTTTTCAAATAATTGTTCATAGACATCAATATAAAATCTGAGACTATAAAATTTCTGGACTCAAACATAGGAAAAAATTGCTGCAACCTTGAGTTAGTTCATGATGTTTTTAGATAAAAGACCAAAATATTGTTCATGAAACAAAAAGTTGAAAAATTGGACTCTGAAAATTAAAATTATTTTATAATATAATGAAATTATTGTATACATAAACTCTATAAATTTAATTACTAAAATAATTTCATATATATACCATATAATATTTAAAAGTTTTACAATTTTAATATTTATTATTTTCAGCATGTTTTGAGGGACTGATATTATGTGTATACAATAATGCCCCAAATCCTTCATACTTCTTGAACAGGTCAGAAGTTTAAAGTTCATATTTTAAACAAATGATAGCCAATGCCATAAAACACCATTGGCAACTTAATAAAACCTCAATTATTAGAAAACAGGTAATTAAAACATGAATCAAAAGACTTGAATAGACATTTTACCAAAAACAACGTATGTATGGAAAATAAGCAGATAAAAAAAAAACAAATATCAATGTATTTAGTTACAAGGAAATGTGAATTAAATCCAGAATGGGACACTACTAAACAGCTATTAAAATGACTCATAGAAGCAAAAAAATGTACTATGCCACATACTGGCAACACTGTGGAACTGGAATTTTCATTACAGTTTTAAGAAATTTCGATAAGATGTACCTTTGAGGCAGTTTTCTTCCTGTTTCTTCTGATTGTGTTCTGTTGAGCTTTTTGATCTGTGAGTTTACATTTTTCATTAGATTTGGAAAATTTTGAGTCGTTATTTCTTCAAATAACTTTTCTGTCTGCTTCACTTTCTTCTCTCCTTCAGGTACTTACATTACATATGCATTAGGATGTTTGAAGTTGTCACATAGCTTACTAATAAACATTTTTTAAAAAAAAATATTTTTGAGTGTCTTATTTTGAGTAATCTCTCTCTATTGCTCTATTATCAAGTTCATTATTTTTTTCTGCAAATGTCTAATCTGCTGAAAATATTTGTCTGGTTCATTTTCCATCTCTAGAATTTCAATTTGAGTAGCTTTTGTATCTCTCATGTCTTTCTTTAACAAACTTGTTTTCCTCTGTATTCTTGAGTGTTATAGTTACAACTCTTGTAAAAGTTTCATTTCCACTTATTCCATAATTGGTGTAATTTCTCAGTCAGTTTTGATTGGTTTTACTCATTATGGGTTATATTTTTCTGCTTCTTTACATGCCTTGTAATTACTTGTTGAATTAAACATTATAAATTTTAGGTGTTTTGCTGTTGTTGTTGTTGCTGGATAATCTTGTTTTGTTCCATTTTGGTTAATATTCTCAAATCTTGTTCTGGTACACCATTGATTTACTTTGAAACAGTTTGATTTTTAATAGGTGGAACGGACAGGAAGTTTAAATAAAGAGGGAGAGAAGATATTTTATCCAGATAGCATAAGCCTTAAAAGAGAAATTTATATGTAAACAAAAGTTAAGAATAACTGTGTATTGCTGGCCTTTGAGTATTACTGAAATAATGACTCAGTTCTCCAAATGTAAGTATATAGATTGTGGGAGAATACATTAGAACCTATTTGAAGACAATCTAATGAAAGCAGCCACCTACAGGACCAAGTTTCATTCAAGGCAAAAAAATGGATGGAAAATTTGAAGAGATTGATATTTTTTAAAGGGTCATTAAATATGAATATAATGTAAATAAGATGAATAAACATTGAAAATGAAAAAGAATAATTAAATGGACATAAAAATCAAATGACATATTCTTTAGCTTTTATAAAGTATTAAAAACAAAATTTTTCTGTTTGTATATTCATCAATTTTTTAATGATTTTAAATGTTTTATAAGGTCAACTTGTGATGTATTTAGGATGTAAACATGCATATTACTTATTTTTAAATTTTATTTTACCACATTATACAAGCAATTCACATATATAAAATATTAATATTTACTGACTTATTTTGGAAACAGAATCAAGCATTATAGATAACATGTATACTTTGAAATCCTTGGATCTTCTCAAGAGATTTCGGGCTAAGGTAGTTTAGCTAAGAAAGAAAACATTAAATGCAAAACATTACATATGGTATATTATACTTGCATCAACCAGTTTCCAATGAAGCACATATATTACATATTTGGGGAGCTGTGGTAAAGTAACAAGGCAATAAAGAAATGAAATATCTGAGATGAACTCTTAAAAAGATAAAAGGACTATTAAAAAATAGTTCTGTTTTAAGAGAATGAAGGATTAAATGTGTCAGAATTTAATCATTAATTAATGATTAAATTTGTCAGAAGTGCTATTAACACAGATCCTTTTAACTTTATTTCTCAATAAAGAATTTCCCTAGGAGAATGCCCTACAGGGCCCCCGATAGCAACTTTGCCCACAAGTGTTCTAATTAACTATACCAGAGGGTCTGCTTTGCTGTCTAGTTAATGCTTTCTATCTGGTTCTTTGCTGGCCATCATGTATCATTGCTCAGGGAATGACAGCAGTCAGGTTATTAAAGGTGTAGATATTAAATTAACAACAGTAGTAAACATTGTAGCCATACTTCACATCTCAGCAGAACCAATGAAGTGGATGACACTGAATCCATGCTGATATGCTGCGATGACAGATGGGCGTCATTTAACACAATACATCAGTGGGCAACCCACGTACCACAGCTGTCCTCCACTAAATGAATTAGATCAGGGTAATTAATCTAAGGCAGAAAGTCTTACTAAAGTGGGTCCTAAGCAGAATTAGAGAAGAATGAAATCTCCTGCTAAAAAAATTGAAAAGGATTTATGCATTAACAGCTTTAGTTCTGATAAGAAATGTTCTAGAAGATATTTTGTTTCTTAAAATACATATAAAACTTCCCTTTTGTTGAGAAACAAACCCACCATTTGGGGCTAAAATAGGTAGTGCCTGTTCCTTTATTCCTGTACTAAAAATAGATGCTGCCAAGAAATGAAGCTCAACGTGGGATCTTTGGATCAGTTCTTTAAAACAAAGCTCATTATCTTTTATCAGATATGTTTGCTCCAGATACAACTATCTCAACACCAGTTGTTACACAGATAATAATTCAGATGTCAAATTCTCATTTTAGATAGGTTTTATACAGAGATAGATGGCTAGATAGAGGGAGATAGGTAGATAAATAGATAGATAGATAATTTTTTTCTACCTGATTTCAGACCAAAGTACGTGGGTTTACAAGGTTGGCCTTGCCATAAATAAGGCATACATTCTTAACAATTTGGAAAATTTTTCTTAAATACCTTGTTCGTTTTAAGAATATACTCATGGAATATTTTTAAAATATATTTAGTAATTTATCATTCCTTTTGCTCATTTTTCATAATTAACATTTAAGACCAAGATACTTATAGTACAAACTCTTTTTTTCTAAAATGGCTGTTTTAAGTCTTTTTATGATCTTAAAGTACTGATTTATGGCATATATCTTTAAAAAAGAAAATGCTCTGGATGTTATATTTAAAAATTGCCAATAAATCAAAGCCATGATTTGAACAAGTCAGAAACTATATTTAAAATAATCAAGTAAATAAATATGTTTCTAATGTTTAGCATTAAAACAGTATGTGCCTAATTGTACTTATCTTTTTTAATGTTAAAAACCACAAAGCTGAGATGTAATTTTCTAATTGATGTATATCTTATGAATGTAATTTCTAATGTTTCACTGTACAAAGTTCTGATACCTTTCTATGAAACATATTTATTACGATGGTAGCGATTGATCAAACAACATGTCATCTGCTCAATTGTTACAGTTCCCCTCTAGTTTTTGCTTTCTTTATATCCTCCTTTCCAGGGGCTCCTTTCTTCTGCCTATCATGCCCAGATGGAAAAACCTGCTGCTAATTACTGCCATTGAAATTTTTAACACAGCAGGAGATATCCAAACACCAATCATTCTTTTTTAAAAGAATTTGCTAGCTTCTTGTTAAGTTAGCAACTCTTAGTTGGAGGTCTATACCAGTCACATTAAAAGTATTGTATGTTTATGGTAGAAGCATAGCAAGTTGCAGCTGGCAGAAGCTACCACATGCATGGTATTTGATTTTTAAACTTCATTATCTTGATCGTCTGTGATTAGAGTAAATTGTGGACTAACTGCTGGTCACATTTAAGTATTAAATTTGAAAACCTAAAAGAACAGAAAAACATAAACACACCTCAATATGCAGGAATATTTGCCTCTCTACTTAAATTCTTAAAATTAAAAAAAGTCTAAGTATGTCAAGTTGCATAACTAGCATAATCAAGTTTCTATCCATTTAAATTTTAATAAACCATTAAAAAGAACTAAGATATTTAATTTACATCCATTGAATGAGAACTGTTAATTGTAAATTAAATCTGAATTGTAAATTCAGCTTGCAGTGGCCTCTCTATCTTAACCAAATAATCAATCTGTATTATTTCCACAATATCAATAAAGCTGAAATCACTGAGTTTATTTGTTTTCTACTATGGACAACTGGGACACGATATTATGAGTTCTTAATTTTGAATGGTCACTGAGCAGGAATAATTCAAAGACAAATTTCAGTTGTTGCTACCTAGAGATATTTTCATTATGTTCGGAAGCTCTTTATCCATAACATCCTCTAGTGTCTTCATATAGTTTAAGTTTTACACTCTGATTTATGAGCAACAATAAAATACTGCTATAAACTAATTTTATTGCTATAACCTGTGATATGACAATATGGAGTGGCAGCAATATCATCCTGTCCTTCAAATACAAAGCTGACATTACTGAGTCACCACTATTTTGGTGTATTTTAAAGTCATATTCACATATTCATATCCTGACCTTTTTGTTTAAGAGCTTGTCTATTTTTCACTTTGAGAAAATTATTTTAATTATCTGAATATGTGCTTTATCTTTAAAATTGGAAGAATAACCTCGTGTTGTTTTGAGGCTCTGATGAAAGCAAGAAAACATATTTCTATAGTTTAATGCTTTAATTTCTTTTTTTTTTTTTTTTGAGACGGAGTCTCCCTCTGTCACCTTGCCTGGAGTGCAGTGGGTGATCTCGGCTCACTGCAAGTTCCGCCTCCTGGGTTCCCATCATTCTCCTGCCTCAGCCTCCAGAGTAGCTGGGACTACAGGTGCCTGCCACCACACCTGGCTAATTTTTTGTATTTTTAGTAGAGACGAGGTTTCACTGTGTTAGCCAGGATCGTCTCGATCTGCTGACCTCGTGATCTGCCTGCCTCAGCCTCCCAAAGTGCTGGGATTACAGGTGTGAGCCACCAAGCCTGGCTGCTTTGTTTATGACAGAAGACACACAAATATTTTCTACTGCTCAAAGTACAAGGAGTGGTGCAACATATTTATTAATTAGTTTTGGCATTATAAAATACACACGGATTTACCAGAAGACAAGGATTTCTTTGAGCAAACCTGCTTTCCTTGGTGACCAAAATTGTAGACTTCTTCAAAGATGGTCTCACCAACTGAATAAATCAAACATGTACCTATACTAACTAAAACCAAATTTAAATCCTCTTGAAAATGATTATTATGTATCACGGCACCATTTCAAGGACCGTTGATTGGATTTCAGATTCAAGTGATTTAGACACTTTTTTTCTTTATGGATAACAGCCATTAAAATGGTACTTAAGCATAAAGGTTGAAGAATGGAATCTCATTATGATGATTTTCTATATGAAATAATTCATGATTCAGCAGGTAAGTCTTGAACTTCAAATTATTAAAATATAAAAAGGACTCTTTAAGGGCTTTAATTTTTGTTGTTGTTGTTGTTTTTTTTTTTTTTTTTTTTTTTTTTTTTTT
>NC_045441.1:71904033-72039171 GCF_002776525.5 Piliocolobus tephrosceles | reverse complement strand
TTTTTGTTGTTGTTGTTGTTTTTTTTTTTTTTTTTTTTTTTTTTTTGAGACGGAGTCTCACCAGGCTGGAGTGCAGTGGCTGGACCTCAGCTCACTGCAAACTCCGCCTCCCGGGTTCACTCCGTTCTCCTGCCTCAGCCTCCCGAGTAGCTGGGACTATAGGCACCCGCCACCTCGCCCGGCTAGTTTTTTGTATTTTTTAGTAGAGACAGGGTTTCACCATGTTAGCCAGGATGGTCTTGATCTCCTGACTTCGTGATCCGCCCGTCTTGGCCTCCCAAAGTGCTGGGATTACAGGTGTGAGCCACCGCGCCCAGCCAGGCTTTAATTTTTTTAATTGACAAATAAAATTACATGTATTTATCCTGTGTACAACATGATGTTTTGAAATATATATGCATTATGGAATGACTACATTTAGCTAATTAACATATGCATGATCTCATATAGTTATCATTTTTGTGGTGAGAACACTTAACATTCACTCTCTTAGAATTTTTCAAGAAAACAACACAATGTTATTACTGGTCCCTCCTTCAGTTCAGGAGGAACTTACTAAACAAGAATGAGGTGCTAGTTGCAGGTATTTGATGTTTGCAGGTACTTGAATTCATCACTTTTCGAGGCCACAAGTGATACAGATATTATAAAGATGAGAATTTAGAGGTAAACAAACTTAGACTTGCATACTGCCCATATGATCGTGGGTAAGATACTTAGGTGTATTTGGTCTCGTTTCCTCATGCAGGAAATGGAAATAATACAAAAGTTACAAGACCACTGTCAAGATTAAATGGCAACATAGTCAATGTAACGCAGGATGTCCAACACATAATAGAGGCTCAATAGTTGTTATTATTACCTTTAAATACGAAACGAAGCAAGGGTAAAGTTACTAAGGAGGAAAAGTTTCTGGATTTCTTTGTGCTTACATTATCAATGATTCATTTCATAATTCACTTCAAAAAGGAAGAGAGAACCAGTCTCTGGGAACTGTTTTACTATACAATGTGGGGAAAGATTCTTTATAGGAAGTCACTGAAGCTTCTAGACTAAATGAATGATGTCATTCACTAAGATAAGGAATTGAAACTAAGGACTAACCTGCTTAGACCAAGCAAACTTAACATGCCTTGCTTGCGTTTAGTCCCTGGCTTCTAGTTAATCTTAGAAACCGTATCTACTAAGTCACATAGCTAACCCTTATGTTTTGTTGACTTTATAGAGTCAATAAAAAGTCCCTTGAAATGTGTGTCCTGGTACCTACCATGGTTCTCTGACAAGGTTTCTGTCCTTGGGGTAAGCAAAATATGTCTTTCTGACAGTCCCAGGAACCTAAATATATTTTAGGGCCACGAGAAAAGAGAAACATCAATTTATATAGGAATTACAGGCACAGTCTGTCAGCAAATCTTTGGCTTGGTTAGCCCTAAGGCTTTTAAATATCTAGCTAGCGGTTCCTTCTAACAAAGTTCCAACAAAGCTAATTTTAAAAGAGTCTATATGACCAATCATTATTCTTGTTGCACTTCATGCAAATAATCAGTTCAAGTCTAATAAGACAAAAACTTATTTTATAAGTAAATTGGTCCTATTATGATATGTCTTTGATAGGAATGGGAATCTGGAGAGAGAAAAATTGTGTTTTAGAAGAAAACTATAGTACACCTGTTATTAGAGTCTAGCCTTGTGACTTCTTTTGAGTTTTTATTATTTGCCTACAATTTAGACTGAGTCCTAAACTTCATCCTGAATACAAGTCTCCAAACTAATGTTCCTCAATTTTTCTTCCATTTTTTCTGACTTGCATTCGATAAATTGATGCTACCGTGTTCCTGAGGTGCTGCAAGCTGAAACTCATATGCAAAAACTTATTAGATTGCCACTGACTACTTTCACTTTAACTAAAAATGTTTAGACTCTAACATCTAGACTCTTCAAGTAACTGCCCTTCAGACTCTAAAGAAACTGGTTTAAGATCAACTTAATACTCCCTGGACAGGACTACATGAGATGGTGCTGGTGACTCATTCCTCAATAAAATTGAAAAGAGTAAAACTACGAATCCAACATTCTTGGACAAAGCAGGCCTCTCAAGAGTTGTCTGACTTTGACTATGACTGTACAACAAGAAATGGGAACCACAACATAGAAGAACATCACAATCCCGGTCACTGTCTTACTTGCTTTTACTTACTTGCTTCTAGTTGACCTTGGAGTCCATATATTTCAAAGGTTACATAGCTAAGTCTTAGAGGTAACGTTTCTGACTTGTGGGTCACCAGAGTAATAATTACTTCAGTTGTTTTTCTGGAACTTAAGAGTCAGTTTTTGTTCAGATCAAGCCTGCCGAGCCCACCAATTCTTCAACGGGGCCCATATGAATGCCCGGTGGTGGACCTTTTACTGTCAGAAGGCCAGAAACTTCACTCTCAGATCATGCAAATAATGCCAGTTTGTGAACATGTATCCTATGAAGAACCTTACAACTCGATTATGTTTGCATGGAACACCAATTGCCTCACTTTTCCTTATCCCCAAAACCTTTCCTTATGCCTCAGAAAACCTTACCCTTCTATGTTATAAATATCACTAAAACCCCATCTTTGAGGAAGAAGGTTTCAGACCTGTTCTCCTGCCTCCTTGTTTGGCTGCCACATGAATAAATTCTTTATTGCAAAACTTGTCATCTCAGTGATTAGTATACAACACATTGGGCAGAATGGGCCCGGTTCAGTATCAGAATGTCAGAAAAAAAATCTTGTTTGGAGGGGTACAGAGGAGCCCAGTTTTAGTAAAGCAAAATATAGGACAGCTAGATAGACATATTCAACAGTCATTTGTGAATGAAGCTAGGGGATATTAGGATGTGTGGAAGCTTATGGCTTAGAAATAGACAAAATCATTCAGAAAAGTAACTTATAGAACATAGAGAAATAAAGACCAAATCAGAAATTTGGAGTATTTGATTATAAAAGGTGAAAATAATGATATGTGGGGGTGTGTGTGTGTGTATGTTTTGATGAGATGGATGACTGAAATATAATCATGAAGAGGAAGAAGAACTGGTCTCCTGGGACTGAGGAAGTAAGCAGAATTGATAAGACAAGTACGACATTTAAGTTAGAGAAGAGAATCTCAGAATTTGTACCTAGGGTATTAACAGACAACCACATCTAAGAAGCTGAGGAATTGTTACTGAGACTAAGAGACTAAAAGCGGAAAAGAATCAGAGCAGGAGATTAGAGTAACCAGGTTAAACACTGAAGGCTCTCCACTGAGAGACAGGGTAAAGTGAGTTGGGGTTGAATATAATAGATTTAATTCATTGAGGGAAATAAAACAATGTCCTGTATATTTTCTGACAATTTTAATGAGAAAATGGAAGCTATAAAAAGTAAAACGTGTGATCTATCAAAACTGAGGTATGTGTCTCTCCTATGATATGTCACTCAATTTGGACCTGAATGAAAAGAGATAATCACCTAACTTATTGGTTTATGACATACCCAAGAGATTTTTGAAGGAAAATTTGATTTTTAAGGTATAAGTCATCATTTTAAATCTGTCAGAATATAATCTTTAATTACTACTAAAATCTTCACTTTAGTCACACTAAAATTATCATCCCTGCAATTTTGAGAAAAGCAAAAATTATAAAAATAAATGATTTATTATTAAAATTATGAGAGAATTAAAAGCACCATTTAGTTAAGTACTTTAATTACCTGGGCTATGCAACATAATCAATCATTTTTGCTTATGTGTTTACTTGGTCTTGTTGAGAAGGAGGAATAGGATTATGAAAGGCAGATGTTTGGTTAAGGCAAAATTGATGACTTAGTGTCCATCCTCTCCTACTGCACACATTGCATCTCTCACAACAATGCATTTCTGAATCAACAAGAATTTTCTGGTGATAATTGACTGAAAGGAATGAGCTATTGGTTTTGAAATCAGTGGCATGTGACTTTAGCTCTAGTCCTGAAAATGTTATTTATTCTCAGGTACAATGTATTACCCTTCCTTTATCCAAATTTTAATAATCATTCTTTATGTAGTTATGATTCACATTTAAATTTCACCTTCACAGGAACTGCGTACTGTGCTTCTAGGTACAAAATTGCAAGGTTTTAGGAATGCTTATCAAATTGAAATAAAATTTCTAATATTTGATAGTCTACAAATTACCAAGTCTTGACTTAATTTTTTTTGAATTTATGATGGTGTGAAAGTGATATGCATTCAGTAAAAATATTTCAAATTTTGAATTTTGATTATTTTCAAGGCTAGCAATAAGCAGTTTAACACTCTCGTGATGCTGAGCAGTGCCAGTGAGAGGCAGCTCCCAGTCAGCCACACAATCAAGAAGGTAAACAACCAATACTCTACAATACAGGGTACTGTATTGCCAGATGATTTTGCCCAGTGGTAGGCTAATGTAAGTGTTTGAGCACGTTTAAGGTGGGTTAGGTTAAGCTATGATGTTCCTGTGGTGTTAGGTGTATTAAATGCATTTTTGACTTAAAATATTTTCAATTTACAATAGGTTTATTGGGATGTAATCCCACTGTAAGATAAGGAGCATCTCTATATATACTGGAAAAAGTCCTCAGGATATGTCTTTAGGTTTCTAGAAATGAATATTCTTATTGAGGAATAAAATAACTGTAATATGGGGATGCATTTACTTGAATGGTATGTTTTACAGTCTATTATTTGTATGTCTATTACCATTTCAGTTCAGAAGCAGGTCAGTGATAAGTTAGAACAACTTTGTCTTTTCCAATTTGCCCTTTTTAAGAATATGTAATAAAGAAAATAGAAAAATCATTTGAGTTTAATGGCTAAGAGGAGGTAGACTTTCATGTTTCTTGAATATATACAAGGATTCTTTAATATCAGTTAATGTAAGAAAGGCCTACATGATGTAAAGTAAAAGACAATCTTTATAATAAATGTATATATATGCATATGTATGTGTATACAATGACACATGCATATATACATACACACACACATATATATATATGCCTGTGTATGTGTGTGTATTTCTTGCAGAAGCAAGAAAATATTTATAGGGAGGTGTATTTTCTTACATTACAAAAGTGTCTGATACAGTGATCCAACTTGCTCCGTCTTTCTCTGATGAGAACACAGACTGTAAGAGATCAGGATAAGCTTCCTAAATAAATATATGTAGCTCATCAACAAAAGTACTGTAGTGCATGCTCCATCTATACAACAGTTTCTGGCATCACCAGTCTTGCACAGTAATGGAGGGTAAGTCCAGAGAGAAGTAGGCTTAAGGATGACTTCTCAACAAAGCTTATGGAACCTTGTGCAACATTATAGCTATGAGAGCTATAGCAGTTGTTACTAGATTTCAGCAAAGCTAATGTTTTTAACATTTAGAACATTTCAATCACCATTATTCACTGATTTAATGAATGTGTTTTTAACTCTAGCTAAACTAGTAGATATTAATTAGTATATGTCTATTATGTGGTATAAACTCTTGGATGTCCAAAAGGCGTTAATTTACATCTCATCTTAATTGATTGCCAGCTCTGCTATCTTAACACATAATTTTGCCATGTTTTGCCTAAGTTCTCTCACTGTTAAATGTGTTTGGTTTATGTAATGCTACTAACATAAAGCCTAACACATGGTAGGTTCTCTCTAAAAGTTAATTGGTATCTGCCTCTACCCTTTCCTTAAGTGACAGTAAAGATGTGAATTACTCTTCTTTAATCCTAAAAATTGCAGTTTCAAATAGAAATTGAGCTTAGAATATTATTGATGATGATAATGTTATCTTCGGTTGTTAGAAATGTGGAGCATATAAACCTTAAAAAATGTATAGGCAATTCCAATTTTCTATTTTTAACTATTATACTAAAAATTACTCCCATTAGAAACCACCCTGTTAACCTCTGACCTATCTCATTCTTAGTATTATTTTGATTGGACCCCTTCATAATAGTTATAATCTGATTCCTTATTGCTGTTTTATGGTAAATGACTTAGATAAAGCTTACTAAAACTTTTTCGGTCAAAGGGTGTTATGCCTCCATTCAGACATAATGGCAGAGAATGTATCTTCCAGGTCTCTTGCAGTTCTAACTAGGAAAATCCTTTAAAAGTATTTAAATATGTCTGACATACCCTTTTATAAACATGTCTTAATAGAAAACTTAGTTCTGACAGTTTTGTTATTGAATATGTGTAGTGAAAATTAAATAATATATTAGGTACCTTCTGCTTGAAAATCTGCTAAATTCTTAAACTTGAGTGTCTCTCAGTCTACAATCATTTTATTTTTAATTTCCAGAATGTTAACTTATTTACTACCTTAGCATAATTAAGGTAGAGAAGCAATGATTATAGAGTGTATACTGTGCCTAAAGATTTTCACTCCCTGAAAGAGAACATTGATAGAAAATTAGTGCAGCTGGGGAATTGCACACACACCAAGATCTATAATGTGAGCATTTAATTCTTTTCTTCTAAGGTATCCTAAAGGCACTATATTTTTACTGAGAGATTAACTTGTTTGAGGACAGGAGCTATTAATCTTTCCCATAACAGGCTGCTGAATCATTCTCATTCATTCTGTCAATGTCATTTTACAACTGAGTTTCAGACCATTTTTGCAAGAATAAGACGTATAAGCATTTGAAAATGCTAATATTCTCAGCTGAGTGTTCCTAATTATGTCTTTAGTTTATATCTGCTTAAGGCTTTTATGTTACATTAATCCCCTCTTCAATTCCTTCCTTTTTTAGTATATCATACTTGGCTGGTGCAAGAATGATGGCATTCTTTGGCTGTTGCCTCTACTTACGTTGTATAATGGGATGTTTCAATGGGATATGTTGAAACTAGTGATGAAAAATATGGACAAAATTATATCTCTTTAATCATTGTTTTAAATTACAAACAGTTACTTTAAGAGATAAAAAATTCATTTGAAACACAAAGCAAATACTACTTCTGAATAAGAAAAGAGATACCATTATTTTACCAAGCTCTGTAGACAAAAGATAGTTCCTCATAAATATTCTTCATAATGGTTCCCAAATGTATTTCTTATTTCTATCTTTTTTGGCTGTGCAGAATATTCTGTATTTTATTATTTTTAATGAACAAAGTCGTTTTTCCATTTGAAATGTTAAATTCATAATTTCACAAATTGAGGAATAATTAATCACATTGAAAATAAAATGAGAATGCACTACGGGTTTGTACTAAATTGCAAGTTTCTGTGACACCTTTACTTGTTTAAATTAATTTTTATTTTAAAATATATTTAGATTTACAGATAAATGAAGATAATATAAAGAATTCTAATATATCCATCACCCAAATTTTTCTATTAACATCTTACATTTCTATATTATATTTATCACAAATAATGAACCACTTTGACATACTGTTATTAGCTAACGTATGTACTTTATTCATTTGTCTCTAGTTTTGACCTAATGTCCTTTATCTGTTCCAGGATCCCATTCAGGTTCTCGTATCACATTGAGTTGTCATGTCTTCTTAGGCTCTTCTGGACCGCAGCTGTTTCTTGGACTTCCTTTGCTTTGATGACTTAAATGGTGCTGAGGAAAACTGATTAGATACTCTATAGGATGTCCTTCAACTGAGATTGTTCTAATGTTTTTCTCATGGATAAATAGGGCTTATTAGTGTTTGGGAAAAAATCCACAGTGGTACACTCCCATTACTCTCGACATGACCTACCTCTGTTGATGTGAATCTTAATCATCTGGCTGGGTAGCGTTTGTCAAGTTTTTCCACTGGAAAATTACTCTTTTACCTTTTCTCCATACCACAGTCTTTGGAACAAAATATGTACATTCAGCAGATATTTATGGAGTGGGGAATTATGCTTTACTTGCTTGAGGGTGTAGTATCTACAAAAATTATTTATTTGTTTTGTTTATAAATTTGTCTATTCTTTCACAATGTATTTGTTTTCTCCAGCATTTATTTATATCAATATAGAATTCTGAGTATTTATTTTATAGTTTAGGTTATAAAACAATACTCCTTATTATTATTATTATTATTATTATTATTATTATTATTATTAGCTAAAATTATTCCAACTTTAACCAATGGGAGTTCTTTCAGTTGACTCCCATGTCTCTTTGACATATCCCAATCTTTGTCTTTTTCCTGAGCATTTCCTCACTTTATAATAATCTGAAATACTTCAGACCCTTACATATTCTCTATTCTAATCTTGTAATCAGCCATTTCTTCAAGGAGACCTGTTTTTTGTTATTTGAGAAGCAATGGGGTGTCATTGCTTCTAGGCCTCTGACAGAGAATGTCTATGAGTGTATTTAACTAGTGTATATATACATAGATACAAATATTATATATATGTGTATACACACAAATATATATACTATATCTCCATATATATCTCTCCATATACATATACTCCAACAGTATTCCATTACGATGTACGTCATCCTAGCTTTCACTCCTTGTTTGTTTGTAACCTCCCATTCCAATAATGCATAACTTGACTTCCACCTCTCCGTGTTCAAATTCAGTATACATGTATATTTCTTTTGGAATTTTTAACCATACCTCAATGGACAATGACTTCATAAATTTTAACTCAGACCAAATTTTCCATGAGGAAAAACTTCTTCATTGTTACACTGTCAATGTATAATTTATTCCCTGGAACATTAAAGGTACTCAAAGAATAATTGAGAATGAATAAAGCAAGTCATGCTTATACTTTAAACTAGAATCACAGCTGTAAGAATGTAAAATTGGGGAATTAATAACTATTATGGAACAAATCAGAAGGTTTTAAATATATTCTACATAGCATTGATAAAATAAATGACATGGGTGACTTTCAAAAGAAGTATTTTGGCATTAGAAGGATGATGACACCACTAAGAAATTCCTTCATAATTTTATGGAGCATTTTATAATTAATATCACTATACTCATGTAATTAATAATATAACTGATAATCATGTTACTGTGATATGTTAGTTTACGTTTAGAGTTATAAGGTTAGCACAAAAAGCTGTATATTGCCTTACAGGAATTTTCTCTGCTCTACAAGTTACATTATCCTGTATCACAACTTATTTCATTTGATCTGTGAGATGGGTAGAGAAAGCATAATATTCTCACTTTAAGAGTGAGAGTATTGATAAGCAGTGAGATAAGCTTGCTTCTGTAATTGAGAGACATTGCAAATTCTCAACCATGAAAGAATGCAAATAAAATTGAAAAAAATAAAAACTGATTTTACTAGATAGCTAATGAGTAAATTTAATGATCCTAAGTGTCTTTATAATGGATATTCATACATTTTTGCTACTAGCTTTTGTTCCATTAACTTCAAGTATGTTAATTTTAGATAATAATTTTGCTATTTCAATAAAAATAATGACCTCATTGAACTTAATAAGTAAAAAACAGAATAAGAGATGTTTTGTAAGTTTCAAAGAATTTTTCCAAAGGATTTGTTTGTTTTACTAGACACATACGATTGATTAGGCATTCTCTAATGGAAATGTTCTGATAAGAAAATGTAGTTAAATGTATTGAGATTTTCTTTTCAGATATTCACAAATGGAAATGCAGACATTACCTATGTAAAAAGCATTACTAGCTTCATTATTTCTAAATAACAACAAATTACATGCAAATATGATGTAAATTTAATAGATTTAAGTACTTTATTATTTAAGAATCTAGAGTCACAGATGTATATTTTAGTGAGTATATACATATTGAAATTATGTCTAAAATTATTTTACTACAAATATTAGATCTTTTAAAACCACAGTACTCTGTACCAATTCAATATTCGTTAAGTGCTTACTATGCCAATGCGGTTTCCTAAAGCAAGGAAGAGAGCCACTGAGGAACCATGTACCAAGTATTATAACATAAAGTGAGAGTTTGGTGATCATTATATTCTTCTTCTTAAGTATAATTGCTGTGAATTTTTGTTTTAATTGTGACAGTAAGTGCAATGTACTCAAAGACTCAAGGGAACTGGACCCCAGTAACAAACCAACTTCCACTGCTTGCTAGCTCTGTGATCTTGAATAAAGTACTTCACATCTCTGAGCTTATATTCTTATTCAATAAAATATGATGATACTATAGGACTTACAAGCTTTTAAAAAATTTAATGAGCATGTAAATAAATTTAAAAGGCTAAATCCATATTTGACTCAGGAGATATTCCATCAATGTATCAGTGTATCAAGTTGTTAGTTACTGTAGTTACTTGAGAGTCAACAGTTTATTTTTTTCTATTTAATACTAGATAGGTCGATAGGTATAACATACATTTTATAAAACACAGACTAAATACCACATACGAATCTCTTTTCTATTTAAGAACAAACGACGCCTATATATGTGCATCTCATTCTATTTTATCTGTAGCTAAGATGTAATCACAATCCTGAAATTTGTGTTTCCATTCCCTTACTTTCTCGCTATTGCTTTATTCTCTCCAGTTTCTTTGTATTGTGGGGTGGAGGACATCCTATAATCTTCCAATTGTATCTCAGGTTTTAGTGGGACTGTGACCATTTCTCCTTATATAGATTTTTTTTTACCCTCAGGTGAGAAAGAAGCATTATAGGGGGCTTTGGTGAAAGTAACACCTTTATCCACACCCCAAGGAAAGTGTCTGATAAAGTATTTCTACTGAAGAGTAGGTCTTGTTGTGGAAGAAGCTCTGGGTATATTTCACAATGATTACTTTTTCCCTCTCCCTGTCAGAAACATTATGGAATCTTTCATGGCTCTTCATTGTAAGAACCTGCTGGGATTACTGAAGAAGAAAAAACATGAAAGTGTAAGCATTCCTCTAAGACTGGGGTCTTTAGGCTTTTCTCTCAATTTACTCAGCCTCTAGCAATTTGTCAAAAGTACAGGAATATTCTTTCCAGTTTATGATGTCAGCAGCTTCCGGTTAGATAAGCAGGTCTTGGCTGTGACCTACTGGATTTGCTTTCTTCTTCAGTTTTTAGAATGGCCGCTTGTACCAAAGCCCAGTGTTCTGATTGTTCCACCACAAATCACTGCTGTTCAGGTTGTCAGCATTTTCTTGTGATAACAGGAGCGATGACTTCCATTTCCTTTAGGTGGCAGGGCTGAAATGGGAAGTTAATGTCTACATCTTTGAAAAATTCTTTCATTGGGTACCCAGTTTTAGCTTAATATATGTTTTTATCTCATCTTTTGGAAGATATAATTATATTTCCTTTTTCTATTATTGCCATTAGAATCATTGCAGCCCCTTTTTGGTTATCTGTCCTTTCTTCCTAGCAGTTTATATGATCTCATTTTGTCTTGGACATTTCTCAGTTTCAGCACAACGTGTCTAGACATGGATTTGTTTTTCTGCTTTGGACACCCTGGGCTTCCTAAAACCTGTATATTCATGATTGTCCATACATTTAGAAGTGTCAGAATCATTATTTCTTCAAATATTGCCTTGTTGATTTTCTCTTCTTCTGGGAATGTGATTAGATATGTATTACCCATTTTTTTTTAATCCCTCATATTTCTTGTTTTTCACACTTTTTAAGTTGCTATATTTCTGCACTAAAAATTTCCTTTATTTTTATTTTCCAGTTCACAAATTCTCTGCTTAGTTGAATCTAAATCTGAATTTAAAACAATATATTGAGTTTTGATTTCAACAATTATATCATTTATTTTTATAACTCTTATTTTTTGCATATTTGTCTGTTTTTTCTTGTCCATCCAGACTTCATTATAATTAGCTCTTTTATTTCTCTAAAAACACATTACCTAGTTTTGATATTCTGAATCTTACCATTCTTATATTTGCAGTCTTTGGTGACATAAATCTTCCTTTATTTTTCATTTGTCTCTACTAATTCTCATTATGGTAAAATATCTTCTTATACCTTTTGTGACATTTTATTTAAAATAATTATTTTAATTTCTATGTGTTTTGGAGGCCCAAACTGTGGAAACTTTCCTTTACTTGAAAACTACTTTTGCTCCTAAAGATAGCTGGGAAATGCTACTTATCACGGTCATTTTATCAACTCTCAAGAGACCAGCCTTAGGGTAGGAACTCTAGACCCTTCTGATTTACTGCTAAATCCATGATCAATATACAGAACAGGGGTGATGCTATTTGCATATTTCTACAGAGTAAACCTTCCTTTCTTGGCTACCTCTTGGTTTCCAGCTCTGACTAAAATAATCTTTACTGGTTGGGGATGGATCTATCCACAAACATGTGTCATCCTGTGTTCTAATTATTCCATAGTAGGAGAAACAGTAAAACCTTAGTCTACAATATTGATGGAAGCAGAAGTTGTAATTTCCTAACACTTGGTATAAATTAGTTTGAACTATGATTTAGACTTATGTCTGCACTGTAGTCTTTCTATTGGAATATAAACCCTTCTCAATCAGGAGACAATTTATATACCTATTTACATACCTATTCCTTACTAGTTCCATATATAGTAGAATCACATAACTTGGTGATAATTATTCTCAGGTGGTAATTATTCTTATTGTTTCTGGCTATGCCATAAGCGATGGATTCAGAGACTTTCTCTGCCAGCCCTTAAAGATTTTCTTTGACAGTAAAGGCACTGTATAATTACCTCTCGAATTTCTCACTCTATAGTTCTTTCAGTATCTAGGTATTAACACGATGAAATCGTTGATCACTATACACCCATCTCAAGGATATTTTTGTGCTGTAAGATAAAGATCACTATGCAAAACTAGGTAAAGAGATAATAAAAAAGTAACGCAAAAGTAGACCATGTAATGTGCTCGCCAGACAAAAAATATAGGATAAAGAGAATTTCAGAATTTTTCCAGATTATATTACTCTAATAGGTTGTGAATTTTTGTAGATTTACCTTAACATCCTTTTAGTTTTTCAAAGAAAATTTAATTTTTAAAAGGTATTTTCATGACAGTATGCATTAAGTATAAGCATAAACAGGTTTTGTGCAATTAAATATTGATTTTCTAAAAAAATATATTTTACTCAAATTTATTATTCAGAAAAACTAATGCGTTCAGTATTTGAAGATATAATAGAAAATCCAACAAGTTATATATAATAAGTGGTCTTTTCTAACTTGTGCCTTATTTGTATTCCTTGCTTGGTATCTACTAGAAAGACCTCGTACCTCTCCTACAGCATAAACATCTAGTTTTAACATGGATTAATGTTTCAAATCTACAATTAATTAGGTACTCTAATTTCAGGAATGGTTATTTATACATGAAGTACTATTATAGGCAACACATGCAAGGGCAAGCTGCATGAAAGCTAGTTTTGTAGGTAAAATAGAAGTTTTTTTTGCCCCTAAGAACTGGACAAACCTGTTGAAGAGAGTTTAAGAAAAAAAAAGAGCTTGATTTTTTAGAAATTTTATTGGCCTAATAAAGCAAAACCCCTAAGGGAATAAATTATTTCTATTCTCTTTTTCTCTTTCTTGTCCCCCTTTTTGGATGTCTTCCCAGTGCCATTTTGCAAACAGAGTAGGCACTAAATAAATCTTTGCTTGTATAGTTAAATTAAAATGTGGGTATTTTAAGACTGAGATGGATTGTAGCCACTGTTACTTTCTCTAGAGAGGTTGAATAACTCACACTAGTTGAAAAATAAACTCCCTTTTAATTAGTAACACTAGTAGAAGATTAAAAATTATATTGTAGGAGTGTGTGTGTGTGTGTGTGTGTGTGTGTGTGTGTGTTGGATGCAGCAGAATATGTATATCCTTGCATTGCCAAAAAATATTCATATACGCACATACCCACAGACCCACATGCCGTTATAGCCTAAGTGTACAGTTTGGTTGAAAGATCTAAATCACTCTTTATTCTAATATAATGAGAATGTTAATTCAAAATTTGAGGAAATGTCACAGGGAAATGCTTAAATAATAGAAGACCAAGATAATATTATGTAGGAAATGGACAGAGAAGGTTTATGGGAAATTGAAGACTATGCAGATAGTTGAAAAATAAATAATGTTTATGGGAGGGTGAACAAAAAAGGCTTTAAAACAAAAAAATGTCTGATGTTTATTTTCAGAAGTTCTCTAATACACAATTTCACTATTCACCCAAACTTGCAAACACACGGATATCTTAAGTGAATGGTTTTGGGGAAAAAAAAAATCACTGAGTTCAATATCTCGATAATTGTGGAGTAAAAAGATGCGTATAGCCTTAGAATATAGAGGGGAAAGGATGCTAAGGATCCAGCAAATGCAAACAGCTATAATTGGATGGGATCTAACGTTATGAAATGTGAGAAGTTTATTGGAGTTTGAGGAGTTTATTTATGCCCTATAGCGTGCAAGATCGAGTATATTGAATTAAATCTCAAAGATCAGTCTGAGTCCCAAAGTAAGGTGAGTTAAAATGCTAACTTAATTAAATGTATATTTACACATTCTTGACAATGTGCAGGATTCAAGAGAGAAGACTCCTACTTTTTGGAAGCTTACAGATTTATATAAGAGGGGCACACAAAATCCACAGTTGTTCTGAAGATCAAATAAACAAAACCTGGATTTAGTCCCTAAAATTTGAAAGTACTATAAGGAAATTTCGCTACATAGATACCCTCTGACTTATAATGAGGGGATGTTTCAATAAATCCATCATAAGTTGAAAATATAATAAGTGAAAAATGAATTTAACACCAAATAAACTCATTGTAAAGTTAAAAACAAAAACAAAAAACAAACAAACAAACACAAACTGTAACTCAAGCAACAGTAAGTCCAGATGCCCCTCAACTTAGATGAAGTTACTTTCCAATGAACTCATGGTGAAGTCAAAAATTTATAAATTGAACAATCATAAGTTGGGGACCATCTATATCAATAACTGAGAAAGGGAAGTACACTGATGAATTAGTCCTACAGTCTAGTGGGGAACCAGCTTATGTGGCAGAATTCTCTATTTATTAGTATTCTCCTGTAAACTTCTATCCTTTTTTTTTTCTTTTCTTTCCTAAAGGTAATGCTTTTATCAGACCAGATCTAATATTCCCTTTTAAATAAGACCACCTTAAGAACTTCTTTTACATCAAAGGTGAAATTGGGACTTAAAATATCTATCATTTAAGTTTTTGTTGAATTTTGGAAAGGATATTCTGTATCCAAATGAAAAACTTATTGCCAGAATATAAGTCATTCTCAAATTAATTTGAAAATATTTTCAGAGCCAATAAATAAGCATGTTAATTCACAGGTTTCTAGGAACACAGGGGGATAATACCTTAGCATCAATATATTACATCAACATTGGTAAAATGCAGATAAAGTGGTGCTAAAAGAGGTATTTTTTACCATTAAGTGCTCATAATAAAAGGAAAACAGGATCTAAAATCAATAATCTTAGCATCCACCTAAAGAATGTAGAAGAAATACAAATCAAGCAAAGTATGTAGAGCTAAAGAAATAATGAAGATAAGAGTGAAAATCAATGTAATTAAAAAATAGAAAAATATCCACAAATTGAAATCAAAAGTTGATTCTTTGGAAAGATCAAAAAAGCAATAAACATTTATCTAATCTGACAATAAGAAAAACAAAATAAGATGGCAACATATTACCAAAATTAAAAATCAAAGAAGGGACATCGCTGAAGTCTCTAAATAAATTACAATAATTAGAAGAAAATATTATGAAGAACTTTATGTCAACAAATAAATGAAATATGAAATTTATAAATAAGAAATATCAAGAATAAATGAAACCTGGATATACCAACAACTAAAAAAGACTGAATTAGTCATTAAAAAAAAAATATTTCCATGAAGAAAAGCCCAGGCTCAAATACCTTTACTGGGGAATCTATCAAACGTGTGAAAAGAAAAAATAAAGAAGAACATTGTAATGATGTTACAACATAAAGCAAATAAACAGTACACACCCTGTTCATTTGCTCAGTTTTCAGCCTCAATTTTACTAGAAATATAAATTGAACGAGACAACAGTTTGCTTACCATATTAAAAAATTAAGAAAATTAATGAGGCCTCTGTATCTGAAAATATGATGCAGTAAGTACTGCAAAGGCTGTAGATCATGACCTAAACAACTTTTATTGTATATCTAAATCTCAGGAAATGAAAACAAATCTAAAAAGCCCTTTTACCTCTTCAAAGCCACAAAAATGTGAAAAAATTTATTGCAGAGACCTCTAGCTACTAAAATACATTGACATTGACGTAGTAGCTAAAGAAAATCAATTTTAAAAAGTAAGTAAACATATAAAACTCCTTCAAATTTCTATTTATTTAGAAAATTTAAAACATACTTCTAAATAATGGGTCAAAGAAGAAATTATAATGGAAATTAAATTTAGATTTGATTGACAATCAAAATACTGTATGCCAATCTTATAAAATGAAATTAATGTGAATATTTATAGTTCAGTATTTATATTATAAAAATATTTGATATTAATTTATGAATTGTGTTCAGATTAAGATGCTTTTAAAAAATGATACACAGAATGAACCCAAAGAAAATAGGTATAAAGGTATAATAAAGATAAAGCAGGACTTAATGAAAGAGAAAATAAGTCAGGCACGGTGGCTCACGCTTGTAATCCCAGCATTTTGGGAGGCCAAGGTGGTCGGATTACCCGAGATGAGGAGTTCAAGACCAGCCTGGCCAAACCCCGTCTCTATTAAAAAAAAAAAAAAATACAAAAATTAGCCTGGCATGGTGGCACATGCCTGTAATCTCAGCTACTCAAGAGGATGAGGCAGGAGAATTACTTGAGCCTGGGAGATGGAGATTGCAGGGAGCCAAGATTGTGCCAACAGAGCAAGACCCTGTCTCAAAAAAAAAAGAGAGAGAGAGAGAGAAAATAAAGTTAATACGGAGAAGTGCACAAAGAGAAAAACTTTTGAGATTGAAGAAGAAAGTAAGAAAGCATGAATATATTAGAAATTTGAAAGGAGAAATAAATCTAAATTTAGTTTACACTAAAAATTGTGTGAAAATACTATCACAATTTGATTGAAATAAACTAAAAATCTTACACAAAATAATAGTTGGGCTAGGTTTGAAATTTCATGTGTTTGAATCCTCAACATACACTCTTCATCACATATTGTAGTTTTATATCTTTATATTTTAATACATTTTCTTCCAGATTTTTACATCCATCTACATCTATGTATTGGCTATGTCTAGAAGATAGTACACAAATGTCTTGCCAGTCTGTGGTCTATGTGTAGTTGCATGTACATGCCTATAGTTATACGTAATATAAACACGCATAAGTCCCACATAAAACTGTGCTCTGGTATTTCAGAGCAGAGAATAATCACCCATGAATTTAAGATGGGAGTAAATATTAGGTGAGAATTAGAAACGAAAATGAAAAAGCATTTATCCTTAGGGAAAAATATTTATGAAAAAGTGCATCTCAAATTGATGGAAAGAGCATGGGCAAGATAACAGTAAATTCTGTGTTAATATGAGCTAGTAGCATTTGTTTCCTTAAGAAGACTAGCTATTTGGATGTATATTTGGTGATATTAAAAAATACCTTCTAGTATATTTCAGAACACTGGATAATGTGCAGTGACAACCATAATAATATGTGTTATTTCTAATGCCTGATTGGGTATTGGGAAACCATTATTCATGAATTTCTCAACTATTTACACATCTTGGCATTAACAGCACATATACTCCAGAATTATATTTTCAATAATATATGCTAAGGCATCCTTGGAAGAGGAGAGACAGAGTTTTTCTCTGGAGCAAATTTATTTACATTCTCTGAGAGAAAACAGGGAGATATCCCTCTCCCTGGAGAACATTAGAGTGTAGTAAAGATTTTTTTCCTGGAGATACATGATACATTTAAACATAATAAAGATAATGTCTCCCTGCAGAGAGGAGAAAGGACAGGCTTGCCATCGTCTCCCATAGAACAGGGTTTCCTAATCTCGGGTTTCCTCCCCTGCAATGCATACCCATAGCATATGCAGGAAACACCCAAGTCTCACCACGTCACACTGTGCGAATCAGGGCTCAGGGAAATGACACCAATAACTACCATTCCTTTACCTAATAAACTGTCTACATTTATTTATATTTATTGTCTCCTTGCCAGCTGAATCTATGGAAGTGTGGTAAGCCGACGGAGTAGCTGCCACCATATTACTACTTAGAAATGGCTCGATTGATTGACATTAGGGTAATTTTTCCAAATTCTGGGAGAGATGGAAAATAAATTAGTTGATGTGAAAGTCAGGAGAAAATACAGATAAACATCTACCAGATATAATTTGCCAACAAAAATACACTGTATATTTATGTTACCTTTATATGCAATTAACTTTCATTTTCAAATTAGTTCTTCATAAAAAATCCATGTACTAACAATCACCGGATCTTATCCCTCAACCTATAGAGGGTACAGGGATTTTAAAATTATTAAAATACATCAGAGATTTATGTTACAGATGAAGCTTATGGCTTAATTTTCCTACAGGATATTGGATAGATTTAAAATGATAAGGTAAAATCTTACGAAGACACAGAAAATATAGTGGATTATTCTGGATGTATGGTTATAAACAGGCATATCTCATTTGGCTGCACTTCACTTTATTATGCTTCACAGATACTGCATTTTTTTTTTTTTACAAATTGAAGATTTGTGACAATGCTGTGTCAAGCAAGCCTACTGGTGCCACTTTCCAAGAGTATGTGTTCACTTTGTGTTGCTGTGTCATGTGTTAGTAAGTCTCACAATATTTAAAACTTTTTCATTATTATTATATTTGTTATGGTGATCTGTGTTCACTGGTCTTTGTCTTTGATGTTACTATTATAATTGTTTTGGAGTACCATGAATCATGCCCATGTAAGATGGTAAACTTTATCAATAAATGTGTGTGTTCTGACTGTTCCATCTACCAGCTGTTCCCGATCTCTCTCCCTCTTTTAGAGTTTCCCTATCCCCTGAGACAAAACTGGTAAAATTAGTCCAATTAATAATACTAATTTTAGTAGCCTCTAGGTGTTCAAGTGTAAAGAAAAAGAGTCACATGTATCTCACTTTAAGTCAAAAGTTGGAAATAATTAGTGAGAAAGATATGTTCAAAGCTGAAACAGGCCAAAAGCTAGACCACTTGCATCAGTTAGCCAAGCTGTAAGTGCAAAGAAAGTTATCCAAGGAAATTAAAAGTGCTTCTCCAGTGAACACACGAATGATAAGAAAGTGAAAATATGAAAAAGAAAGTGGCTGATATGGAGAAACTTTGAGCGGTGTAGATAGAAGATCCAACCAGCAACATTTCCTTTTGCCAAAGTCTAATCCAGTGCAAGGCCCTAACTCTCTTCAATTCTATAAAGGCTGAGAGAAGTGAAGAAGCTGCACATATATCCCACTGCATATATATTTCAATGCATATACAGACATTACTATTCACAATAGCCAGGATATGGAATCCACCTAAATGCCCATCTACAGATTCCATGGATGTGCATTCCATATCTGCACACCCATGTTTATTGTATTACTACTATTCCATAGCCAAGATAGGGAATCCATTTAAATGCCCAGATCTGTAGATGGGCATTTATGTGGAGTCCATATCTTGGCTATTGTGAATAGTAATACAATAAACATGGGTATGCAGATGTCTCTTTGACATAGTGATTTCGTTTTATTTGGATATGTATCCAGAAGTGAGATTGCTGGATCATACGGTAGTTCTATTTTCATTCTTTTGCGGAAGCTCCATACTGTATTCCATAATGCATGTACTAACTTACATTCCCATCAATAGTGTATGAGTTCCCTTTTCTCTACATCCTCAACAACATTTGTTATTGTTTGTCTTTTAGATAATGGCCATTTTCACTGAGGTAAGGTGACACCTCATTGTGCTTTTTTTGCATTTCTCTGATGATTAGTGATGTTGAACTTTTTTCACATATCTTTTGTCCATTTGTATGTCTTCTTTCGATAAATGTTTATTCAGGTCTTTTGCCCATTTTAAATTGGATTTTTTTTCCTTCTACTGAGTTGTTTGAGCTCCTTATGTATTATGGATATTAATTCCTCATATGATGTATAGTTTTCAAGTACTTTCTCCCTTTCTGCTGGTTGTCTCTTCACTTTATTAATTGTTTCCTTCCTTTGTTGTGCAGAAATTTTTTAGTTTGATATAATCCCATTTGTCTGTTTTTGCTTTGGTTGCCTGTGTTTTTGAGGTCTTATTCAAAAAGTCCTTGCCCAATCCAATTTTATGAAGCATTTTCCCTATGTTTTCTTCTAGTAGTTTCATGGTTTCAGCTATTACATTTATGTTTTTAGCTTAAGTCCAGTGTTGAGACCTACTGCTCAGAAAAAAATATGTATTTCAAAATATTACTGCTTATTGACAATGCACCTAGTCAACCAAGTGCTCTGATGGAAATGAGTGGGAAAATTAAAGCTGTCTTTTCATGCCTGCTAACACAACATCCATTCTGTAGCCCATTGCTTAAGGAGTAAATTTGAATGCCAAATATTATTTATTTAAGAAATACATTTCATAATTCTATAGCTGCTATAGATAGTGATTGTTCTGGATGAACTTGGGCTAAGAAAATTGAAAATATTTTGTAAAAGATTTACTATTCCAGGTGTCTTTAAGAACATTTGTGTAGGAAGATGTTGAAATAACAACACCAAAAGGATTTAGAAGGCAGTTTATTCCAACCCTCACGGATGACTTTGAGTGATTCAAAACATCAGTGGAGGAAGTCACTGCAGATATGGTGGAAACAGCAGGAGAGTTAGAAGTATTATAGAGTCTGAAGGGGTGACTGAATTGCTGAAATCTCATGATGAAACTTGAGTGGAAGAGGATTTGCTTTTATAGATGAGCAAAGAAAACAGTTTCTTGAGATAGACTCTATGTCTGGTAAAGATACTGTGAACATTGTTTAGATGACAACAAAGTATTTAAAATATTATATAAGTTTAGTTGATAAAGCGGGAGGAGGTTTTGAGAAGACGGACTCCAATTTCAAAAGAAGAGCTGTGGGAAAAAATGCTATCAACAACATCACATGGTATAAGGAAATCACTCTTGTAAAGAAAAGCCAATCAATCTGCAAACTTTATTATTCTAAGAAATTGCCACAGCCACTCCACCCTTAAGAAAACACTACCCTGATCAGTCAGCATAAATAAATGTTGAAGCAAGACCTTCTGTCAATAAAAAGCTTATGACTTGTTGAAGACTCAGATGATCTTTTGCATGTTTTAATAATACAATATTTTAAAATGAAGTATGTATATTTTTAAGATAGAATGCTATTGCATACTTAATAAACTGCAGTATAGTACAAAAATGGCTTTTATATGCACTGGGAAATCAGAAAGTTTGTGTAACTTGTTTTATTACATTTGCCTTATTGCAGTGGTCTGGAACCAAACTTGCAATATCTCTGACGTATGTGTGCATTTAATTGTTTTATTGTCTTGTGATATTTTAAAAATACCTAATGAAAATTATGTTGCTAGTGACTCATTATTTTATTATTTTGTGAATGAGACTGAAATCTTTAAAATTAATTGTTTTGTAAATGTCATATTTTTTGGATTTCCATATACTTTTTACTCAGACCAAAATTTAGAAGTCTATAATGATGCGAAGATGGTAAGCATTGCTCTCTTGTTTGGCTAAATAATTACATATCACACATTTTTGAGGAATTCAAATATTTGTCCCTCAGTTCTGACTTCTTAACGATTGTCAAAAGCTTTCTTTTTGGGTAGAGGAGAGAATGAAGAAGTAAGACTTTAGAAGGGCACACCTGGAAAAGTGTTATAACAAAATATTTTTGTCTTTGATAAAATTATAAATATAAATGACAATGCATGTGGAGTATATATATGCATTACAACAATGTATGTGGATATTTTACATATGTATATCTGATGTAATCCATTTTATCAGAAATCATGTACTTAGTTGCAATTGCATCACTGTGTCACAAGTGGAAGAAAATTGATTGTGAAGTGTATTAAGTATGATGTAAAACAGAAAATAAATCTCTTTTTTATATCTGTTTACAGAAAATATTTTATGAAATAGTAAATAGTGGTATGAGTTAGAAATTCTAAATGATAATTATAAATATGCATTTGCAATCAGGAAAATCCATACACATATTAAAAATTGACCTTATGTCACTTTGCATTTATCAAAAGGAAGACTGCATGTTATTTACCACCAACTAATAAATTAACTCATCAAGAGTAGGTGCTGAAGTTAACTTTTATTCCTTTTAATGGGAACACATTCTTCTTCATAAATACTATGATGACATATTTAAAATATCCCAAATCTGACTCTTTTATGTTGTGAATGGGTTCCAAAGTTATATTATTGTGTTACTAAGGGTAATACGTTTTAGGTGTAAATGGTATTATTGTTTTATGCAGATGTTCACTCTTCAAACCATACAATAAATAAATGTGTACAATAATATGTGCAATTGGTTTTGTGCTTCACAAAACTTCCTGTCGGTAAAGCCCTCCTTTCCTATTGGTAAAAAATCTGGTCCACCAGACCTTTCTCGAAGTTTATTGGCCTGAGCAGGAAATAGTTTGACAAGCTGGTCTAGGGCCAAATGCAGAACTCTGCTTGGCACACAATAAGTCCTCAACAATTATTTGTTGAATCGGTGAATAATTATGTGTTAATTATGCTTTGTGGCACAACTCAGAAGCTCTAGGCATTGTTTATTTAGTTGTTTCTAGGATAATAATTAGTTCCTTAGTATTAATTTATCAATTTTGAGTCCAGTGTAATCCTAACTACAGCTAATCTTTCAGTAAGTGACAAAATGATGTCACAATATATAAAAACTCCACTGAAACTGAAAGCATGTCAGCATTGACAAGTTGCAAGAGGAAGCTGTTATCAATGGATATTTTTGCCTGTGGCTTGGCTTATCTGACTCACTGAATTGAGTAGTCTTTGGAGGATGTGAATAGCTGTGATGAATATTTTGTGCATCATAGACACATTTGGGGAGGGAGTTGGGGTTCTTGATTGATGAACATGAAATGGCATTTGATGTTCTTAATAATCTGGTTTCTGCCTACATGCATCTGTTCTATTTATATTACTATGATACCATATTTGTGCATTCACTCAAACAAATCGTATATGTCATTTATCTGTACTTTGAACATGTCTTCTTTCTCTCATCTTCACGAATACTTACTTATAACAAAATCCAGTTCTTGTGTCTGCTTCAGCTATAAAGCCTTCACTGATCCTATTTTCCAAAAGAAGTAACCCTTTTCTTGTCTCTGTGGAATTTTGTGTTTAATATATATTCTTATTATATTCATCAAACTATATGATTTGCTTTTGCTTTGATGCTATTTTTTTTTCCTCAGACTGACAGCGTATTGGCTTTTTTGTATGATTGAAGTATAAGAAACTGCCTTTTTTATCTAAATTAATTTCATATGGTTTAATCTATTAGTCCCATGATTAGAAAGCCAATTATTATAAATATATAAGTAATATTGAATATAACATAATTAGTAATGGTATTACTACTATCGTCATCTCCAGCACTTAACGGTCTCGCTGGCAGATAGTAAGTGCTTAATAAATGTTTCTATTTGAGTGAAAGGTGGTCAGACAAATTTCAAATGCTAAAACACTTAATGATTTTGTTCCTGATTTAGGAATCTGAAAGAAGTTTTGAATTCCAATTACAGAAAGGATGTTAGTGATGCTGGTATTAGACACTTCTTTGCATTACTGCAGGTAGGTCAGAAAAGCGTGAAATAAAGTGCCAATGATTGTCTTCTTAGATCTCTGAGGATTGTGATGTGTTGTCCGTTGAAGGATTGTTAGGATCAGCTGTCACTAACATACAAAATGCCAGTCAGTATCTCTTGGGTGGTTAGGCATTGTAGTCTGCAGATGACCTGGGCTGTACAGGTGATTTTCTTTTTTTTTTATTGTGGTAAATATTGGTTAACAGAAAAGAATAGCAAACACACAGTAAGGTATTTTTAGTAACAGTTTAAAGTAATGCTTTTCTCTTGTAACTTCTCTTTCTATATACCTTCCACTAGACTGTTCACAATAGGATAACAATTTTATTTTACTTTTCACATTAAATATCTGTCAGCATCATATATACCCTATGGAAAATAACATTCCTTAATTTGTTTAAAAGAACTATTGAAAAATTTACAACATCCTAAAATGCTAACATGAAATTTTAACTTAAGAACATGTCAGATTTTTTTATAGTACAAGTGTCATTTACAGAACAAATTTTTGGTACTTCTTCCTCAATATGGCTTACTTTTACCTTTTGACACAAGAAGATAGTTAATTTACCATGTTCTATGCAATCAATCGCCTGTGACAATCCTGGCACTGAAAGCTTTAGACAACATGAGAGAAACGAAACAAAACAAAGCAACAAAAATAATTTGTATTTGTACCCTCCAGCTGCTTCTATTATAAGAAGAGTCAATGTTGTTGATATAGAAGATACCAAAAAGTAACCAGCTGCTTTTCACTTTCCATGAGTTGTCACTTTAAAAACAAACCAAAACAAACAAACAAACAAATAACAAAAATACTCTTAAGTTGCTAGGTACTTAATTTCTCATTCATTCACATTTTTTCAAACATCATTTATTGATGGCTTGCTTACACCTATAATGAATGAATAGAGGCCAAATTGACTCTGCCTCTTGAAACTGGAAACAGTGTATGAAAACCTGGTTTTTAATACACTGGACATCATGCATTAGTGGACAATGAGCCCTGAGAGATGGGAAACAAGTGAGTTCTACAGCTACCGCAGTTGAATACCTTGAGAGTTTCCAGCCCCATGGCAGGTGCAAGCAAGCCTGGAAGTTCTTAAGCCTTGAGAACTCTGAGTTCAGAAGACATAGTTGGGAGTCTGAGAAGAGCAAGTGGCTAATATTCACATATCAGAGTACTGGTGAGGTAAGAGTTGCACAGGGAACTTGGGAGGCCTATCGAGTATTCCATGAATATTCTGCAGAGTAGTGATCAACATATACTTGTGACTTATATAAGCAAAGTACCTGAGGCTGTGAAATAGATCACCTCAAAAGAATTAGAAAGAAGAGTACCTGGAGCTCACACAGGGCAGAAAATAGTGTCTGTGCCTATCTCCACCAGCTAGACAGAAGAAGCTCATAGTTGACAGAGCACTGGGTAGATTATGCAGAAGTATCTTGCATTTAAGTAATAAGAAATAATTAGGCCTTGCCTTAAATATTGCTTCTGTCTTGCCTAATATATTTTAACAGCAAGATTAGAAAAAAAAAAACAAATGGCTTTCAGTAACTTAACTGTATTTCCCTAACAGCACAAGAATATTTACAGGAATAAAAGAAAATTCCACGTAGAGATTGGGAAGGGTAGTGAGAAGGAAGGGATAGGAAGAGATGGGTTAAAGCTTGAAAAATTACATCTAGATAGGAGGAATAAGGTCAAGCGTTCTGCACCAGAGTAAGATGACTATAGTTAATAATAGTATATAGTTTCAAATAGCTATTTGAGTATTTGTTTGAGTTGGAAACATTCAATGTTCTCCTATATATATGAAACATTAAGTGTTCTCAAAGGACCCATAAAATAGAAGAAAGTGATATAAAACAGATGATCAATTAAACAAAAATAAAATTACATGAAACAGGAGAACATTGAACATTTCATATATACAGGAAACATTCAATGTTCTGAATATATGAAACAGGACAACATCGACTGTTTCCAACTCAAATAAATAATCAATGTTTGTGATGATGAATATGCTAATTACCCTGATCTGATCACTATACATTTTAGGTATCAAAACAACACTATGTACTCTATGAACATGTACCACTACTATTTGTCAATTAAAATAAATTTTAAAAAGAAAATGTCAGGAACCTAAAAGGTGAAATTTATAATGTCCAATCAAACATTACCAGGAATGCAAACAAGCAGGACTATATGATTTAGGAGAAAAAGTAACTAACTTCAAAGGACCCATAACTTTCATAAAAGAGATGTTAGAATCAGGATATTAAATGATATCAAAATTGTTACTGTAACTGTATTCCAGATGTTCAAGAAGTTAAGTAGAGACATGGAAGGTATAAAAATAACGGAAAACATCTAGAGATGAAAATTGGAATATGTGAGATGAGAAACAGACCAAACAGGATTAATGGGAGATTAGACATTTTAGATGAGTGAACTTGAAAGCAGCAACTGATGACAAACTGAAACACTGAGAGAAAAAAAAGAACTTTAAAAAATGAAACAAGGCCGGGCGCGGTGGCTCAAGCCTAGAATCTTTGGGAGGCCGAGACAGGCGGATCACGAGGTCAGGAGATCGAGACCATCCTGGCTAATACGGTGAAACCCCGTCTCTACTAAAAAATACAAAAAACTAGCCGGGTGACGAGGTGGGCACCTGTAGTCCCAGCTACTCGGGAGGCTGAGGCAGGAGAATGGCATAAACCCAGGAGGCGGAGCTTGCAGTGAGCTGAGATCCGGCCACTGCACTCCAGCCTGGGCGGCAGAGCAAGATTCCGTCTCAAAAGCAAAAAAAAAAAAAAAAAAAAAAAAAGAAAGAAAGAAAAAAGAAACAAGCATCAATGATATGAAAATTGTGTACCATTTCCTCTGAGTAAAACAAAACTAAATTAAAATTATCAGAAAAAGTTAAACAAAAGTGTATAAATTTGGGTAAAAATATATACATCCAAATAACTTATTGGTCTAAAAAGTATTATAATATAAACTGTGAAAAATAGTTAGAAATAAAAAAATCAGACACAGATAAGATGGTATCTGTAGTAAGAGTACAGTTTTAACTGTTTATATTAGAAAATAAAGTGAACGAACATTTATTTTAGCAATATACTTAAGAAGTTAAATAAAAAATAACTCAAATAAATTGAAGAAAATAAAAAATATAGAATTAAGAGCAGAAATAAAAATAGAACAAAGTTATATAAAACAGATGATCAATTAAACAAAATAAAATTATTTGAATAATAGAATTTATGTATTTATTATTTATTAATTCAACAAACATTTATTGAATATCTCTCAATATAAATCATGGGCCCGAGAAGACACAGAGGACAAACTCAAATTGGGGTGGAAGAGAGTTTTGTGAAAACAAAATTTGCGAAAGGTGTTGGCAGAATTTAGAAAACAAATCAAATCAAACCCGTAAGAAATAGCATGAGACCCTCGGTCTAGTAATAGAGAGAATCAAGGTATTAAGAGAGACTGGTGATGTCATACCAGCGTGGAAAGCTCCTGTGACTTGAACTGAGGCTTTTAGTGGAGCGATGTAGTCAACTAATCCTGGGGACTTGGCATTGAGGAAGCCCTCCACACCCTCCTGATAACCTACAGCACAGAATGTAGTCAATTTGCAGTAGGAGCTCCCCAGTCCCCAGCCTGCTCCTGAGCATCTAGTTTATTACACTGCAGAAAGTGAAATAAACTACTTTTAGCTTTTTTATGCTCACCATGTTCGTCAAGGGTTTATATACAGAGAACAAAAGACATCCCTTCACATTTTAACTAAAGGCTGCACTCAGTAATGAATTTCCACATTCTGAAATTTAAAATCTTTTAAAATTGGCCCATACAGAAAAAAGCACTGTAGTTCCTCAGCCATAACAAAACACCAATAATCAATTGTAAATTTGAAGACTTGGTCTCGGAGGAGCCCTGAGCTGGGAATGTTCTTGAAGGATGGGTACCTACCTTTAAGAAATTATGGAAGTTACAAGGTAATTAATATCTGAGATCCAGTGGGCCAGGGTTTGGAGTAAATGGCTGAAAAATCTTGAAACAAATGATTATGTATTTTACTAATGTATCTGTTCCAGATATAACCAAAGTTTATAAATTATCTATTAACTTATGAAGCAAGATATATTGGTAGTTCTTCTCTTATATTGGCATCCATACTAGTGACATGATCTGGAGTGGGATATGAATAAAACCTAGAGGGATAGTTTTATTTGTTTATAACTATGAATTTGGTGGCGTCCTCTTGCCTCATATTTTTAAGTAGCTGTTGATTTCTATTAACTCCTGTGCCAAGTGAAATATTAAAGCTGATAAATAACAGGAGTTCACTAAGCACCTGGGAACATTGATAACTATTAAATACTATTAAATTATTAATAATTTATCCAATAAATATTATTGAATTAATTTCATTATATAAAATAATATATCCAGAGGAATATGATGTGCATAAATGCATTCTTTTAATTCTATAGATATCCATACAATGAAACTTCACTTACAATTTTATTGCTTTAACATTTTTATTAAAATTATCTTATTTTTAAATCCCATGGATTGAAACTGAAATGATACATAAAATAAAAGGTAAAAAATAAATATCTAAAATTATCTATAATCTAAAAATAACTTACATTATTATGACCCAAAGCACATTTTCTGGATGTATTTTTGCGTTTTTTCCCATTTTCTCATAATTCTTTTTTATTTCTCAGGGATAAGTTATATTAAGTTACTGATCACTGACAATACAATGCATATAGAATAGTCATAATTAACATACATTTATATGAAGTATGGAATTTGATTACCCATTATTGTTTGTTGATTTAAATTAGGCAAACAGTAAAAGATTTCTCAATTATATATAAATATAAAAATATAGAATTTTCTTGTAATTTGACCCGCTCAATTATTGAAACCCTCAAATAAGAGTCACTACAATAATAAATTTGGAAGACACAGAAATACCCAGGAGTCATAACTAGCAGTTGGTAGCAGCCTACTATTAAAAGATCTAGCAGCAAGAAGAAAGAATTAAAGAACACAAAAGGGCTGGAAAGTAAGGCTTACTTTTATCATTAGTCAACTTCAAAACAATTATCATTTTTACCAGCTCATTCTTAGTAGAATTTCTTTCTTAACATGAGTAGTAATATTTTTCATCAGATTCTGTTAGTAACTCTGAATTCCACATTCTTTTGCTACAAAGATGCTTCTTTGAGGGAATGAATATCCAAGTAAATAAACAAATAAACAAATAAATAAAAGGCTATTTTGACTTTAGGGATAAAAGATATTTTAAAACACGTGAGGTCATAATTAGTTAATTGATGCTGGTAACTGATTCAGGCAGCTATGAACTGAGATCATTTCAAAAGCCCTACCCAGGGGCTCATCTCACATACACAAGAAACCAAGAACATGAACTAAAAGAAAGCTACAGTGTTCCTCCTCTTCTGGCTTAGTCTTAGCATTTTGTGGGAGCTGCTTCCAGAATCAGGAATCAAAAGAAAGACGATTTGGGAGCTTATTTTGTAGAGAGGGATGATTTAGTAGAAGCTTAGAATGGGATACACTGGCCTGGTGTTAAGCCCTACAGCACAGGCATCACTAATTATTTATATCCTGCTGTTAAGCGTAAAACAGGCTTGACTGCCCTTACAACAGCTGCAGTCTCACCACGTGTGCAGCACCATGAACTTTATGTGTGAGCTCTCCTGAAGAGCTATCTGGGGCACGGGGCACTACAAGCAGGTAGCATCGTTGTCAGAAGAGCCTTCTGAAGAGTCCTGGTGCATCAGCAGCAATTAATGCAGGTGGTATTTTAGACAAGGGAGCTAATGAGCTTTAATATGCATGCAGGTGAGGGAGTGCTGAATCAGTAGAGTCATTAATGAACCTATGACAGCCTAATTAGCTACAATTTAAAATCTATGGAATCTAATCAGAAGAGCTGAACACTGCTGCAAATCTGTGTATGAATGAGTCTTTCTAAATACTCCAATCTGTTGCTTAGTCACTGATTGATAGTAATTGCTTTTTTTCCTCTATTGTGCATAGGAAAATGCCCAATTTTGCTCTGATAAGGGAGGACACAACACTGAAGTTAAATGCCTAAGATGTTTAGCTCCTTAAGTTTAATCAGTGGATGTTTAAAAAATCAAAGTAAAATTAATTTGAACTCTGAATATAGATGATTTAAAATATACTACCAACTTCTTATATATTGGGTTGGCAAAGACAACATAGCTATTAACACCCAACAGCATATCTGAAAAACAAGAAAAGATGCTGAAACATGCAAATACATAAAATGCATTTATTAATCCATAATTTGTTTTAAAAAGCTTTATTTATGTTATCAGAGATAACAGGGCAACATAGTTTTATTGAATACTTGAGATAATGAAATAGCTTTTTGAGGTTAACACTATCTATTAAGCATCGTATTTTTATGTGGCTGAACTATTTAGTTTCAGAAAATGGGAATAATTTTATAAAGGTGTGAGGTGATACTATTGATACTATTTTGTAGTGGCCATTTGGTAATAACTGACGTATAAAAGGCACAAGCAGTTTTTCTACTCTGACATTTCACCCTTGTATAACACAATTCATCTGAGAACCTTAAAGAACTGTGGAGGCTCTGATTTATTGAGTCTTATAACACCACTGGTAGACAGGTCAGTATGACTATACTCGTTTTACAGTCAGCTCAGCTGAGCTCCATTTGCTGAAGGTCACAAGTGAGTCAATGGAAGAACTATAAAAGGAGAGTCATGAAATTCCAGAGTGTTACTTCTTTACTTTTTCCATTTGATAAATGGTGCATCTCGCAATTCTGACATTTCAGATAAAACTCTATGTATCTAATTTTTGAATATAAGCAGAAAAAAATCTTAAAATTCAGGTGTTCTAATCATGAATTATTTTAAAAATACTGATATTTGGTTTATAAGTATGGTATTATCAGTTGTGAACCAAATGAAGAGAACTGCCACATTTTCTTATTGGTGTCAATAGGAGCAATTGTTAAATGTTCTTTCTGTTAGCTTAATCACCAGATACTAAGGTTGAAACCTAAAGAAAAGATAAAGATATTTTCTTTAGTTAGAAATTTCTAAAATAGAAGAAAGAAAGAAGAGAGGGAGGGAGAGAAAGGAGAGGTGAGGAGATGGAGGGGAGAGAGAGAGAGAGAGAACGCAAAATGTACACATAAATATACCCACCAAAAGAACTTCAGATGAGATGGCTTATTAAATAGATGCTGATGATGTAGAAAATATAGTAAGATGTATATTGTCTTCTAAATTTGTTTTTTAGTGGAACACACACCAAACACAAGGGAAAGACAAGAATGTGAAAGGACACAGACAACTCAAATAGTATATCAAAATAGTTTTACATCATGTACTAGTATTTCTGCATTTCATTTTTCTATTTAAAAAATATACTGCAAGAGTAATTTTATGAAATTTGATGTTCAAATGAAATTTACCTGATCCCTGGCCCAATGGACTTTTTTTTCAAGTTTGACAATATTATGGTAAAATCATTTTGGTACCGATCCTTATGCATTAATATATGAACCAAGTAATCTCTAAAGTAAATATTTTTGAAACTGCTGCTCATGTGACAGTGTTTACAAAAGTGTCCCTTGTCTTTGAAACATCCAAGAACAAGGCTATCAAACTTCAGTATGTTGATGAATAAACTTTATTCTACCTAATATATATCTAATTTTTAAATTCATAAATTTTTGATGATTGTTTCCTTAAATTAGTTAGCAACAATAAATAATCCCCACATTTGGTTTTGTTTTCATATGCTATGATGTAATATCAGTTACTTGGAAAATGTTCCATTATGTCTTTTGATTGATATTTTCCTGTTATTGTTTTTGTGCATATGAGCTGAAAATAATTTGTCTTAATTATCTTAGTAGCTTCTTTATTATATATTATTAAATATTCATATATGTACCACTGTATTTGGTCTATCTAAATTGGATAGGTGAAACTGCCATATGCATTTCAGTAGCTGGCAAGTTGGAATTGAGAGATATTATTTAAAATACTAAATTTAAAATAGTTGTTACATGTTCAGTTTGCATTACTCCAATAAAAACAAATTCACAACATTTGATACCATCACTTTGTTTAAAGATAGCGTTTGGTTTAGTTACAAAAATACTAGACTTCAATTTATAATAAAATAGAAATATACATTAATTTAGTATAGTATAGAGATGAGATTACGTTTATATTTAAAATTTCAATGCCATTTCTTTTTCTTCCCTTTGCTTTGAGGAATAACCCAATGTTTATTACATTCTCTTTACAAAAGTCAACTTAGCTGTGCATCTTTGGTATAGTTACTGAATCTCTTTAGCATCAATTTCATAACCTATAGTAAGGATGTTATAATGTGACCTTCTTCAACATGTATTAGGGGGAATAATTAACATTAAGTACCACAAAACATGTGCATAGTAAGAGCTGAACACAAATTGAATGATTTTTGTTGTTTCTAAAATTAAATTGTTTTATAAATAGTAGGTCCTCAGAAAAAAAAAGATGCTATTTCTGCTTCAAGGTGATTATACTCTTTGTTGAAATTAATAGAGTACTTGAATCAGAATTTTAAATATTTTTTTTAAACTGGTACTTGGTGACAGATCACTCTACATTGAAAATGTTTCATTTAGTAGACCAACTTTCCTAGGCTTTGTTTAATGTTGGAAACTATAATGATTTAAATATAAGTAATGAATAGAAACATTAGATTTATGAATCAATTATTTGTATTAAGATCTTTATTGATATAGATTAACCTACTTGATGAGTATGTTAGTAAGTTCAAGTATGTTTGAAGGTGAATATTTGGTTATATCAGAATTTTCAAATTCTTTCGTATTTTATTGCAAACTATTTTATAGCATGATTTTATTCTCATTCTGAATATTTAAGATAGCGATATGAGTTATGTTTTATCACCATGTACAATTGTAAATTTTGCAAAAGTAGAGACTATACTTAGTATAGTGCCATTCATTCAGTTAATCATTCAATACATGAAAGACAGATATTCAATAGATGAATGCATATATTCACTTAGGAAATACCATCTTCTTACTATATGCCAAGTACTGTGCTAGATAATGAGTGTATAGAGATAAGCAAAATAAACATGGTGGATCCCCTCATGGAGGTGATAAATGATAAAGTAATGAAAAATGCTATGAAAGTCAAGTTCATATTTCATTAGGGAACTTAATTTGAATTGAAGTATCAGGGAAAGCCTTCTTAAAACAATATGCAACTGAGCTGGGTAAAAGAATATCTAGGAATGAAAGCCTCTTGGAACAACGTGCAACTGATCTGGGTAAAAGAATATCTAGGAATGAAGGTCATAGAGAATGGGCCAAGGGAAGCATTCTATGTAAATGAATTCCATGTTGGAATATCATGAAGGTGGAAAGATCTCAGTCAAAGAATGAAAAGAAGGTCATTATGGCAGAAGAGAAAGGTAGAGCAAAATAGAATATAAGATTGATGAATTAGATGGCAGATCATGCAGCAATTTGTTGGCCATGTTAAAGATTTTAGATGTGCTCTAAGTTGAATGAAGAATCTTGAAGGAATTTAAAGATGGGGTTTAAATCATTGTATTGAGATTTAGAAATTATCTGCTCTGTAGAGAATAGGTTGGCAAGAGACAGAAAAGCAGTTTAGAGTCCAACTAGAACACACACCGATATTAATCTAGGTTAGAGATATTGCTGGATTGGAATACAGTGGTAGCAGAAAAATTGGGAAAGTAGAGACTTCAGTATATTTTGATGGTATAACCTAAAAGGCTGAAGAAAATGTTCCTGTTCTAGATGACGAAGAAAGATAAGTCTAGAGGACTCCCAGCCCTTAACCGTGTAATAGTGAAGTACTATATAACTGGAAAGTGAACACTGAGAAAGAGAAGACAACACTTTTTTTAAAAAAATTGGAAGATACATGCATGCAAAATAGGTCATATTTAAGACCACAGAAATGGATGAGATCTTACAGGCAGAAAAACTAAGGTGAGAAGAAAGTCGATGTCCAGATGTATGGAACAATGCACAGCAAAAAATGATGCTAAGACTCCAAGAAAGATGAGGTCTATAACATTTCGATTGTATTTTGGTAAGATCAGTAATTACTCCAACAAGAACAATTTCAGTGATATGGTAGAAAAGGTTCAAGTGAGATTTCAGACACTGAAGAGTAAATAAGGGTGTTTCTTTGAAACATGAAAGAGTACAGTTTATTTTTACTACGCTTTCTCCCATTTTAATATCACTAAAAGCCTCATAAAGCTAAATATGCACACACACACACACGTACATTAAAAACAAGCTCATAATACGAACCTACAGCAATGAAGCCTCCTAGACAAATATTTTGAAACATAAATCAAAATAAGGGAGAAAACTGAAAGCTGATATATACCCTCTTAGAGTTTCACCATGAAATAGATTTCTTTAAAAATACTTGCCAGCCGGGCGCGGTGGCTCAAGCCTGGAATCCCAGCACTTTGGGAGGCCGAGACGGGAGGATCATGAGGTCAGGAGATCGAGACCATCCTGGCTAACACGGTGAAACCTCGTCTCTACTAAAAAATACAAAAAACTAGCTGGGCGAGGTGGCGGGCGCCTGTAGTCCCAGCTACACGGGAGGCTGAGCCAGGAGAATGGCATAAACCTGGGAGGCGGAGCTTGCAGTGAGCTGAGATCCGGCCACTGCACTCCAGCCTGGGCGACAGAGCAAGACTCCGGCTCAAAAAATAAAATAAAATAAATAAATAAATAAATGAATAAATAAATAAAAATACTTGCCATAATATTGGAAAACTTATCCAAAGTGTTTTTTATTAGAGCAATGAAAAAAGTCATAGGCAGGTCACAGAAAAATAGAGATATTCCTAACCATTTGAAAGACAAAAAGGCGAGTCAATCTTTCAGTCTGCAAGTCTGTATTATAAGTTATTTGAAATTAAATTCACTAAATTTGAAGGGTGCCTTTAGGTGGTGGAATGTTGGTTTTTCTTTGTACACCTATTAGTTTCTGAAATTGTTCATAAGAAACATTAAATTTTAAAAAAACCACTATAAGGTAATTTTGTGAAAGAATAAATAGGAAGCAAGGGCATGAAGAAAGGATGTAAGAACTGTATTGTGAACCTTCTCTGTGAAGGGATAGAGAAAATGAGCAATAAATTAGAGTTGTCTCATTCAGTTTAGGCTGCTAAAACAAAATACCTGAGGTTGGGTGTCTTTAAAAAACAGAAATTTATTTCTGACAGTGATGGAGGCTAGAAGTCCAAGATCAGGGTGTCAGCTTGGCAGTCAGGCTCTTGGTGAGGACTCTTTTCGTGGTCGTGTCCTCATGTGGTCTTCCTTGATTGCTCACATAAATAGAGTGATGCTTTGTTTTCCCTTCTTTTTATAAAGACATCAATCCCATCATTAAAGAACCCACCCTCATGAGCTAATCTAACCTAAATTATCTCCCAAACCCCCCACCTCCTAGTACCTTCCTACTGGGGATTGTGGTTTCAATGTATAAATTCTGGTGGGACATAAACATGCAGTCCATAACAATAGTTTTAAGTTAGGATTATAGAAAGTGTATTTTAATACTAACAGAGAAGGGTAGAGATTCAGGATACTTGGCACAAAATCAGTCCTCCAAATATATTGCTTCAATTGAATTAAAATTGTTGTAAACAATTTGTTATGCTAGTTATATTCTGATTCAAAACAAAAACAAAAATATTTTATCTTGAACATCTTTCATTAAAAGTAAAAAAGAAAATGTTAATGCATATCATTGGTATTTAATACATGTCATATATTATTAATATGCTTCCCATATAATACAATATATACTGCTTAAACTTATAATGCTTTTATTAGATCATTGTTTGTTGTCATTTCTCAGGAATTTGCCAAATCTAAGTAAAAGCAGTCAGGAAATTAAGATTAGAAAAAAATTCCAATTATCCTGTGAGAATGAAAACAAAGGCAGAAATGTTACTTGGTTAAAAGAATTCCTTGACATGAAGTCAAAAGCAAGAGAAGAAAACAACAACATAAGAAACACAGCATAATACATGAAGTCAATTTTAAGGTTGGTATTTCAGGAAAGAAAGGAAACCACAGGATCTAATCAGTTGCTCTTGCTTGAGGCTATTGCAATATTATAAATATGTGTTTGCGGCCCTGTGAACAATGAGCTATTTTTTCAAATACACCAAATACCAATAAATTTATATAAATAGCATACTTCATACCAATCACACGAGTGTTTTCTCAGGCATAAATATTGGAAGCAAAGTCAGTGCTTAAATATGTAATTTTGACAAGTGATTTCATGTAGTACCATTAATTTTGCTAGAAAATTAAAATGTTCTATTATTTGAATGCTACCAAATAATCTTTGCTGATGTTTTCCAACATGTGGCTATTCACGGTAGGCAACAGTTTTTTGTAACTAATTCAGTAGAAAAAATAAAAAAAAGAAAACAGTGGAGATGTTTATGTGGCATATTGACATGAAGTCAGAACCCTATGTAAAATCTGAATTACGAAAAGCAGTGTCAATTGTATTGACAAAACCCATATCAAGATGAACAGATATTTATTTATTTATTTATTTATTTATTTATTTATTTATTTATTTATTTATTTATATATTTAGAGACCGAGTCTCACTCTGTTGCCCAGGCTGGAGTGCAGTGGCGCGATCTCAGCTGACTCCAATCTCCGCCTCCCGGGTTGAAGTGATTATCCTGCCTCAGCCTTCCAAGTAGTTGGGATTACAGGTGCCCACCACCACGCCTGGCTAATTTTTGTATTTTTAGCAGAGATGGAGTTTCATCATGTTGGCCAGGCTGGTCTCAAACTTCTGACCTCAGTTGATCCACCTGCCTCAGCTTCCCAAAGTATTGGGATTACAGGTGTGAGCCACCACGTCTGGCCTGTATTTATTTTTAAAAAAGTATTGCACTTACATGAAGCAACATGTACCCTAAGGCCCAATTTATTTTTTATATTTATTTATTTACCCATTTATTTATTTATTTTTTGAGACAGAGTCTCGCTCTTGTCTCCCAGGCTGGAGTGCAGTGGCAAGATCTCAGCTCACTACAACCTCCCCCTCCCAGGTTCAAGAGATTCTCCTGCCTCAGCCTCTGAAGTAGCTGAGATTACAGGCACCCAACACTACGTCTGGTTATTTTTTGTATTTTTAGTAGAGATGGGGTTTTGCCATGTTGACCAGGCTGGTCTTAAACTCCTGACTACAGGTGGTCTGTCTGCGTTGGCCTCCCAAAGTGCTGGGATTACAGGTGTGAGCCACCACACTCAGCCCCTAATGCCCAATTTGAAGATGATTTTAGACATACTCAACAATCAGACCAACATCAGCATGAAATCCAAGAATATTTCAATGTGAGAAATATTTGTCATTAAATATCAAATTATCAAATAGTCAATTCATGCTTTACACATTTTAAGTCTTTAAAAATGTAAATATTAAACATTTGTACTATTATTTTTCAATTTTTTTTTTTTTTTTTTTTTTTTTTTTTTTTGAGACAGAGCGAGACTCTGTTGCTCAGGCTGGAGTGCAGTGGCCAGATCTCAGCTCACTGCAAGCTCCACCTCCCGGGTTGAGCCATTCTCCTGCCTCAGCCTCCCGAGTAGCTGGGACTACAGGCGCCCGCCACCACACCTGGCTAATTTTTTGTATTTTTTAGTAGAAACGGGGTTAACATTGTTTAGTAGAAACAATGTTAGTCACCATGTTAGCCAGGATGGTATCCATCTCCTGACTTTGTGATCCGCCCGTCTCGGCATCCCAAAGTGCTGGGATTACAGGCTTGAGCCACCGTGCCCGGCTGTTTTTCAATTTTAAGTGATACTGAGGAAATTGATGTTTGTGTTAATGTTCCATTCTTTTGAAATTTTCTATCTTAAATGTTTATATAAGATAAAGTTCAATTTTATAGGATACAGAAATATAAAATCTTATAAAATATTGGCCAATAGTGGATTATGCATTTATTGTTATATATTTACTATGCAGTAACCTCTGAAATGTTTAATATGTACCTATCACATGGGAAAAATTTTAAAAAATACAGTAACTATTATTATGGTGACTCACTTTTATTTAAAAACACATACATAAAGAACATCTCTTCAAATAAAAAAATCCTTGTGACCTCCTTTGGCAAAATACTTTTAACCAAAATGGGAAGTTTCTGCCAATACTGTCAACAGACATCCATTCAACTCTTACAGGCAATGTGCACCATCTTCTATTCCCTTGAATCTGTTTAGACTGGTATCTCCTCTAATAGCTGTGAATGTAATGGTTATCTAAGCGTTAACATTCTGCCCTTGATCATTCTCATTTTCCTGTCAAGAGGAAATGGGGAACAATAGAATTAACAGATCACTTACTCACTCTGCCCTGTTTGTTTGGTGGGCTCTTTAATGGTTGTGTATAAAAATTTAATGCAGCTCAAGGCAGGATACTTAAAAAAATGCTTTGAATATAATAGAGCCTTTAATTAAAACCATTTACTCATAACTTCTTATTAAAAATCCTCTGATGATTTCTACCTTTAACACATCTGTCTATTACGTGAAGTTGTTTGACTGATGTTGAACACAAATCCCAGAAAGGAGAGATAACTAAGGTAACATTGATATTCACTGACCATGTCAGATGATCTAATTCCCAGCCTCGGCCCTTCTTTCACTACTTATTGCCTTGTTACCTTCTACATTTTCTTAAGAGAAGATCACACATTTAGTTATCAAAATCAGACAAGGACACAGATGTTCTTATAAATCAACAAGGATACCTTAACTCATTGGTGGAGGTCAATCAACAGTATTAATACATTTTTTTTCAGTTGTCACATTTTAATCTGACAATATCAGAATTGGTTTGTAAATCAGACCTAAGAAAATAAACTGCCAATTTTAAAAATCGTCATTTCTTCAGAATTTCTGAGATCAGAAGCCATGGATACCAGAAGAAATTTGTTTAAAAGTATCAAACTTTTCAAAGACTCAGCGCCTTCGGCTAACAAAAATGAAACCAAAGACATACAAGGCAGCCGCTGCATGGACTTTCATTCCTTTTTTATTTTTGCTGTGCTTGGATGTGAAGATATCCTGTGTGACTGAGCCGTCTCATACTGAAGAGTCAGCACTGCTGTTGCTATTGAAAGAGCTATATTGAGAACTTTATTATGCTCATCTGAAAAGCAAAATCAGTGACTATGAACAACTTACAGGACAGCTGAAAGTAGTTAAATCATTTACTTGTAATACTCCCAAGATCTTAAAATGCTACAATATATAAAATACATTCAGTCACCACAGCACTTTTACACTCAGACAAACCCCTGGAATCCATGGGAACTTTTCATTTAATCCCTTTCTCCCTATTCTATTGTAAGACAAAAGTAGTCACAAGTAGACAGTTTCTGACTTTTTGCTTTGAGCTAGAGGTTTAAATTCACAGAGTGTTTCAGACCCAGAAAAAACAAGCAGCATTTTTAACAAGAGGATGTCTCATAATATATTGTTTATTTAGACTCTTAAAAGCCCTTACTTTACTCTGAAGGTCTTGGGCCATGTGTTCAAGTCCTAGCTGGGTCATTTATTACCTGTATGCTTGGAAAATCACTTCTCATCAACTGATTCAATTTCAACATTGAGAGCAAAATAGCTATATCTAGTTTAGCTACCTACCAGCATCATTCTGCACTTCAAAGATGAGATCACAAGAGAAGGAGTTTGTATGACGGTTAAAGGTTCTAGAGTCACAGACATGGGTTTGAATCCTGGATTTAATGCCAGCTGCTGAATTTTGCTTGGGTGAGATTTTCTACTTTTTTTCCCAATAAGTTTCTTTTTCCACAAAAAATGCAGAAAAATATTGCGTTTACCTCATAAAGCCATATTGATTTTTAAATGACATCATAAATTTAAAGCTATAGGCCTACATGGATACCTGTGTTTCATGCATGCCCCTCTCACCTGTTTAGGCACTGCAGACCAAACCAGTAAAGGAACACTGTGATTAAATCACTACCTTGGTTCTCACTACATAGTTCAAGATAAGTCTGTCACCAGCCACCCCAGAACTTTGGGTTTGAACTTATCGCCAGTACTCCTGTACTAGACTCAAAGAGTTATTCTCTGTGTCACATCTTTGTTTATGAGAGATACTACCAGAACTCCCACTCACCCAAATCAATCAATCAATCAATCATTTTCATTGTCCTCATCATCATTTTCAATAACCTTGATGCTCTGAATATTCACTAATTAGAGCCAAATCTCAGGTGCTCTATGCCTTTGCAAACTTTCCCAATGTGACTTCTTCAATGTAACATCTACCATTAAGGCTTTAATAAGGTGATAATAGTCTTTGTTTCTACAATTTCATTTCCAAATCATTTCTCCTTTCTCCTTGTTTTATAAACCACCTTCAACCCCAATTTCTCATCCGTATCATAATATCTGCTTCACGGACTCTACCGTAATTTCATTAACCATAGCTCTGCACATCTATTCTTACGCAGCTACATTTCCACAACCCATCTCAATAGGCACTTCCTTGCATTTATCCTCAATCCCCTTGCCCTGCTCTCCCCTTCTTATAATCACTGAATTAGTCTATGTGGTATCTGCACCTGTGTGGGTGCAGTAAGCTACACACAAACTTCAAGTATGCTGACTGGTATCATTTTAAAACAATTACCCTAAATCTCAAGAGGGAACCCAGTAGTGTCTCATATACCCACTAAATTTTTCTGTTTGCTCTTTCATCCCCCAAAATGGTCATTTCAGACATTCTTCTAGGTCATTAAATCTCTATCTGATTTATTCATCTATATACCAGACACATGCAATGCATTTGAGCACACACACATTTTCTGCCAATAAGTTGGTTTTCAGCTTTCCTCTGGAAACAAATGATTTACTATATAAACTCCCTCATCTTTATATTTCCAAATCTATCACTCTCCCAATGTCTTTATTCAGATTCTTTTTCTTCCCTCTATTTATGTTGGATAAAATTTTTACTATTATAAAAAAATTATTCACCTTCCCCTAGACTTCTTCCATTGCTACAATTAAACTTTAACAGCATTATAAGCCGATAACCTCAATTTTATCTTCTGACCTGGTCTATGCTGTGTGAATAGCTCACTTGGAATTGGATAACTTTGCCTCTGATTGGTGTTGTCAGAACCCAAAGCATATAACTGCAATTGTCTTGTGGAATTCTGTTCTTGGCTGTCTAATAGGCCAGGGTGGCTTCATCCTGGGCATGCAGTCATACAGACCCTTGCATTTAAAAGTTACCTATATTTGGTTTAATGTTCTGCTATCACCAAGTTGAAATAATTACTAATTTATAAATAAGCACTCTACATACTCATTTGACACTGGGATCCCCAAGATAAGTAGCTAGTCCCTCTTAAGCACCTCAAATTTAATATTGTCCAGCAGATGACTTGATTTTCACCAGCCTACCAAATTTGTTTCCTATTTATCCTATTTTTATTATTGCCAATGATACCTTTTAAACTACTCAGTTGAAAATCCAGCATTCGCAATTGATTTTTTCTTTTCCCACCATTTTATATGACCAAAAGCTCTATCTGCTATTGCATCTGCATTTTATCCTATTTTTCTACACAATATACCCAATTTCTGCAGAACAACCAATAGATAAATTGGATGAATTGAATATTGCAATAGTCTTCTAACTTGACTCCTTTTTCTGCTCTTAAATGCCTGTAAGCCATTCACTGCAAAGTAGCTAAAAACATTCATACAAAAGAAAATCAGAAAATATTATTCCTCTGTTTAAATTTTTTTGGTGTTTTCCCCTCATACTTAAGTTAAAATCAATCTCTTTTTATTGCCAGGCATAATTTGTCATTGCCTCTATCTTTGCCTCCATTGAATTCTATTCTTATTGTCTCTCACTGTATATCAGCCACAAGGGTTACCTTTCTATTTTGTGAATACAGCTAACTTGTTTTTGCATAGAGAATTAAACATTTTCTTGGTGTGAAAATTCTGTCTCAAATATATGTGTCATAGCTGTCCATACCCTGTCCTTCAGATCTCACTTAAATTGATACTCCTTGAAAGATATCTTCCCTGGCCGGGCGCGGTGGCTCAAGCCTGTAATCCCAGCACTTTGGGAGGCTGAGACGGGCGGATCACAAGGTCAGGAGATGGAGACCATCCTGGCTAACATGGTGAAACCCCGTCTCTACTAAAAAATACAAAAAACTAGCCGGGCGAGGTGGCGGGCGCCTGTAGTCCCAGCTACTCCGGAGGCTGAGGCAGGAGAATGGCGTGAACCTGGGAGGCGGAGCTTGCAGTGAGCTGAGATCCGGCCACTGCATTCCAGCCTGGGTGACAGAGCGAGACTCCGTCTCAAAAAAAAAAAAAAAAAAAAAAGAAAGATATCTTCCCTGATGCACAGTCTAAATTAGCACATATTCAACTATTTACTGTGTCAGTATGTTGTTCCTTTTTAAAACTATCTTGCTCATGTTTGTATTTATTTATTTTACTCTTTTCATAAGAATGACACTCCATGAGAACAAAGACCAAGTACGTCTAGTGTCTGAATACCTGGGAAAATGTTTGCTCAATATATTAGAATTAACATACTTAGCACAGTGTTTGCTATATTTTAAATGTTCAGTAAATGGCATATATTATTATATTACTTTAAAATTATTTATAGAAGAATTTCTTAAGTTAAAAACATCATAAAAATTACATTTGAATAAATGTTTTATATGAAAACTATAGCAGTGCTAAGACCTCTGAAATTAAAATTTATTAGTAGTAGGTAATGTTTTCTTATTCTTTTGATTAAGGCCCTATACTACAATTTTAATGGGGGAACAAATTTTGCTGTTTTTAGAAAAAAGACCTCATTTGTTTAATAAAGTAAAAGTTAAAAATGAAAATGTTAATCAAAATATATTATTGGGAGAAGTACTTTCAGAATAGCAGAGAAAGGGCCTTCCAAAGTTTGCTACTCCATTAAAGCAAGACCACTGCTAAATGCATCAAAATAAACTTTTTCAGAATTCTGAAAATTAACCAGTGTTCCTGGAGGGTTTATTCAAGGACTACAGCTGAATTTTTAAAAAATCATAAAATTTGTGGTGTTTTAAGTTGCCTTCATCTCCTCACCCTCTCATACGAAATAGCCTCAAAAGCTAGCAGATTCACAACAATGCTTGTGAAAACCAATAGCCTAGCATCCACTAGGGCATATGCACAATGTGACTGGAGGTCACCAAAATGTATAAAACTCAGAAAATTTTCACTATTCGAGCTATCTGGCTTTGTTTTGCATTATTCAGATGAAACTTTGTGAGAAGGGCACACTCCACAATATAATTGTTAAAAAATAAAATTGTGGAGATTATTTAAATTTGCAGCTGCCTGAGATGGCAATACCAGTTGGGGCAAACAAGAGGTTGACTAAATAAGTTAAAAGGAAAGATGTGTATAGAGATTTCACAGGGTACTTTTAAAAGGTCTGACATATTTCTGGGAATGTGGAAGCTCACACCCACATGCCTGGCTGTGTGCATTGGCTGGAAAGGTCTGAAGAAGCCCTAATATCTCAGCTCTGACTGACTTTGAGGCACCACATAAGTAGGAAGTGAAGGCTAAGGCAGAAATGTAAACTGCTGTAGCATTTGAGTCATGCCATAGCACATGTACAGATCCTGTGGACAAAGGCTCAAAGACTTATTAGTTCAAGACATTTAAAGAACTTCTGTCCAATCACTAGCTAATCACTAAGCCAACAAGCCAAGACTTCAGTGACCACATACAAGAGCGAATACAGGCTCTACAGAGTCGATCCATAAAAGTCACTAAACAAGTAGCAATACACCTAGGAGGGCAAGATCTGATTTCCAGAGTTGCCACATTGCATTTTTTTAAATGTTCAGTCCAGCAAAAATAAATAAAAAATAACAGGAAAAGTAGTCAATAGTAACTGTCCCTGAGTAAACCCAGTTTTTGGAATTACTAGATGGACCTCAGATCAGCTATTACAAATATTTTTGAAGAACTAAAATAAACCATATTTAAAGAAATCAAGAAAAATGTGATAATAACATCTTACAAAAAGGAAAACATTAATGAATATATTGAAATTATTCAGAAAAGTAATTCTGGAGTTGAAAATTATAGTAAATGAGACAAAAAACACTTCACTGTTGGAGCCGAACAGATTTGAACTGACCAAAGAAAGAGTCCACAGACTTTACATAAGTCAATTGATACTATACAATCTGAGGAACAGAAAGAAAAATAAAGAAGGTGATTGGACAAAGTTTCAGAGACTTATTGGACATCATCAAGCATACAGATACATTCACAATGGGATTTCCAAAGGAGAGGAAAAAGAGAAATATGTACACATAATATTTAAGAAATAATGGCTGATAGTGCCACAAATTTGATGAAAAAGATTAATCTACACATCCAAGAATGCAATGAACTCCAGGTATGATTCCCATAATTGGTAAAACAATCTTTTTGAAAATAAAAAATAGATTCCTAGATAAACAAAAAAGCATTCGTATCTACTAGACCTGCCCTGCAAGAATATTAAAGAAGGTCTTTCAGGCTAAAATGAAGAATGCTAGACAACAATTTAAATTACAAATAAACAAATGAAGAGACTGATAAAAGTAAGATTACAGGTAAATATAAAGACAGTACAATTATATATTTGGTTGTAAGCATTTCCTTTTTTCTAATTTAAAGGAAAAATGTATAAAATAATTATAAAACTGCATTGATGGGCTTACAATGTATAAAGACATAATTTGGGTGACCATACAGCATAAAAATATGTGAGTGGGAGTGGTGCTATAGTGAAACAAATTTGTTAATACTATTGGAAATAAATTAACAATAATCAGAAATGGATGTTTGAAGTTGCTAACTGAAATCATCAGTGGGAAAAATACTGAGAAACAGAAAGGGAATAAAATGTTACACTAAAATATTTAACAAAAAAGCAGGTAGAAATAAAGGAATCGGAGAAGAAAATAGAACAAAGAGGTAAAGGAAACAACTAGAAAAAATGGTGAATTTAAAATCAAATTTATCATTAATTACATTAAATGTAAATGAACTAAACACTTCAATCAAAAGGCAGAGATTGGCAGGATGGATAAAAAGCCATAATCTATCTATGTAGTGTCTACAAAAGGCATACTTTAGATTCAAAGACAAAATGTTGAAAGATGGAAAATATATAGCATGCAAATAGTAAACTAAAGAGAAATGGGATTATAATACTAATATCAGGTGAAAAAGACTTAGTGGCATTAATTGTTCTAGAGACAAAGACAGAAATTTTTAAAGAAAAAAAGAGTCAATCTATCAGGAAACCATAACAACGAAGGAAATAAACAGCATTCATACTGGAACGGAAGGAGCAAAATTATCTTTCTTCAGAGGTGACATTATTTTATATATAGAAATTCTGAAGGAACATACCATAAAAACTCATAAAACTAACAAATGAGTTTAACAAGTTTGTGAAATTCAAGATTAACATACATTATTATTAACTATGGTAACCTCCCACCCCTGATAACCAGCATGATAACCTGATAACCAGCAATTTACCCTTACTGTGAGTTTGACTTTTTTTTTTTTTTTTTTTTTTAAGATTCCACATAAAAGTGGGGTCATAAAATATTTATCTTCCTATGTCTGGTTTATTTAACTTAATTTAATGTCCTCAATGTATCCTATACACAAAATTTGTTAAGAGAGTAAATCTCAAGTATTTTCACCACACAAAAATAAAAAGGCAACTATGAGAAGTTGTGGAAATATTAATTAGTTTGATTGCGGTAATCATTTCACAATGAATACATGCAACAAAATCAGGCTTATAAGTGTTCCTTACACTTTGTTTTGAGACGGAGTCTTGCTCTGTCACCCAGATTGGAGTGCAGTGGCATGATCTCAGCTCCCTGCACACTCCGCCTCCGGGATTCATGCCATTCTCCTGGCCCAGCCTCGCCAGCAGCTGGGATTACAGGTGCATGCCGCCAAGCCCGACTAATTTTTTTGTATTTTTAGTAGAGATGGGGTTTCTCCGTGTTAGCCAGGATGGTCTCGATCTCCTGCCCTCGTGATCCGCCCGCCTTGGCCTCCCAAAGTGCTGGGATTACAGGCGTAAGTCACCGTGCCTGGCAAAACATCATATTTTATACCCTAAATATATAGCTTTTTTATTTATCAATTATATGTCAATAGGTCGGGAAAAAATAACATGGGGAAAAACAAATATACAAAAATTAATTGTACATCTCTTCACAAGCAAGGAAGAAACTGAAGAAGAAATTAAGACATATTTTCAATAGAATAAAGGGGGCCAGGGCCAAGATGGCCTACTAGAAGGAGCAGCCATCAGAGGCTCCCATTGAAAAGAACCATATAAGCATGGGAACCCTGCACCAGCAACCGAGGTATCCAGGTTCTGTCATCAGAATTGACTAGGCAGCTGGCATGACCCACAGAGAGAAAGGAAGAGCAGTGTGGTGTGGTGACCCACCTGAGAGCCACATTGGGCATGGAAGCCCCTACCCCCCAGCCAAGGAAGGCAGTGAGTGAGTATGCTACCCAGACTGAGAAAACAAGCTTTTTCCATGAATTGTGCAACTCATGAATCAGAGGATCCCACTCGTGAGTCCATGCCACTGAGGCCTAGGGTCCCAACCCTGGAGCCCTGCAGATTCTCAACAGCCACTCAGCTAGAATCTTCTTAGGTTGGTGGAGCTCCCTGAGTAAGGGGCGACTAGCACCACAGCTGCAGCTGCCTGTTGTCTAAGCCATTTGAGACTCTTCGGGGAGGGGCGACAGCCAACACTGGGACTGAGAGCTGCCCAACACACTAAGCTCCCAGGGAAGGGGGAAGACGACAGCCATTGCTATTGCTCCAGGCAATGCTTTTCCACTGCTGGAGCCAGAGAGGTTGACGGCTTGGTCCCAAGAGGTATCCTCCACAGCCCAACACACCAGCTGTGGCAGACTGTGGCCGGAGTGCCTTTTCAGGCCTGACACTGACCCATACCTCCTCACTGGGTGGGGTTTCCCTGCAGGAACTCCAACATCTCCAGCCAGGGGCTCAGAAACAGAACTCTGATCTCCCTGGGCCTAAGCCCTAGGGGCACGGGTGGCCACAGTCTCTGTGGACCAGCAGGCCTAGTCTTTCCGCCTGCTAGTTCAGAGGAATCCAGGTTGCCCAGGCAAGTGGGTTTCCCCTCAGAGAAGCATACCACCTCCATCAAGGGACAGTCGAAGTGTTTGGTTAAATGGGTCCTCCTTCCCATGCCACCCAACTAGGTGAGACCATCCAACAGGGATTGTCAGACTCCTATTCAGGTGTGTTCCTACTGGCATCGGGTCAGTGCCCCTCAAGGTCAGAGATCCCAGAGGAAGGAGCAGTCACCCATCTTTACAGTTCTCCAGCCTCCTCGAGTGACAGATGTACAGGAGTGAACCAGATGAATAGGGCCTTAAGTGAACACCCAGCAAACTGCAGCAGCCCTACAGAAGAGGGACCTGACCATTGAAGGAAAAACAAACAAACAAACAAACAGAAGGCAACGACAACAGCATCAACAAAAAAAGTCCCCACAAAATCCCCATCCAAGGATCAGCAGCCTCAAAGATCAATACTAGACAAACTCATGAAGATGAGAAAGAATTAATGAAAAAAAGTTGAAAACTCGAAAGGCCAGAGTGCCTTTTCTCCTCCAGATGATCCCAACACCTCTCCAGCAAAGGTGCAGAATTGGACAGAGGATGAGATGGACAAATTGACAGAAGTAGGCTTCAGTAGGTGGGTAATGACAAACTCCACTGAGCTAAAGCTGCGTGTTCTAACCCAATGCAAAGAAGCTAAGAACCTTGATAAACGATTACAGGAGCTGCTAACTAGAATAACCACTTTAGAGGAGAACATAAATGACCTGATGGAGCTGAAAAAAACAACACGAGAACTTTGTGAAGCATGCACAAGTATCAGTAGCCGAATCAACCAAGCAGAAGAAAGGATATCAGTGTTTGAAGACCATCTTGCTGAAATAAAACACGCAGACAAGATTAGAGAAAAAAAGAATGAAAAGGAACAAACAAAACCCCTGAGAAACATGGGGCTAGGTAAAAAGACTGAACCTACAATTATTTGGAGTACTTGAAAGAGATGGGGAGAATGGAACCAAGTTGGAAAATGCACTTCAGGATATTATCCAGCACAACTTTCCCAATCTAGCAAGAGAGGCCAACATTCAAATTCAGGAACTACAAAGAACACCACTAAGATACTCCATGAGAAGATCAAACCCAAGACACATAATCATCAGAATCTCCAAGGTCAAAATGAAGAAACAAATGTTAAGGGCAGCCAGAGAAGGGCCAGGTCACCTACAAAGGGAAGCCCATCAGACTAACAGCGAACCTCTCAACAGACACCCTATGAGCCAGAAGAGAGAGGGGGCAAGTATTCAACATTCTTTAAGAAAAGAATTTTCAACCCCGAATTTGAAATGTAGCCAAACTAAGCTTCAGAAGTGAAGGGAAAATAGAATCCTTTCAAAACAAGCAAATGCTGAGGAATTTTGTCACCACCAGGCCTGCCTTGCAAGAGCTACTGAAGAAAGCACTAAATATGGAAAGGAAAAACTAGTACTAGCCACTTCAAAAATACCAAACTATAAAGACCAATGACACTATGAAGAAACTGCATCAACTACTGTGCAAAAAAAAAAAAAAAAAAAAAAAAAAACAAATAGCATCATGATGACAGGATTAAATTCACACATAACAATACTAACCTTAAATGTAAATGGGCTATATGCCCCAAATAAAAGACACAGACTGGCAAATTGAATAAAGAGTCAAGACCTATTGATCGGTGTGTTGTATTCAGGAGACACATCTCATATGCAAAGATACACATAGGCTCAAAATAAAGTAATGGAGCAAAATTTACCAAGCAAATGGAAAAAAAAAAAAGCAGGGGTTGCAATGCCAATCTCTGACAAAACAGACTTTAACCCAACAAAGATCAAAAAAGACAAAAAAGGCAGTACATAATGATTAAGGGATCAATCCAGCAAGAAGAGCTAACTATCCTAAATATTTATGCACCCCAAACAGGAGAAACCAGATTCATAAAACAAGTTCTTACAGATCTACAAAGAGACTCAGACTCCCACACAATAACAGTGGGAGACTTTAATACCCTCCTATCAATATTAGACAGATCAACAAGACAGAAAATTAAAAAAATAGATATTCGGGACTTGAACTCAGGTCTGGATCAAGCAGACCTAATAGATATCTACAGAACTTCCCACCCCAAAATAACAGCATATGCATTTTTCTCATGGCACTTATTCTAAAATTGACCACATAATTGGAAGTAAAACACTCCTCAACAAATGCAAAAGTACTCAAATTATAACAAACAGTCTCTCAGACCACAGTGCAGTCAAATCAGACTCAGGATTAGGAAACTCATTGAAAACCGCACAACTACATGGAAGTCAAACAACCTTCTCCTGAATGGCTCTTGGGTAAATAATGAAATTAAGGCAGAAATCAAGAATTTATTTCAAACCAATGAGAATAAAGAGACAATGTACCAGAATCTCTGGGACACAGCTAAAGTAGTGCTGAGAGGGAAGTTTATAGAAGTAAATGCCAACATCAGAAAACTAGAAAAGTCTCCAATCGATACCCTAACATCACAATTAAATGAGCTAGAGAAGCAAGAGCAAACAAATCCAAAAGCTAGCAGAAGACAAGAAATAACTAACATTAGAGCAGACTGAAGGAGATAGAGACACGAAAAATGCTTCAAAAAATCAATGAATCCAGGAGCTGATTTTTTGAAAAAATTAACAAAATAGATCACTAGCTAGGCTAATAAAGAAGAAAGAGAGAAGATAATAAAAAACCAAGAGAGAAGATTCAAATAGACACAATATAAAATGATAAAGGGGATATCATACTGACTGTACAGAAATACAAACTACCCTAAAAGATTACTATAAACACCTCTATGCAAATAAACTAGAAAATCTGGAAGAAATTGATAAATTCCTAGACACATACACCCTCTCAAGATTAAACCAGGAGGAAGATGAATTTTTGAATAAACCAACAACAAGGCCTGAAATTGAGTCAATATTTAATAGACTACCAACCAAAAAAGCCCAGGACCAGACAGATTCACGGTTGAATTCTACCAGAGGTACAAAGAGGAGCTGGTACCATTCCTTCTGAAACTATTTCAAACATTTAAAAGGAGGGATTCCTCCATAACTCATTTTATGAGGCCAGCATCATCCTGATAGCAAAACCTGACCGAGACACAACAAAAAAAGAAAACTTAAGGCTAATATCCCTGATGAACATCAATGCAAAAATTCTCAATAAAATACTGGCAAAGCAAATCCAGCAGCACATCAAAAGGCTTATCCACCACAATCAAGTTGGTTTCATCCCAAGGATGCGATGCTGGTTCAATATACCCAAATCAATAAATATAGTCCATTACATAGACAGAACCAATGACAAAAACCGTACAATCATCTCAATAGATGCAGAAAAGGCCTTTGATAAAATTCAACATCCTTCATGTTAATAACTTCCAATAAACTAGGATTTATGGAATCTATCTCAAAATAATAAGAGCTATTTATGACAAACCCACAGCCAATATCAAACTGAATGCAAAAAAGCTGGAAGTACTCCCTTTGAAAACTGGCACAAGACAAGGATGTCCTCTCTAACCACTTCCATTCAACATGGTATTGGAAGTTTTGGCCAGGGCAATCAGGCAAGATAAAGAAATAAAGGGTATTCAAATAGGAAGAAAGGAAGTCAATTTGTCTCTGTTTCCAGACAACATGATTCAATATTTAGAAAACCCAATCTTCTCTGCCCAAAACCTCCTCAAGCTGATAAGCAACTTCTGCAGAGTCTCAGGATACAAAATCAATGTGCAAAAATCACAAGCATTCCTATACACCAACAGTAAACAACCATAGAACCAAATCATGATGAATAAGCTCTCATTCACAACTGTTACAAAGAGAATAAAATACCTAGGAATACAGCTAACAAGGCATGGGAAGGACCTCTTCAAAGCAAACTGCAAACGACTGCTCAAGGAAATGTGAGGACACAAACAAATGGAAAAACATTCCATCCTCATTGATAGGAAGAATCAATATCATGAAAATGGCCATACTCCTCAAAGTAATTTATAGATGCAATGCTATTCCCATCAAACTACCATTGACATTCTTCACAAAATTAGAAAAAAAAAAATTCATTAAATTTAATATGTAACCAAAAAAGAGCCCATGTAGCCAAGACAATCTTAAGCAAAAAGAACAAAGCTGGTGGCATCATGCTACCTGACTTCAAACTATAATACAAGGCTACAGTAACCAAGACAGCATGGTACTGGTACCAAAACAGACATATAGACCACTGGAACAGAACAGAGACCTCAGAAATAACACTACATATCTACAACCATCTGAACTTTAACAAACCTGACAAAAACAAGCAATAGGAAAAGGATTCCCTGTTTAATAAATGGTGCTGGGAAAACTGGCAAGCCACATGCAGAGAACTGAAGCTGCACCCATTCCTCACACCTTATATAAAAATGAACTCAAAATGGATTAAAGACTTAAATGTAAAACCTAAAACTATAACAACCCTAGAAGAAAGCCTAGGCAATAAGATTCAGGATATAGGCATGGGCAAATACTTCATGATGAAAATGCCAAAAGCAACTGAGACAAAAGCCAAAATTGACAAATGGGATCTAATTAAACTAAAGAGCTTCTGCACAGAAAAAACAAAACAAAAAGTATCATCAGAATGAACAGGCAACCTACAGAATGAGAGAAAATTTTTGCAATCTACTTATTTGATAAAGGTCTAATATCCAGAATCTACAAGGAACTTTAACAAATTTGCAAGAAACAAACAACCTCATCAAAAGGTGGACAAAAGATATGAACAGATACTTCTTAAAAGAAGACATTTATGTAGCCAAGAAATATATGCAAAAAAGCTCAAGATCACTAATCATTAGATAAATGCAAATGAAAACCACAATGAGATATCATCTCACACCAGTCAGAAAGGCAATTATTAGAAACTCAGGAAACAATAGATGCTCACGAGGCTGTGGAGAAATAGGAAGGCTTTCACACTGTTGATGGGAATGTAAATTAGTTCAACCATTGTGGAAGACAGTGTGGCAATTCCTCAGGGATCTAGAACCAGAAATACCATTTGATCCAGTAATCCCATTACTGGGTATGTACCCAAAGGAATATAAATCATTCTACTATACAGACACATGCATATGTATTTTGTTGCAGCATTGTTTACATTAGCAAAGGCATGGAACCAACCCAAATGTGCATCAATGATAAACTGGATAAAGAAAATGTGGCACATATACACCATGGAGTACTATGCAGCCGTAAAGAGGAATGAGATCATGTCCTTTGCAGGGACAGGAAAGAAGCTGGAAGCCATCATTCTCAGCAAACTAACACAGGAAAAGAAAACCAAACACCACATGTTCTCACTCATAAGTGGCAGCTGAACAATGAGAACACATGGACACAGGGAGTGGAACAACACACACCAGGGCCAGATGTGGGTAGGGGGTGAAGGGAGGGAAAGCATTAGGACAAATAGCTAATGCATATGGGGCTTAAAACTTAGATGACAGGTTGGTAGGTGCAGCACATCACCATGGCACATGTATACCTATGTAACAAACCAACACATTCTGCACTTTTATCCAGGAACTTAATGTAAAATAAAATTTGAAAAAGATTAAATATTTAGTAATGAATTTAACAAAAATTGAAAAATGTACACTAAAAACTACAAAATGTTGTTGAATGAAATTATGGAAGACCATAATGAATAGAAAGAAATGTGTTTATGGAGTGGAAGATTCAGTATTATTAAGAGGGTAATACTTTGCAATTTGATCTACTTGCTCAATCTAGTCCCTATCAAAACCCAGTTACTCTGTTTTATTTGTTTGTTTTGATTTTTTGTTTGTTTATTTTTGTTTTTGTTTTTGTTTTCAGTAGATAAGCTGATCCTGAAGTTCATATGCAAGTGCAAGGAAATAAAAGTCAAAATAATACTGAAAAAGAACAAACTTAAAGCATTCACACATCCTAACTACAAAACTTTCTAAAATCTATGGTAGTCAAGAAAGTGTGGTACTAACATAAAGATAATTATGTGTATCATTGGAATAGAATGGAGAGTCCACAAATTAATTCTTACATTTATGATTAACTGATCTTAAACATGAGTGCCAAGAAAATTTAATGAAAAAAATGGTGTTGTCAACTTCATGGTGTCAGGAAAACTGGATGTCCATATGATAAAAAAATAAAGCTAGGCCCCTATTTTACAGCACAAATAAAAATTGATTAAAAATTTATCATAGATTTAAATGTAAGAGTTATACCTATAAAACAGAACAAAACAGGAATAAATCTTTGTGGCCTTAGATTTGGCAATGCTTCTTATAGATATCACCAAATATACAAGCAACCAAAGAAAAAATATGTGTTGCACTTAATCAAAACTACTTTAAAAGACATTATCAAGAAAACAGAAAGTCAGCTCACAAAATGGAAAGCCATATTTACACATCATATATGATAATATATTTGTATTCAAAATATATAAATTACATTTACAACTCAAAATAAAAAGTCCATTGCCCAATGAAAACATGGACAATTTGAGTACTTGCTTTTTGAAATAATTTATAAAAATGGCCAATAAGTACTTTAAAAGATGTTTGAAATCATTACTCATTTAAGAAATGTAATTCTAAATCGTAAAGATTTCTGACTACATTTTAATACCTTTATAATGGCTAACATAAAAAAGAAAATAACAAGTGTGGTCAAGAATGTGAAATTATTGCTATTCCCATATATTAGTGGTGGGATTGTAGAATAATACAGCCAATTCAGAATACTGTTTGTCCTCATAAAGTTAAACATAAAATTGCCATACAACTTAGTAATTCCACTCTTAGGTGTATAACCAAAGAAATGCAAAACAAATACTGAAACAAAACCTTATATATTCATGTTAGTAGCAAAATTCACAATCACCAAAGGTAGAAATAGCACAAAAGTTCATTTTATAAAATTGGCAGTCATGACTTGGAGAAGACAGGTTGCATAATAACTCATCATTAGTTTTGGATTTCTTTTTGCAGTGATAGTGTTCTAAAGTTAGGGAGCTGTGATGGTTGCTATGTGAATAAACTGAAAACCATCGAAGTGTTCGCTCTAGTTTACTGCTGTTAAAACTGTGTCACTGTTTTTGAAAGTTTTGTGAATAGGAGTTTGAAAACCTTCCACTGTATTATTATTGGAAGGAAAGCATCTAAAATAATTATATCTATTTTCATTTGTAAAATATGCCTTAAAATAGTTAATTCATTCTTGATTATTTTGGTACTATATATTTAATATCTGAATCAAAAGAAGCCATATTACTTTCTGCTATGTTAAAATATGGCAAGTTTCAATACAAATTACTAAATAACGGATTTTAGTCAATGGTGTACTGTTGCCAGCTTACATTGGCTTGTGAGAGCAAATTGTTACATTTTCAGGAGTTTTGTGAGCCATTTGATATCCCCTCAGCTTGCAATTGGCCATGGTGGCAGTATTTATTCCAAAGAAACCCACACAGATTACCAATAAGGGAGCCTTGCCCAGGGAGTTTGAAGTTAACCATTTACTTATACAGCGCTGATTTTACTTGCTAAAGACAAGGTTAAGAAAATGAAAAGGTAAGCCTTAGACAAGGAGAAAATACTTACAAAACATGTATCTAATAAAGATCTTTGTCCACAGCACACACAACTCATTTCCAATAAGCTAATGACCCAATAGAATGTTCTAAAAATTACTTTATTCTAAAGATATATACATTTGACAGCAAATTTATGAACATATTTTATCTACATGGCATTATAGTAAACACTTTCACACACATTATCATGTGAATCCTGAAGAAAGGGAAATGAAAACAGGACCGAAAAGAGAGAGGGGCGGTGAAGAGAGAGACAGAGAGAGAGAAACAGAGAGAGTGAGACAGAGACAGAGAGAGAGAGAGAGAAAGAGAGACAGGGAAAAAGGAAAGATGAATCCCCCATGATACGTATGGTTTTGTTTTGTTTTATTATTTTTTTTAATTATACTTTAAGTTCTGGGATACATGTGCAGAACGTGCAGGTTTGTTACATAGGTATACATGTACTGTGGTGGTTTGCTGCATCCATCAACCCGTCATCTGCATCAGATATTTCTCCTAATGCCATCCCTCCCCTACCCTCACACCCCCTGACAGGTCCCAGTGTGTGATGTTCCCCTCCCTGTGTCCATGTGTTCTCATTGTTCAGCTCCCACTTAGGAGTGAGAACATGTGGACTTTGGTTTTCTGTGCATGTGTTAGTTTGTTGAGAATGATAGTTTCCAGCTTCATTCATGTCCCTGGAAAGGACATGAACTCATCCTTTTTTATGGCTGCATAGTATTCCATGACATATATGTGCCAGATATTCTTTATCCAGTCCATCATTGATGGGCATTTGGGTTGGTTCCAAGTCTTTGCTATTATAAATAGTGCTGCAATAAATATATGTGTGCATGTGTCTTTATTGTAGAATGATTTATAGTCCTTTGGGTATATACCCAGTAATGGAATTGCTGGGTCAAATGGTATTTCTGGTTCTAGATCCTTGAGGAATTGCCACACTGTCTTCCACAATGGTTGAACTAATTTACACTCCCACCAACAGTGTAGAAGTGTTCCTATTTCTCCACATCCTTTCCAGCATTTGTTGCTTCCTGACTTTATCCTGATCACCATTCCAACTGGCATGAGATTACATCCCCTTGTGGTTTTGATTTGCATTTATCTAATAGTGATGATTAGCTTTTATTTTCATATGTTTGTTGTCTTCTTTTGATAAGTGTCTGTTCATAACCTTTGCCCACTTTTTCATGGGGTTGTTTTTTTCTTGGAAATTTGTTAAAGTTCCTTGTAGATTCTGGATATTTGCACTTTGACAAATGGATAGATTGCAAAAATTATTTTCCCATTCTGTAGGTTGCCTGTTCACTCTGCTGATAGTTTCTTTTGCTGTGCAGAAGCTCTTCAGTTTAATTAGATCCCATTTGTCAATTTTGGCTTTGGTTGCCATTGCTTTTGGTGTTTTAGTCATGAAGTCCTTGCCCATGCCTATGTCCTGAATGGTATTGCCTAGGTTTTCTTCTAGGGTTTTTATGGTTTTAGGTTTTACATTTAAGTCTTTAATCCATCTTGAGTTAATTTTTGTATAATATGTAAGAAAGGGGTCCAGTTTCACTTTTCTGCATATGGCTAGCCAGTTTTTCCAACACCATTTATTAAATAGAGACTCTTTTCCTCATTGCTTGTTTTGTCAGGTTTGTCAAAGATCAAATGGTTGCAGATGTGTGGCGTTATTTCTGAGCCCTCTGTGGTTCCGTTTTTTTAAGGAAATTATCATCCAGTAATAAGTAACTTGCCAAGTAGTAAGTAACTTGCCAATCCAGTCTCTCAACTTTCTGCCTCCTTGAATTCTTGCTATGAAAGCATGATTCAAAGTAATTGTGAAATAGTAGTTTTCCAATTTTGAAATTAGTGTTCATTATATTTACATACCTGATTGACGATCAATAGAAGAAAAAATATGTTGAAAATTTGGAGATTGTAATAAAACGTGGGAAAGATCTTTTTATTTATTTATTTATTTTTTGAGACAGAGTCTCACTCTGTCGCTCGGGCTGGAGTGCAGTGGCAAGATCTCAGCTCACTGCAAGCTCCGCCTCCAGGGTTCACGCCATTCTCCTGCCTCAGCCTCCCGAGTAGCTGGGACTGCAGGCACCCACCACCATGCCTGCCTAATTTTTTTTTTTTTTTTTTTTTTTTGTAGTTTTAGCAGAGACAGGGTTTCACCGCGTTAGCCAGGATGGTCTCGATCTCCTGACCTCATGCTCTGCCCTTCTCGGCCTCCCAAAGTGCTGGGATTACAGGCGTGAGCCACCACGCCCGGCCAGAAAGATCTTTGAATGTTGTTAACATGCATGGCTCATAGCTTTTACAGAGAGGCTATCAAATATTTCACTGAGTACATTGCTTACCATGAAGAAATAAATGTAAGATTTGTAAGAATACTAAATTAAAGAATAGGTTGGTAGTAAATGTTTCTCAATTTTTCTTCTTTAATTTTGACAGTATTTTTTCTTAGTTTAGTTTTAAATTCCAAACTTTTGAAATAATTCAACTTCAAAATGGAATTTCCAACAACAAGTTGGTAAAACATGTTGTAGTCATTCAAGAGGTTTTAGATTTAAATTTTCTAACCTTGAGCAGATTCCAAATTTGCTTTTCAGCCAGAAAAGTCCTCTTAAATAGGACAGAACTGCAAAAATATTATCAACTGCAAATTCATTCTAGATGTAATTCAGTTATTCTATTCTTCACCAGACATTTCACCATGGAAATTAATTGCCAAAGTGTATTTCTGGCACTCTTCTTACTTTTTGAAAATTCCCAAATAATTCCTTATATACAAAAGACAGCATTCTGTTTTCTTTTTCAAATTTTAATGAAAAAAATTTACTAGGAGTTGCCAGTATGTGAGAAGTATAAATATTAGAAAGAGACATGTAATGTTTTGCATAATTTTGTTTGCCCCGATTTTATAATTGTTGCTATAATAACCCCAAAATATAAATACACATCTATTCTGAAAAGGTAGAACAATTTAAGTAATCATTCACTTCTCTTCCAAATTTTAGTAGCAAAAGCTTACTTGATCTTTAAAAAAGTATGCTCAGTAATGTATATTCCACATAATTGCTATTACTATCTTCTTTTCACTTTTTTCAGTATTAACATTTGAAAATCTTTTAAAATTGGAATCATAATTTTGATGGCTGTATTAGTCTGTTCTCACACTGCTAATAAAGACATACCAAAGGCTGGGTAATTTATATAGGAAAGAGGTTTAATGGACTCACAGTTCCACATGGTTGGGGAGGCTTCACAATCATGGCAAAAGATGAAGGAAGAGCACAAGGACTTCTTACATGGCAACAGGCAAGAGAGGCTTTTGCTTGGGATTCCCCCTTTATAAAACCATCATATCTTGTGAGACTTATTCTTTAACACAAGAACAGCACAGAAAAGACCCACCCTCATGATTCAATTATCTACCAGTGGGTCCCCTCCCATGACCTGTGGGAATTATGGGTGCTACAGTTCAAGATGAGGTTTGGGTGGGGACACAGCAAAACCACATCAATGGTGTGTGTCTCAAACTATATATTGTCTGTCAACAAAAAGGCAAGATTATCCAAGATATAAGTAGTATACTATAGAGAACATGGGCATGGTATTGGGATACCTTGCTGTTCAACACCTACTGGCTGTGTGGCTGTGTACAGATAGATGTATCTGGCCTTCTTTTCTCCATTTTAAAAATGAGAATAGATAAGATAACATATCTTAAAGTCTTTGGTATAGTCAGGTGTTATATAAAACGTATTGCGCTTGCTAAACAATAAAGCAATTTGCAAATGCCAGTTATTATCATTTATATTGTTTCAGGAAAAAATAAGATAGAAATATCAGAAATTTCCTCGGTATTTGTAATGACTACTCCACATGATTACTATCTTTACAGACCTGTTTTTCCTCTAATATTAATCTTTGTAGCAAAAGGATACATCTGGTTTGATTTCAACAACACTTTAAATAAATTTATAAGTTCTTAGCCATTTCTAATTATGTAGTTCTTTTGAAATTATATCTGCATCCAGTGGTGTTTACAAAGAATAATTTTGATTAATTGTATCAGCATGTCCTATATAAAATATCTTTCCATTTTTATTATGTATATACTTTGCAATTTGTGAAAATAAGCAGCTTATCTAAAACGTTTTGGTATTTATTTCTAACGGAACTAAAGGTTCTTGTCTAATTTTGCATATTAAAAATCAATGAAAGAATCACATAATATTGATTATTTTCATAGGAAGTAAACAATTACTGAAAACTGGGTGTTCACATAAGTTATCTTCATCACCAGGTTTTTTCATTGGTCTCAAATTTGTTTTCTTGTGGAAAAACAAAAGGAAAACACCTTACCAGTCTGGATATGCATATTATATGTCATTTTTTCCAGTTTCTTCTAGAAATATAAGAAAAATCTTACATTAGGGTACATTTTAAAAATATTAACTAATATACATCCAGTCAATATAAATAGTCACAGTGTTTATGTTCAGCTTGATATAATGACCAGGAGGCAAAATTCTAATTTTACTTTCTTTAACATATTTACTCTTCTTTGGTGCATATGTTATCCTCAGTATGGTTAATGCTTCAAGATAGAATTTTATTTTTGACACTTTAATGGTGTTTTCCATTTTAATTTTTGTTTTTTTTTTTACTGTCTGTCAGTGTGTATTCAAAACTTAGAGCATATTAGTCAAAATGCATTTATATCATCATGATTTTAAATTATGCAAGCTCAACATAGATTAGAATTCACTAGTACATATTTACTGTAATCCCCTCTAAACCTATGTGAAAATCAGATTCTAAATATCAGGTCAAGGATTTGATCACTCTGTTAAAAAGATGCATACACTCACGTTCATCTGTGTCAAATCTTCTAGGCAATGACTTTGTTGTTGTCTATAAATGACTTTTGTCCAGTCAGAAATAAAATCAGAACCAGCAAGATCAGAATAAAGCAATAGGAGGTCATTGACCTAGAACTTGGCTCACATTCCAAAGGCCACGAGGCCTGGGTTTGTTCATGAGACGGAGTTGGTCACCATGTGGTGCTATTGCTACACAGCAGGCCCGAGTCTCTTTGCAAAATGAACACTAACATTATGCTTGCAGAAAAGCATTGGTAGAAATATGAAACATTTATGTTTTTTGTAACCCATCTATAATAGCAAAGAAAATATAACAAACCAATGAGAATATTATCAATAGTAAATGGAATTACCCTTCTAATGTTAATGTTCCTGAATTCTTCAAGATTTAACTTGATAACATCTTTAAAAATTTATATACATTTTAAACAAAAACACACTAGTTTTGCACACACGTTCTCTTCATCTTCTTTTCTCTCTTTCACTTAGTTGCGCAAGTACACATACACCCATACACAGCAATTTAATTGCTAGAATATATTGCCTCACTAAGTGCTTTGCAATACAGATCCAGGAAAGCCTCATGAACTCTCAAGAGGAAGACAACTGAATCAATGGCAATGAGAATACATAAGTAATAAACTGGGGATGCAAGTAAGATAAATTAAGAACTACCTCTCATATAAGATTGAACACAATATTTACTAGAAGTCAGATAATACTGTTCTTGACAATCTATATACTTCCTTTTAGGAACTTATAGTCTAGTATCATATACAACTTACTGTCCCAAGTGAGTTCATAGTCTAGTCTAACATTTATGAAACAATTTTTGTATTATCAAAATAAGAGTTCAGTTGTTGGACTAAAAGTATTTGGTCCTAAGTGGCAATCTGGTGATGACCATTTTTAATTCTTTGTTGTGTGATTGTAAATAGCAAATTTTTAGAGGCTTTCAAAGTTTTGTTATGATTTCTCAAAAATTATTTTGTCTATATAATAATAAAATGATAAATCATTCAATGGAAAGATTATTCAAGATATAAGTAGTATACTATAGAGAACATGGGCATGGTATTGGAATACCTTGCTAATTTTTGGTAAAGAAAATAAAATCTTTTTTTTTATGTTCTTGGCCACTTTAACTTGAGAAAAAAATCATAAATAATACAAAGAAACAGACAAACAAAATATATTATGTTCAAGCTCATTTGAACATCCTGACCATTTATTTTCTCATTTCACTACATCCAGCTTCTGATAAAAATTCTTGTTTACTTATGCAAAATAAGAAGTAATTTTTATAGCACTAGTTTTTGCATTTAATAAATGAAGGTGTGCATCAGTAGAGTACAGTATCACACTCAGGAGAAAGCAGCTACACAATTGTAGCATGATGCTAAGATATGGAAAAAATACTTCACTTTCTTACATAAAATAAACATACCAAGGGAGCCAGGTGACCCTTCATGGTTATTTCTTTGTCTCAGGGTCTATGATGGAGACCCTATAATGTCTATGAACATATCTAAATTAGACTGTTTTAAAGGAACAGATACATAGGAGATAGCTGCAAGGGGAAAAGTAATGGTCCTGGAGGAGTAGGTGACTTTTTTTTTTTTTTCCTGTATTAATCTTCTGGAGTGGGCATGATGGGTCTCTTTCAGTAAGGAGATATCATATGTATGTCCACTTCCACATGTTTTCAGCTTAATTATAAAATGCAACCTCCCAAATTCAAGTGCTATATATTACATTATATATGATTACCATTTATTTCACCTATGTAAAAACCTCTAGAAATAAACTTATTTTCTATGTATAAATAAAGCTTATTAATTTAAGATGCCCCCTCCCACTACCCTGTACATTTTATCTATCTATTCAGCTTTTTTTTTTTTTGGTTCAGCCAGATGTTGGACATACAGATGTGAGAGTCAATGCCCAGTCAAAAGAAAAACTGAAGATCCACAGCAGCATCTTCCCCAAAACCGTTAGGAAAACATTCAAATATCCTTCTATGGCTTTGTGTCTATTTGTGTGTGCATTTTAACAATGAAGATATCCCAGTGTGAGAAAAAAAGACACTGAAAATTATTGAATATGAGGAGATCTGGACAAGAATAATGTATGGAGAATTGCTAGAGTCATCATGTATAGATAAACAGAATGAGTACTGCATATACACAAGGATGCTGTATTTCTTCAGTAAACAACTTGCATACCTGCAGTAGTGCTGAATGAAAAATAACAGCTAAGTGTTTTTTCTTCTCCTGCCTTTATAGTTACAGTATTCCATGCAGATTTCCCATCTAGATGCTTTTCTGTCTACAACCTGACTGTGCAAAATCCAAGATGATATGCTGCAATAATTTTTAGTGTTAACATGGAGGATCTATAGGCCTTGAGAGATATATATATATATATACATATACATATATATATATATATATATATATAATCTATAGGCCTTTTATATATATGTGTGTGTGTATATATATCAAATACATGGTGTCCATTTATGTTCTCATTGATCTTGAACTATTTCTTAAGCTCTGTGTCTTATATTTAAGCGGGGGAAAGTAGTATTTAACTCCCTTACAGATTTTCTCTGAGAATCACTACAGATTTCATGCAAATTATCTAAAAAACATCATTTTCTTTTTTTTTTTTTGTTTTGAAAATTTTATTTCAGTGTTTATTTGTTCCCCTTCTTCACTTAATATTAGTGTCAAATATTTCCCCATGTTTCTGTTTTTTCCATGTTGCTATATAGTCATTAGACTTATTTTAATGGCTGTATAATATTCCATTATGCAGATATATAGTAACTTAAACACTACCTTATTGCAGGATATTTCAGTAATTTTGTATTTGTTGACAATTGAAATGAGTTGAAAGAAATCTCCTTGTGCAAATAGCTTTTCTCTTTTATTGAATCATGTTATTACAGGATAATAGACTGGCAAATGTATTTTGAGTCATGATTGATTAACTTTTGTTTGTTTGTTTGTTTTTTATTATACTTTAAGTTCTAGGGTACATGTGCATAATGTGCAGGTTTGTTACATATGTATACTTGTGCCATGTTGGTGTGCTGCACCCATCGACTCGTCAGCATCCATCAACTTGTCATTTACATCAGGTATAACTCCCAATGCAATCCCTCCCCGCTCCCCCCTCCCCGTGATAGGCCCTGGTGTGTGATGTTCCCTTTCCCAAGTCCAAGTGATCTCATTGTTCAGTTCCCACCTACGAGTGAGAACATGCGGTGTTTGGTTTTCTGTTCTTGCGATAGTTTGCGGAGAATAATGGTTTCCAGCTGCATCCATGTCCCTACAAAGGACACAAACTCATCCTTTTTTATGGCTGCATAGTATTCCATGGTATATATGTGCCACATTTTCTTAATCCAGTCTGTCACTGATGGACATTTGGGTTGATTCCAAGTCTTTGCTATTGTGAATAGTGCCACAATAAACATACGTGCGCATGTGTCTTTATAGCAGCATGATTTATAATCCTTTGGGTATATACCCAGTAATGGGATGGCTGGGTCATATGGTACTTCTAGTTCTAGGTCCTTGAGGAATCGCCATACTGTTTTCCATAATGGTTGAACTAGTTTACAATCCCACCAACAGTGTAAAAGTGTTCCTATTTCTCCACATCCTCTCCAGCACCTGTTGTTTCCTGACTTTTGAATGATTGCCATTCTAACTGGTGTGAGATGGTATCTCATTGTGGTTTTGATTTGCATTTCTCTGATGGCCAGTGATGATGAGCATTTTCTCATGTGTCTGTTGGCTGTATGAATGTCTTCTTTAGAGAAATGTCTGTTCATATCCTTTGCCCACTTTTTGATGGATTGTTTGTTTTTTTCTTGTAAATTTGTTTGAGTTCTTTGTAGGTTCTGGATATTAGCCCTTTGTCAGATGAGTAGATTGCAAAAATTTTCTCCCATTCTGTAGGTTGCCTGTTCACTCTGATGGTAGTTTCTTTTGCTGTGCAGAAGCTCCAGGAAGAAGCTGAATCCCTGAATAGACCAATAGCAGGCTCTGAAATTGAGGCAATAATTAATAGCCTACCCACCAAAAAAAGTCCAGGACCAGATGGATTCACAGCTGAATTCTACCAGAGGTACAAGGAGGAGCTGGTACCATTCCTTCTGAAACTATTCCAATCAAAATAGAAAAAGAGAGAATCCTCCCTAACTCATTTTATGAGGCCAACATCATCCTGATACCAAAGCCTGGCAGAGACACAACAAAAAAAGAGAATTTAAGACCAATATCCCTGATGAACATCGATGCAAAAATCCTCAACAAAATACTGGCAAACTGGATCCAGCAGCACATCAAAAAGCTTATCCACCATGATCAAGTGGGCTTCATCCCTGGGATGCAAGGCTGGTTCAACATACACAAATCAATAAATGTAATCCAGCATATAAACAGAACCAAAGACAAAAACCACATGATTATCTCAATAGATGCAGAAGAGGCCTTTGACAAAATTCAACAGCCCTTCATGCTAAAAAGGCTCAATAAATTCGGTATTGATGGAACATCATTTTCAATAAATGTTAATCATAATGGAATTCCACTTTAAAAACTTAAATTATACATTGATGAGCAAATATTAATTGAATATTTTGTTTGCTTATTATTATTCCCTCAGGACACAGGAACGTATGTAAAGTATTCCTGAACCAAATTAAGAATTCCTCCCTACGTGCAATCAGACTTTCTTAATATCTTCAACCAATTAAATAGATAGGTTGTAACACAAACCGATAGTCTTAGATTTTTCCCATTCAAAAAAACTAGTCTCCTTATTCTCATGATCCTCTCCACTGCACAGATAATGTGAATAGATACAAATTCATACTAAACATTAGTATCTTTTATATTAAAATATGACTTATTTTTAATAAATTCAAAACCCAAATTCAGTTTTCAAACATAGAAGTGTAAAAAAGCTCAAAATTATATTTATAGTCTTGAGTATGATTTATTGTTATTTTACATATATGCATATGTTTATACATATATATACAACCATTCAACATAAAGCCAGTGTTTCCATAAAAACCTGAAAGTGTAAATCATTTTGAAAATTTAAAGGCTGCGATGATAATTGTGCAAGCCCTAGTTGTGTTGTTATTGTATTAAATAAATAAAAGACTATTGGTATCTGTTTATGCTGGATTTTATGTTCCTATCTGGAATGTTAAACTCCCACTTGAAGGCACAAAAAATGAAATAGCAGTTCAAAATAAAGCTTATGGTAAAAACTTCTAAGCTCTTATATCATTTTGGAGTAACAGAATTTTCTCACTAGTATATCTATGCTGTTCCAAAATAAAGATGCATCTGTAATTTGAAACACAGCACTGTACGATGTTTTATTTGAGTGCAAGTGGAAGATGAATGTTGCATAATGTTATGACACATTTTCCATGACATAGAATGGCCTCTCTTTATTTATTTATGTGTGTGTGTGTGTGTGTATACATTTATATATGTTTCTTTGTATTATATCTTGTGTTAGTTAGAATTGTGTTAGTTGACCTCAATTCTTTATTTCCTCTTGGACAGGGCAATTTGTAAGATGTATAGATTATTTTCTCTTCTTCTAATAGCTTCTTTTAGTACTTTAAACAACACACTTAAATCTTAGAAATACAACAGCAGCTATTGACTGCCAAGAAAGATGAGGAAATTAGTATCCTTAACATGCCTTTATATTTTAATTTCTCTATATCTTCAGGCCAGGCAGGGTACAGTCTACACATAGCACATAACCTGAGCAACTGACATTAATGATTTTTTCCCCAGAATTTTGTTTCTGTATCACTTTATTCTTATTGTAACCAACCATGTGTATATTAATATACAATTTTTAAAATAAATTTTATTTTAAATACATTGTTTTGTTCCCAGAACTACAAAAACTGTTTTCCCTCAATACTATATCTATGTATATTCAATATTCAGTGACTTTTGTAATAGTGTAACTTCCTTATTCCTGAGCCTATTTTTATAAATCTCATGGTGGTTGGATTCCAGCCACAAGTAGTAGCAGTAGGTTTTGCTTGTTAAATTTGAGGCTTTAAACATTTCATAACTTTCTAAGATACATATTTAGATATGAAGGACCATTGAGCTGGGTATCATATTTTTGTGGGCTACATATTCCATCATAAGTCATTTTCATTGCCTTCTAATACTGAATGCTATAAACTCCAAAATATTCATCATTCATTTAATGTATTTTTATTATTTTCTTTCTTTACTTACTTGCTTTTCCCATTATTGCCCTTTATTTTAGATATCCAACTTAGTATTTTCATTTATTTTTGGATAGCACACATCACCTAAAAGCTTTTCAACTTTTCTTATGGAAAAGTTTTTCATAATGGAGGCTTCATCTTCTGTTGCATATTATTGTTTTCTTCAAAGGGGGGAGAATCCTATAAATGTAGGTCATATTATATAATATGTGGCTATATTTTTAAAGAGCTATATTTTATGAACTTTTAAAATACTTACATTTATGCCTTCTTTTTCTTTATAAGCACTATGAGATTCTTTTAACAGAAGAGTAGCAATACACCTATTAAAATTTTTAGAATTAATTATATGTTGACAGACTAGATTTGCAGGATGGAAACAAGAGAAGAGTTTCCTTTAATGTTTATGAGTGCACCTCTGGAAAAAAGGCTACTTTCAGTGTTTCAGATAACATAGCACCTTCTCACTCATTCTGCCAGATGGGGATGATGAGCATTCATAAACGGAATAAATATTGTTGCTAATGTCATGTTTGTGGTAGTGTGTTAAGAGTAAAAATTAAATCCAGGTTTCATGACTAGCAGGCCAACATATTCACCACAATATGTTTAAGTTTATTTACTCCAATGAGTGAAGATAAGTAGTAAGTTATAAAAATGTTTTCATTCCATAGAAAGCTGGTATTACTAAACTTCTCTAATTATATTTTAGGTCTCAAAGATAATGTAAAAACTTTAACACCTGTTTTTTGTCTAACATTACTATTCACATGTTGTACTTTAATTGGTAGAGTTATAGCAGTAATAATCAAATGAGGAACTGAAATTAAAATAAAAAAATGAAGACAAAGGAGACTTTAACACTGTAATGTTTTACTTTTAAATTTTAGCAAATAATATACACTTATATATGTAAAGATTTTACCTATCCATCTAAATATATATTTATAGTCAATGAATACTTTTGTAGTGTTCATTTTACTAGCAGTAGAAGGCTCAAGGACGTGAGAGAGTAAGCTGTGCAGAGTTTGCCGAAACCAATTTCTAAAAGATACAAAGGTCTAGAAACTGAAACATCTTTGATGTGTCTAAAGACATCTGGATTCCAATGTGTCTGAAACCAAGGAAACAAGGGGAGATGAGATGGAAGATGAAGTCAAGTGGTGAAGGGAGCCTGTTCATCCAGCTATGTATAAGTCATGCTAAGTACTTGGATTTTATATTGAGTGAGCTGAAAAATAGTGGACTGTTTTAAACAGATAAATGATATATGATCTAGCTTAAATTTTAAAGGAAACATTAGGTTTGTACTGAAGAAATATTCTGGATTATAAGGGTATCTTAAGTTTTGCCAAGGGATTGGATGTAGAGGTGAGGATAAATATGTTTTGGCTAAAATTTTGATATAGAAACAACAAAATATCCTAATGAAACATATTTGAAATGAGAATCAGAAAGAAAGAGAAGTAAAAGGTGACCTTAAGTTAATTTGTATGAACAATTAGAAGAACGAAGCTGACATTTAATGAGATGGGGTGAACTGTGAGAATTGGTTTGTTGAGAGAGGATTAAGAAATCTTTTTGGAAGTAATTAATTCAGCTAATTGGCTAAAATAAGGTAAAAGAAAACTAAAGCTGGAGAGTTAGGGTCGTAGGTAAAATAAAGCTATCTAAAGTTATAAGGTTGGATGTGCTTGCTTTGGGAAGTAGTAGATAGAGAAAACACTAATCTTCAAGATTGATTTTTAGAGCACTCAAAGACTCAGAGATCGGAAAAATAGGGAAGACCCATCAAAGGAGGTAGCCTATAAAATAAGGCAAGAAACAAATATGGTTAATATTATGTCCTGCTAAAGAAAATATTTTAAGAAGGAAGGACTGATCAATCATGCCAAATGCCCTATAGACCAACTAAGAAGAAATCTAAGAGTTGAGCATTTTATTTTACATGAGGTAAGACACTGTTTATCTTTACCATGATCTATTTCAATTCAGGGGTGGGCCTGAAAGCCTAATTAGAGTAGGATCAATAAGAAGCAGGAAGGTATTCCTCTTAGGCCAGAATGGGAGAAAGAACATAGTACTTGAATATCTCTAAACTTTCTGAGGGGAATTCAACTGGCAAAAACTGAAAATTAACTAAAATTTCAAGGTAAATATCTTCATAAAACAAGAAGATCAGTTGGGCGACTATTGAAAAAGTCCAGGTTAAGAGATTTTTGTAGCTGGAATCTGAGTGATAGCAAAGGAGATGGTAAGTGGTTGGGCCCTTGATACACTGTTTAAGAGGAACCAGCAGGAGTACTTCCAGTATTAGATGTAGGCTTTTAGAGAAAAAGAGGATCTAAGACAACTCTAATTTTTTTAAACACACCATCTTGAAAGATACAGATGGCTTAACTGAAATGGTAGTAATTTTTTTAAGTGCAAGTCAAGTCATGGCACAAAGCTGCTTAAAATCTTTCAATGGTTTTGTCAATTCAGAGTCCTTATTATGGTATATGCAATAAAAACTGGCCTAAATGGACTCATCTCCAGCATTTCCAGTAATACTTATAGCCTAAAATTCTTATTCTGCAATTAGTTGCATATAGCCTTACGCTATCTCTTATAATTTAATACAATGACAATTTTATCTGCAAGCTTTCATTATATAAATGAATTGTAATGTCCCAAAACTCAGAAATAGTGTAAACATATACATAGAAGCTGTTCATATAAACTTTTTAAGTAAATCAAAATATATAATAAAAACTGTTGCTTCCTACAGACTTGGCATAGTATATTATGGAAACAATTGTCTTGAATTTCTGAGTGTTGTGGAAACGTTATGATGTCCACTTGAGTATGTCAGCTAGAGACTATGTTCTAGTGTTACAGAAGTATATTGTTCAATATATAATTTTTTTCAGACCATAAAATAAGTTTTACATTTTAGATTTTAATTTTGACATACAAGGTAGATGATAAACTAACCTAATAATAATAAAAATGATTTATGTTTCCAGTGTTATATGTCATGTGCTTATAGCATAAGCAGCAGTCTTATCAGTTTCAATACAAAATGGTGTGAACCAAAAAGAGATTTCATAAATATTTCCATGGGAAACCTAAGCCATTCACCCTTCATGGGACAAAAAGCTAATTGTGGAAGATTGCTATTAAAAAAACCCCACAAATTCCTAATCAACATTTATTGCAAATCACTTAGATATTTGTATTTCTATAAAAGAGCTACAAAGGGACGATAGATGAGATGGTTTCTCCTGGAATGACAAAAGATCAAGAATCTTATATAGAATAGTCAGAGGTTTTAAACACAAAATCTTGAAGGATTCTGCTAAGAGTGTAAAAAGCAGGTGTTTGTTCTAAAGCTAGACTACCAGAATAATGAAAAGTTCCAGTATAAAAATTCATGAAAGGAAAACTCATAAATGTGTCATAAAAAGATAATTATTATCTCAGATATAAGCCAGATGCTGTCCTGTGGATTGCATATTAATATTCACAGATAGAAGGTTCTGTTTAGACAGAAGCGTTCCATTTGATGGGTTATATATGCAAGTAAGTAGAGAAACTGGCTTGGGGTGATAATAACTGCAGAAGACAGAATCATGAGTTCAGACTTTTGGATATTGTTAGTACTATTTGGTTTTAGCATTTGCTTTTTATTTTCAGGCATTAATGAGTCCATCACAGTTTTGTGACTTTTGTAAATTATATTTTTGTGGACGTCATTTTCCTCTGTAAGGTTCCTACTGTTTATATGAATTATATGAATAACATGTATGTATGTTTTATATGGTTTTTCAGTGTCACTTGGATAAAGGATACTACGTGATCTGAATCTTGTAATTAAAGTTAAATAAACAATTACTATTTTGGAATTAGGTAAACTCTTAAGGAAACTAACTTCTACCCAATTAAATACCATTTTGTTTCTTAATATGAGGCCTGAGATAGTATTAAGTAACAGTTGCTCCAGATCAAGGCAACTGATCAGTGATCCTAGGCAAATTAACCCATCAAAAATGAAGATGCTCCCAATACTGACCAACCAGATGAACATGACTCAATCAACATCAAAATCAATGAGGTGAAAACAGTCTGCCTTCAGTGAAAATCAATGGTGGTGAAAATGAACTTCCTTAAACTTGACTTTTACAGATTTGGAGCCTGCCTTGAATAACAGAAGAGTATTCCAATGATAATAGATTCTTGCCTGTTTCTAGTCACTTTCTAATCCTTTAGAATTTAACAGTAATTCCATGTCATAGTATTTGGGGTCTCCTACTCTAAAATTCAACTAAAGCCAGAAATTTCAAGTATGAGCAACAAGAGCATCACCTAAGAGCTCTGGAGAATGAAATCTAAATGGGCAGAATTGGCACATCATGAATGAGTCCTTAGATAAATAGCTTATCTGCCATTTAACAAAACTCCAGAATTACCTCCACTCTTATTTAGCTCTAGAAAAATACAGCAGCATATATTTTTGTAAGGTAGCTCAAAACAGATTGTTAGACAATTAGCATGTATAATAATGTTCTGGTATCCTAGCTTTTCCCCAAAACAAAACAACTTTGCCCTATTTAATAACAATCCTGAATTTCAATCTAGATTCTTGCGGAAGGCTTGTGATGAAAAGGGGGCTCAGTGTCCACTACTTGATCTTGCAGCTTGGTCTGTCAGCAACTTCTGCCACTTAGTCAACTTTCTCTTTTTCCTCCCTCAAGTCAACCAGTGCAATTCCTAATACTAAAACCATGTTATTTACTTACCATGAGACTTACAGATCTTTCCAAAAGTGTAAATGACACACCTCCAGATAAGATTTCGAATTTTCCTAAAATATCATCTCAAATAATGTTTGGGTCAAAACATAACAGATCCCCAAATATTGTACCTCTTTATTGAAGATTTTGGAAATTGTGGCTTGCAATTTGTATTCCTCTGAAGGAAGGGTCAGAGTACTTTTACTGTAAAGGGATAGACAGGAAATATTTTAGGTTTTGTGGGCTATATGGCCTGTATCAAAATGCTTAGCTGTGCTGCAGTAGCGTGAAAGCAGCCATAGACAATACATTAAAGAATGAGCATGGCTGTGTCCTAATAAAAATTTATAATTTTCATATGTCCAAAAGATATTCTTATTTGACTTTAAATCATGTGAAATTTTAAAATCCATTAGGTTGTAGGAAGTACAAAAAGAGGTGATGGGCCAGATTTGGCTGCAGACTGTATTCTACTAACCCCAGCTCTAAGGCATACATATGAAGTATTGCTAAGTTTTTATGGGTATACACATCGGTGGTCCTTGTTACAAATGAATGAAACATTCAAACCTCTTAAAGATGTTCTTTTTCTCTCATATTTTCCTATTAAAATATTTAGCACTCCATATGACTTATTCTTATTCCACAATTAACTAGCATTGCCAGTTTAGATTTTCTTCATTGAGAATGTTGGTTAAATTGTATCCCATATTAGTCACAATACATGTTGAATATCCAGAATAAAACCAAATAATCCAGGCATAAAACTCATGGAGATAATCAATAAAGGCATTTTTGGAGCCTTCCCAAGGGAGTGACTTTCCCCTGAGAAACGATGAGTTCCTCAGCTACATATGATGGGTTAGGGCCCAAAGCAGTCTAAGGAGAAGAATTTTTTTAAGAACCGTGTATCATTAAGCAAAGCAGAATTAGAGGTTAATGGTAGAGAATACGCAGAGGACAGAAACAATAAGTTGGAACTAAACTCTTGCTTTTAGCTCCATGTAAAAGGAGATTGAACTCACGCTGGTGTGAATGACTAAAATGATTTATTTCCTAAGCTAACTGAAAAAAAAGTCGTGAATCAGGTATAGTCAAATCAGCCCTCTGTGTGCTTTTTCTGACATTGCTATGCTATGATAATCGCTATGCACCTGAAACAATATTCAAAGGTTCTTCAATTTGTTTAAAGAGAGGAAAATTCTTTCCTGTTAATATCCAGCATAATCTTCCTGTATTTCTCAAACCCAAACTCGATTAGAAGTCTATTTCTCTACCAATTCAGTAAACATGGGGCACTATACAGTGATTGTCATAGGCATGGACTTTCTTTTTTTTTTTTTTTTGAGATGGCGTCTCGCTGTGTTGCCCAGGCTGGAGTTCAGTGGCCGGATCTCAGCTCACTGCAAGCTCCCCCTCCCTGGTTCACGCCATTCTCCTGCCTCAGCCTCCCCAGTAGCTGGGACTACAGGCGCCCGCCACTGCATGCAGCTAATTTTTTGAATTTTGAGTACAGATGGGGTTTCACCCTGTTAGCCAGGATGGTCTTGATGTCCTGACCTCGTGATTCACCTGCCTTTGCCTCCCAAAATGCAGGGATTAAATGCCTTGAGAGGTAGGCTTCTGGGTTCGGTGGGGACTCAGAGAAATTTTCTGTCTGGCTAAAGGATTATAAATGCACCAATCAGCGCTCTGTATCTAGGTATAGGTTTGTGAATGCAACAATCAGCACTCTGTCAAAATGGACCAATCAGCACTTTGTAAAACGGACCAATCAGCACTCTGTAAAGTGGACCAATCAACACTCTGTAAAATGGACCAATCAGCAGGATGTGGGTGGGGCCAAACAAGGGAATAAAAGCAGGCCACCAGAGCCGACTGTGGCAACCCGCTCAGGTAAGTTTGCATGTGGTGGGAGCTTTGTTCTTTTGCTAGTTGCAGAAAGTCCTGTTGCTGCTCACTCATTGGGTCTGTGCCACTTTTATGAGCTGCAACACTCACTTCCAAGGTCTGCAGCTTCACTCCTGAAGTCAGCAAGACCACAAACCCACCAGAAGGAAAAACCTCTGGACAGGTCAGAACATCAGAAAGAATAAACTCCAGACATACTGTCTTTAAGAACTGTAACACTCACCGCAAGTGTCCGTGGCTTCATTCTTGAAGTCAGTGAGACCAAGAACCCACCAATTCCGAATGCAGCCTGAGCCACCACACCCGCCTAGGCATGGACTTTCTGAACAAACCACTGGCAAGGGTGTGACTGCCCCTTTGGATGTGGAAGTGAGATCAGCATGCTCCTAAGAACAGGGACTGTGCAGTGAATGGATCATTACCTGAAGCCTAACTGGAGTATGAATAGTAAGGGATCAGCAAGTGGCAGGTGAGACAAAACAAAATTCCGAGGTTTTCTCTATAAAGTGCGCAGCAGAGTGGCATCACAAAATATGCAAGGAATGATTGTATTTTTTTTTTTTTTTTTTTTTTTTTTTTTTACCTTTTTTTCTTTGCTAGTAGTACAAAGTCATACTTTAATGACCAAGGCCAAGCATGGTGGCTCAGGCCTATAACCTTAGCACTTTGGGAGCTGAAGTAGGAGGATCACTTAAGGCCAGGAGTTTGAGAACACCCTGGGCAACATAGACCTCATCAATCTAAGAAAAGAAAAACAAAACAACAAAACCCAGGCATAGTGGTGCACACCTGTGGTCCCAGTTAGTAGAGATAGTGAGGTTGGAGGATGGCTTGAGCTGAGGACTTCATCGCTACTGTGAACCATGACTGTGTCACCGTACTCCAGCCTAGTCTACAAAGTGAGACCCTGTCTCAAAAAAATACATTAGATTTCAATTTTTCTTTTTTAAAGTTTAAACAACTTTATTAAAAGATAATTCATATATCATACAATTCACACATTTAAAGTGAACAATTCAATATTTTTTAGTCTCTTCACAGATACGTTCAACAATTGTTTCATCACCACAGAATATTTTCATCAGCTCAGAAACTCCCTTTACTTCCTACGCTTTAGCTATTTCCTTTTTTTCTTCCCTTTCCTCCAGCCTTAAGCAAATATTAATCTAATTTCTTCCTTTGTTGATTTCTCAACTCTCAGCATTTCATATGAAGGGATTCATATACTATGTAGCCTTTTGTGATTGACTTTTTTGACTTAGGATGACGTTTTCAAGGTTCGTCTAAATTGTATCATATGTCAGTGCTTCATATGTTTGTTGTTGTTGAAACAGGGTCTCACTCTCTCACCCAGGGTGGACTGCAATGTTACGATCTTGGCTCACTGCAATCTCCGCCTACTGGGGTTCAGGCAATTCTCATGGCTCAGCCTCCAGAGTGCTTGGAATTACAGGCATGTGCCACCACGCCCAGCTAATTTTTTTATTTTTAGTGGAGATAGGGTTTTCCCATGTTGGTCAGGGTGGTCTTGAACTCCACCCGCCTCGGCCTCCCAAAAATGGTGGGATTACAGGCGTGAGCTACCACACCCAGGCACTTCATATCTTTATTGGCCAAAAGTATTTCATTGTATGAATACTCGTTGTATAGATTTTGTTTATTCATTGGTCTGTAAATGGACATTTAGGCTGTTGAGACATTTTGAAAACTGTGAATAGTGCTTCTAGGAACATTTCCATGTAAGCTTTTGTTAGACTTAAATAACTGTTTTCAATTATCTTAGGTATATACACAGAGATGGAATTGCTGGTTCATTGGGTTTAATAGTTTGAGAAACTGCCTGACGGTTTTTCAGAGTGGCTGTACCATTTACATTCTCACTAGCGGCATACAAGACTTTTGATTTCTTCACATGCTCTCCAATATGTGTTATCCAAATTTGATTCCAGCCATCCTAGTGAGTATAAAGTGATATCTCATTGTGGTTTTATTTCCCTGATAACTAATAATATTAAACATTATTAGCAATTTGTATATATTCCTTGGAGAAATGTTTATTTTGCCCATTTTATAATTTGGTTATTTTACTTTTCAATGTTGGTTTGTAAGAGTTCTTTATATAGTGTAATTAGGTGTATAATTTGCAAATATTAGATGTATAATTTGCAAGTATTTTCCCAAATTTTGTGGGTCATCTCATTTTCTTCATGGTATATTCTGAAGCACAGTTATTTTTAATTTTTGATGAAGTTCAATTTATTTATTTATTGTACTGTTCATGCTTTTTGTGTCATATTTCGTGTTTGAGTTTTATAAAATACATTTATACCACATTTACTATGTCTTATGTCTTTTAGCCATCATTCTTGTTACTGAACTATACCCAATAGTGCCTTACCAAATTCAAGATATATAATAGGAATTAGAAACATTTTTAAGAGATTAAATTTATGCATGTAAGTTTAAACATTAGTATATCTATCATTGGGCTTAGTCTTCAAAACATTAAAAAAGAAGTTAAACAGATGTTAGTATCTCAATAGAGGATATTACAGGCAAAATACTTATTAGGAGCTAATCAAGCCACCCATCTGCAAAGAATAAATAGACACCACACCTAGATTAAAATAATCAAATGTATAACAAGTGCTAATTCACACACCTGGTCACCCTGTCACTCCTGCTTCCATAATTTGCTTTGTACTTTTAAATTACCCTATAGGAAAAGTAATAGGAAAACTTTTGGTGAGTTAAATAATTGGATGGCATCACTGAGAAACATATCATAGTACTTTGTAAATAGTAGAGACTTTACAAATATTTGTCCAAGAATGATATTTCAGTTGCTACATGGATCTAGGCAGATGAAGCTGAAACCTGCCCAACTGACTACATTAATTCATCCATATCATGGGCCAACTGTTGCAGAAATGAAGTAATAAATTAAGATAGTTTTTGGTGCAAACAAGGATTACAATTTTAAAACTGCATTTTTAAATTACCAATTAAATCAAAGTATCAATTTAATATATAATCATTATAAATCAATCACTTAAATTATAAAGACACTGACAAAAGCTGTTTGATATTTACATACCTACCAAAACTCTTACTGAAAATTCTAGAATGACGAAATGTTATAAGGCAAAGGAATTTCTTGTGATCACCCTGCAGACACAACATGGCCTCTAGCCCAAATTCGGTTCTAATGTCAAGGCTGCTAATACAACACACATAGCAAGAGAGTATGGAAATGTTAATTACTTCTATGATGGAGATTTCTGAGGTGATCAAGGCAGGCTTCCCAGTAAGGTCCAAAATGGCTTGAGACAGCAGGGGAAGGCAACTGGCTCAGCGTTTTTATTATGGCTATGGATGCCATTGAGCTGGGAGTTCCATGAAGGGCCAAGGGCTTGCGTGTTTTAAATCTCCTCCTTGCCACCAAGGAGAAACCACCCAGGCTTTTTTATCAGCTTGCCCAGATGTAGGTCAAAAAAGAAAGCAGTGGGTCTAAAACGCTTTAGCAGTTGAACATAAAAAATGGGGTCAGGCTCTTTGTGATGGAGTTCTAGTTAAATTAAGGAGTATGTAGAAATTAGGAATGTACAGATGCTGGAATCAAACTTACTGTTTTATTCCCTTCTCTCCTGTGTGCTAGATATCTGACCTTGGGAAAATTACGTCATGTTTTTGTATCTCAGGGTCCTCATCTGTATAATTTTTATAATTAGAGTACTTACTTTTTAGAATTTTGTTAGGAGTAAATGAATTAATACTTGCAAATTACCCAACTATCAGAGTTGTTACAAGTACTGAAAAAAAAAAAAATGTTGTTTTTTTCCAAAGCCCTTGAAGGCTAAGTTATTTGCCCTGAGAATATGGTGGCAGAGCTAGGCTCAAAATTAAATGTTGGAGGTTCTAGTCTATGTTATTGTTACTACACTGTGAAAACGTTCTCCAATCCCCAGAATTAGTCTCAAACTCACTACTCTCCTCAGAGTAAACATATACCACCTATCTGTGAATGTAAATTATTTTGCTCATCTTTGTGACCTCAAATAATAACTTTCTGTGGAAGAAACCCAAATCTGTATTTTTACCTCAGACTTCTCTACTAAACTCCTACACCATATATAAAATTGCCTATTGTAATTACCATTTTTATATTTTTTCTACCTCACAGGCTTCAATCTTAATATGTCAAAATCAGAATTTATTATCTCTGTTCCTTGTTCATTGCCTCTGAATCTGTATTTCTGCCTTGTCACCCAAGACAGAAATCTGGGAAATCTCCTAGAAAACTCTCACTTATTGTTAACAATACTGACATTGCTTAGATTATTTCTTCATAAACTCTGTCTTAATTTAAAAAATTGTATTCTAATTCAGCTTTCAAACCCACATCTGTCTTTTTTTTCAAAGCTAATCAAAATAACAATAGCTATTATTTACTAAGATTAGTTGTGTCTTTCTTGAAGTTTTATTTTTTAAACACTTTACCTCATGTAACCCTCTCAATATCTCCATGAGATGGGTACTATAAATGTCTGCATATGACATATGAAAACAAATCCAATACAATCTATTAGGCCATATGACAAGAGTTATAGATAAGTCAGATTGTAGAGCTAGGATTTAAACCAACTCCACCTCATTTCTGCAACAGTCGACATAACATTCTGCTTCTCCTCCACTTACCAATCTAAAGTTTCACAGTTTTTATACAATCACACAGAAACCTCTTGATAGGATTGATACTTAAGGCTCTCTAAGCTGTGACCTCTCTTTGACCCTCAGGCTTATTTTTAGCCTATTCACAGATTATGTTTAGTTATATTGAACTCTTTCATATCTTCATTTCTTGGCCTTTACTTCCTCCATCTCCAAAGTGATGACTTCCTTAAGGGCCAGCTACATAATTTGTGGGAATCAGTGCAAAGTAAAAATTCAAGGCCCCTTGTTCAAAAAGCAAGAAAAAAGTGCTGTTAGTAGTACTAAAATATAAGGCTTTTTTTCTTTTTTCTTTCTTCTATGGTATTTTTCTAGACGTGTCAAGTTTCTTTTATTTTCTATTTAATTTCATTCTAAAACAATTTAAATTAAAACTTTTAGCAAGACTTTTTTTGATTCATTTTTACATTGCATAATGTAAGTTTTAAAGGTAAAAGAGCAGTATGTCAAATCATCCAAAATATACAATTAACATTTGGTAGCTCATAGGTGCATTATGTATTTCTTTCTTAGAAAACAGAGGAAATGCTGCACAAAAGTAATTCAACTGCTTTTATTTTACCTCTTGATACGCAAACATTCTACTAACACTCTACCTTTGACTTTGTGATGAGTAGGAAAGGACTGAAAGGAAAAGGAAGTATGATTTGCCCTATCTTTTGTTTCCTCTTTATGTCATCATTTTCAGCATAAATGATTGGCTAACACAGGGAAGTACCTTAAGTAATAAAGGTTACAGAGTTCTTTGGTCATTTGTGTTTCTTGAAGCATGATTAATCACTTTCTTTCTGCATTTGAATGAAGTTTTGGTTTGGAAAGAAAACAAAACATCAATGTTATATGCTTACTTCTTTATTCAGAGTTACGCTAAATTCTGACCATGGACTCACCAGAATGCAGCATTCATGGGGCATTGTGAATGGCATGTGAAAATTGGGGTGCAAGGAACAGTGGACCTGGATAGTATGAATATCCTTGACATATGTGCTCTATTGTCACTTTGGATTTCACTTACAAAATGTAAGTTCAAAGAGATAATTATTAAGAATGTTAAGATGGTCACAGCAGATCACTAAACCAAGGGCAAGGACCTTGAAATTGTCTCTGGCTGCCTGGGTAAAATCTCCTTCTTTTTGAAGACTCAACTTAGCTCAAACTTTATTTTGTCTTGGAGCAGTCCCTGAATTTCCATTTGTAAAATTAACCACAATCTCTCTGAGCCCAAACTGTACCATAGGTAGTCATCTGTCTTAGCATTCATCATTAATATGTTAGGTTTACTAGCCTCTCTTCCTACAAGATTTTAAGACCTTGACAGTGGAAAACTTGCTTTATTTATAGCTGTAATTTTCCTCTCAGCAGAAAATGTGTTGAATAAGTAAATAAACTGACATCTAATTGTACCTATAGTGATATGGTTTGGCTGGTGGGAGGCATTGAATCATGGTGCAGGTTTTTCCCATGCTGTTCTTGTGATAGTGAATAAACCTCATGAGAGCTGATGGTTTTATAAAGAGGAGTTACCCTGCACACACTCTCTTTTTGCCTGCCACCATGTTAGATGTGCATTTTGCCATCTGCCATAATTGTGAGTCCTCCCCAGCCACGTGGAACTGTGAGTCCATTGAAACTTTTTTTATTTATAAATTACCCAGTCTTGGGTATGTCTTTATCAGCAGCATGCAAATGGACCAATATATATAGTGATTTGTATCTCAAGTCCAAATTCTTAGATCTGTAACATTTTTTCTATATTCATCTTTAATTCTAAGCAATATCATGCTTCCAAGCTAAATTATTAGACATTCACAAAAATGTTATGAAGATCTTATGATATATCCTTTGGACAGAATGTGCCCTCCCAATATTCTTATGTTGAAGCTATTACTCTCAGAGTTATGTTATTTGGCTGTGGGGTCTCTGGGAGATAATTAGGTATACATAGAGTTTTAAGAAGGGGGTCCTCATGATGAGATTAGTGTTTTTATTAAAAGATGAAGAAATGAGAGCACGCACCCCCAACCGTGCCCACAAAGTGAAGATACCACAGGAAGATAGCCAGCTGCCATCAACAAATGAGGAAGGGTGCTCTCACCAGGAATTGATTCTGCTGGCTCCTTTATCTTTGATTTTCTAGCCTCCAGAACTGTGAGAAATAAATTCCTGTTGTTTAAGCCACTGTTATGGCAGACTGAGTTCATTAATACATATATAAACTTCAGTTATGGAATGAGTTAGATAATAAGTATCATTGACATACCATCTGTATCAGTCAGTTCTTGCACTGCTATAAAGAAATATCTCTGACTGGGCAGTTTATAAAGAAAGAGGTTTAATCGTCTCACAGTTCTGCAGGCTGTATAGGAAGCATGATGCTGGCAACTAGTCAGCTTCTGAGAAGGCCTCAGGAAACGAACAATCATGGTGGAAGGCAAAGGGGGAGCTAGATGTTCACATGGCCAGAGAAGGAGGGAGAGAGATGGGGGGATGTGCCACACGCTTTTAACCAACCAGATCTCATGAAAATTTACTATCATGAGAACAGCACCAAGGAATGGTAAACCATTCGTGAGAAACTGCCCCCATGATCCAATCACCTCCCACCAGCCCTCACCTCCAACACTGAGCCTGACAATTGAACATGAGATTTGGGCAGGACACATACTCAAACCATATCACTCTCTTTGATTCTTACTTTATTGTCTTATTCTCTTTAAATACCAAGTTATTTTAGTTAAGTTAAACAATAATTATCTGCTGTTCTCCCATTTTGTTACTCAATGGATATACATAAATAGTAGAGACAAAGTGCTATTTTGAAAGGGTCATAAAATTTGCCAAGATTGTATACACATTCACATTTGTATCCACTTTCACCACCCCTCCCACACACGTTTGAATTCCATGGGTTTTAGTGATGATCAATATGATACATCAATTATGTGTTGGTTTAAAAAATCTTCAAATGTAAAAATAATCAAATAAACCTATTTAATTCTCAACAAGAGTTTTAGAATTCAAAATATCTTTAGTTGGGTACACAACACAGAATTTATATGTATGTAAATGTGTATCTAAGCAAATGTATGTATGTATAAATTATATACATATACACAAATATACATAGGCATACAAATCTGTCTATTGATTGAGAAAGAATTCCATAGTATTTGTTATCACTAAATGTAATTATTTTGGTAGAATTACTGATTTTTTAATTAGAAACATATACAATAAGATATTTTTGACACATCTTATAGAGAATGGCCCAAAGCGTGTATTTTAAGAAGAGATTCTGGCCGGGCACGGTGGCTCAAGCCTGTAATCCCAGCACTTTGGGAGGCCGAGGCGGGCGGATCATGAGGTCAGGAGATCGAGACCATCTTGGCTAACATGATGAAACCCCGTCTCTACTAAAAATACAAAAAACTAGCTGGGTGACGTGGCGGGCGCCTGTAGTCCCAGCTACTGGGGAGGCTGAGGCAGGAGAATGGCGTGAACCCGGGAGGCGGAGCTTGCAGTGAGCTGAGATCCGGCCACTGCACTCCAGCCTGGGCGACAGAGCGAGACTCCGCCTCAAAAAAAAAAAAAAAAAAAAAAGAAGAGATTCTGCTTTATCTTCATGCCTAGAACTTCAAGTTTACTAGAGTTTCATCATGTTATAATTCATTTAAGTTCATAGATACAGCAAAGGACATGTATCCATGAAGATAAATACAGAGATAAATGTGAACATATGTAAGCAAGTTTTCTGTCAGGTCAATGTTTCTCTGTTTAAACCTGAAGATGAATGATTTTGAAACAACTCACTCATTCTGCCTAAAAAGCCTGGTCCACTTTGAATGACACTTGTTTTTCACACACAGTTTTACATTTGCTGGCTAAGTGTAAACATGTAATCCCTTAACAGATTGGATATAGTTTTCATCCAAAATACTTCTTTAGTAGGAAACTCTATTTAGAGTAAAAGAAAATCTCGCCATATTATGGGAACACATTTCTAAATACCGTGTCAGACATATTTTCAAACCACATCATGCTGTTAGTTTAAAATTAGTCCTGGCCTACAAAACTGTAGGAAAATACAGCTCTTATCATTCAGCTCAGTGCAATCTGCCCCAAATTTCAGGTTCAGTTAGGCCAATCACGTGGCAGTTCCATCTAAAACCTTCCCACCTTCCACCTCTGACACAGAACAAGTCTGTCTGCTCAAATAGAACTTGTTAGGTTCTCCTAAGGTTACACTGAAATTCTTATCAAAAATTAGATGTGCACACTTTAATGAGAGTGGCCAGTAATTGAAGTCATTTTCTCAAGATGGTGCTACCAAGTTACTAAAGGAATTAGATGACTAATTGATACTAAAGGAAATATCAATGATTTATCTGACCTGAAAAGGACTTGAGGATTGATTTACTTGTTTTCATATGACAGGGAAATAAGTCCTTCTGTTGAGGGGGATAAATGATAAATATTTATATATTCCTACTACCATCTTATAGATATGCAGAGGTGTTATTTATGTTTTTCTATGACATGATGAAATAAAGCTGGGACATTAAATTTGAATCGCTAAAAGAATGATCAAGAATTTGGTACGGCAAATTTGGAAGGACTCTTGGCAAAAGAAACAAGTATACTATCACATAAGCAGACTGATATCAGGAAGCTGTAAGTCAAAGACCTTGACACTTACAATGCCTTTTCCAGTCCCCTTTTGGTGATGCCACAGTGGAAGACCCTCCTACTGCAGCATTTTCTCTTGGTCGTGTAGATGCCAGCAGTAAGTTTAGCATATTGTGAAGTGTCCTCAGCTGTAGAACCTGATCTTGCTGAATGACTGCACAGGCTGATATGCAATGAAAGCTTGTTGAATGAATTTATTCATATTTGGCAAGACCAACAGTCCCAGGCCATATCCTTTTTAAAAAATATAGGTTGACAATTTTATCAAGCTACATGTCAAATTAATAACATTTTATGTTGTTCTATAAATAATATCAAAATGAAAATGAATCATTTAAAAATCCTAAGTAATATTTGGCTATTCCTTAAAGTATGGTTAAATTTTATTTGATAAACTTTTAGTGTTCAGTCTTTCTAATTTATTGCAGTATGAATAAAAAAAAATCTATTTTCCATGCTGCATTAACATGGATGTTTTCTTACATCTGTCTGCACTAAGAAGGGCATAAATGGTGTATAAAATAGCAGTCAGTAATATTCTAAACATTAAACCTGAGTGAACTGAAATGTAATAATGCTAAATATTAGAGCAGTACATGAACACTGAAATATAGTAAACATACATGAAAAACAATGGCCTGGTAAGGTGATGATACACATTATTAGCATGAAATAACAAATCCTTTGTGATTACTATTCAAATCTTTTGGAAAATTATAGATCTCAAAAGGTATTTTTAGTTTATTTCAGTAGAAAGATATCTTCACACCCACACAAAATTTTTCATATATCTAAACGTTTCTTAAAATTATATGGTACAATGAAATTATAATGGTAAAATCTTAGGTTCATGTTTTAATAGAAATAACAGCAAAATATAAAACATATTTGAGGAAAAATGCTAATTTTATATAAAGTTATGAGTCATATCTCAAGAAAGTCTATGAATTTAAAATATTTATATGTGTCAAACATATTCAAATCAGATTTAAAACTCATTGAGAAATTAATATTCACTAAACTACCATATTTTTTCAACAGAATAAATTAATATCCTTGATTAGAATAATTATCTGATCATGTAGTATAGAATAGTCTTAGTGTGCTGTATAAAAATGTGCATCTCAAAGAATAATATGGTATTACATAGTTTTGCATATTTATCTTTTTTTATAGGTTTATCAACTGGTGAACAAGGGAAACCTGCTTGAATAAAGATTTCTTAAGATAATAGTATGGAAATGATAATGTCTATAACTTAAGCCACCTGCTTTGCACCATGGTTTTCTTCTTTTACAAATAAAACTATCCTGCATTTGCTTTAAATTATTCTGAGGGCAAATGCTCTTTTCATGAAAGCCAGCTGTGCTGAGCAAATGAAAATATGTGTCATTTCACAATTTACTGAAGGGACAAAGCCAAAAACAAAACCTTTTGCTGAACTAATTAATTGTGAATCAAAGCTTCATCAGAGACTATTCTCTGTTGCTATATGAAAATCTTCTAAGAACATGGAATAGTTTAACAACATGCCATTTTTAAATATATATATATATATATATATATATGTAATTTGGCATATATATATATGAGAGAGAGAGGTGAAAGCAAATACAGCACCGACAACTATAATCTACTGAAAAAATGATCATTTTTAATAACTGAAATACTTCAAATTAAGAGCTTGTATATGTGTAGATTATAGTCTAGTTGCAAATCAATCCCAATGGCCATGAGTGGCGACATCATTAAGAGTACATATGCATATTGGCTGGTAAGCACTACTTCCTTGGATTTAATAAGTTATTTCAGCAAAAATTCAATTTCAGGCAATCTAAGGCAGGTTCTGTAAGTGAGGCATCATGGGAAAATACAATATCAGGGTTGCTGTATTACAAAGCTTCAGGGGCACCATTTATATACATTATTAATGTGACTCTTTAATCATAATATATAATCTTCTCTGAATGAAGTCCCCTGAGGCTGTGCACTACACACTCTAGGTAGTCATATTTAGTAGCCTTTTTCAACAAAAACAATAATTGCTTAGAAAGGACACTATAGGAATGCAGGGATGGGAAAAGAAAAGCTTGACATTTCTGGGAAGAGTCAAATAAAGTTTTACAGAGGAGGTAATCCTTTTGCTTGACATTGAACCATAACAAGAGATTTTTTTTTCTAGGGTGAGATGGGAAAGATATACTATGGCAGAAAGGACATGGGCAAAGGCAGGAAAGTTGAAGTTGTATGTTCAGAAAGTGACAAGAGATTAAGCATGGCTCTGGTAGCGAAGAGTAGGTAGAGATTGATATTGGTATATGACAGGTAAGGGTTAATATTGAGGGATTTTTGTGGAATATAATTGAGAGAACGATGCCATCATTTTTGTAGTCTGGGAAAAATAGTCTGGCCACAGTGTAAGAATGGAGACACCAGATAAAGTGAAACAAATCAGGAGGTTTGCCATAGTTGAAGCAATAAACGATAAGGATGGTAGCCTTGTCTGTCTTTTTCATCATTATATTCCCAGTGACAAGAATAGTGCTTGGAACAGAGAGTTGAGCTAATGAGCAGACAGGAGGAGGGATCCGAGATGTATTTAGAAAAATAGAGCTGACAGGACTTGAAGTTCCGATGGATTGGTTCAGAACACTGCAAACTACATTTTATGCCAAGCAATATTAAGTTAAGTGCGACTGAGATTTGGCCCAAAGTCCAGTTGTTTTTGGTCAAATTACAATGGCCCAAACACCCAAACTGTTCAAGCTTAGTCACTTTCCACAAATGTTTACAATGTATTTCTGAGTGTATCCAACTTGAGCCAGCTTTTACTGATTCACATACTCTTTCGTGTTCACCTCTTCTGAACTCTGTATCAAACTTCATGTTGGTAATTTGAAATTGCCCATATGGGACCATTTACACAATGAAAATTGGCAAATGCTACAAACTAGGGTTTTGTTTTTTTCCCCAAAATTCAGTTTTTAGACATTTATCAGCATATCATTGACTACATGAAATCTGTGCTTCTCCTTTCCTGACCTTCCTTTTGCTATTACTCAGCAATTTCCACAAATTATGAAGCCTCAGCAACCATACATTCAAAGCTCTTATTGCTCAGTATTCCAAAGCCATCAACTTCAGAGTATCACAGCAGTGCAGGAATCTGGCTCAAAAAATACGCTTTTCTTGTATGTTTAATTTTTTAATTTTTAATTTTTATAGAGGCAAATCATTGTACATACTTATGGGGCAATGTGATATTTTAACACCAGCATACAATTTGTAATGATCAAATCTGGGCAATTGGGATATCCATTATCTCAAACATTTATCATTACTTTGTGTTGGAAATATTTCACATCTTCCCTTCTAATATACCATAAGTTACTGTTAAATATAGTTGCTCTATTGTGTTACTGAACACTAGATCTTATACTTTCTGTCTAACAGTATTTTTGTACCCATTGATCAACCCATTTTTATCCTTTCTCTCTGCTACATTTCCTAGCATCTGGTAACAACCATTCTGTTCAGTATTTCCATGACATCATCTTTTTTGATTCCCACATCTGAGTTACAACATGTGATATTTGTCTTTCTGTGCTTGGCTTACTTCACTTAACATATTACCTTCCAGTGCAACCCATGTTGTTGCAAATGGCAGGATTTTACTGTTTTTTATAGTGAAATAATATTCCACTGTTTATGCATTCCACATTTTCTTTGTCTATTCATCTGTTGATAAAAACTTAGGTTGATTCCATATCTTTGCTATCATGAATAATGCTACAATACACGCTAGAGTGCAGATATCTCTTCAGTGCAGATATTTCCTTTCTTTTAAATATGTACCCAGCAGCAGGAATACTGGTTTATATGGTGGTTCCACATTTAGTTTTTTGATGAACCTCCACACTGTTTTCCATAATGGTTGAACCAATTTATAATTTCACTAACAGTGTATGAGTTTCTTTTTCTCCACATCCTTGCCAGCATCTGTTGTTTTTGTCTTTTTGATGAACTGGATATGCATATATCATATGCATTAAGTCATTCTAACTAGGGTAAGATGATTGTGTTTTTGATTTTCATATCCCTGATGATTAGTGATGTTGAGCTTTTTTTTTTTTTTCACATACCTCTTGGCCATTTGTATATCTTCTTTTTGAGAAATATATATAAAGATATTTTGCCCAGTATTTATCAAACTATTTGTTTTTTTGGCTACTTAGTTGTTTGAGTTACTTATATATTTTGGTTATTAATCCTTGTCAGATGATTAGTTTGTAGATATTTTCTCCCATTCTATAGATTGTCTCTTCAATGTATTGATTGTTTCATTTGTTGTGTAGAAGCCTTTTAACTTGATGTGATTATTTTGTCAATTTTTGTTTGGTTGCCTGTTCCTTTGAGGTTTTACTCAAGAAATCTTAGTCCAGACCAATGTCTTGAAGTGTTTCCCCAACGTTTTCTTTCAATAGTTTTATAGTTTTGGGGCTTACATTTACATTTTTAATCCATTTTGAGTTCACTTTTGTATATGTTGAGAGATAGGGGCCGAGTTTCATTCTTCTGTATATGCATATCCAGCTTTCCCAGCATCATTTAATGAAGACTCTTCTTTTCCCAATGTATTTTCTTAGTGCCTTTGTTGAAAATGGGTTGGCAATTAATGTGTGTATTTGTTTCTAGGATTTCTTTTCTGTTCATTTTTCCATGTGTCCATTTTTATACCAGTACCATGACGTTTTTGTTACCATAGCTTTACAGTAAAATTTGAAGTCAGGTAATGTGATTCCTCCGGCTTTATTCCTTTTGCTCAGAGTTGCCTTGGTTATTCTGGATCTTTTGTAATGTCATATATATTTTAGGATAGTGTTTTCTATTTCTGTGAAGAATGTCTTTGGCATGCTGGAGGGATGGCATTGAATCTGTATACAACCTTTGGTATAGACATTTTAAAACTGTTGATTCAATCCATGAGTATAGGATATATTTCTACTTTTTAAGTTCTCTTCAATTATTTTTCATCACATTTTTATAGTTTTCATTGTAGAGATCTTTTTCCTAAGTATTTTTTGTAGCCATTGTAAATAAGATTGCTTCCTTGATTATTTTCAGATTGTTTGCTGTTAGCATATGAAAATGCTACTAATTTTTGTAGGTTGATTTTCTATCATACAATTTTACTGAACTTATTGGTTCTAATAATTTTTGTCAGTCTTTAGATTTTTCTAAATATAAGATTATATTATTTTTTCATGAGGACAATTTTACTTATTCCTTTCCCATTTGGTGCCATTTATTTCTCTTATCTAATTGCTCTGGCTGGGATTTGAAAGTCCTAGGCCTAGTTTCATTCTTCTGTATATGCATATCCAGTTTTCTCAGGGCCACTGAATAGCTGGTGTAAGCAGGAATTTTTGTCTTATTCCAGGTCTTAGAGAAAGACTTTCCACTTTTTGTACATTTAATATGAAACTTGCTGCAGTTTATTATACATGGTCTTTATTGTTTTGCGTATGTTCCTTTTATACCTAGTTTGTTGAGAGGTTTTACCACAAAGAGATACTAAAATTTGTTGAATACTTTTTCTGCACCTATTGAAATGATGATGTGTTTTTGTCCTTTATTCTATCAATGTCATGTATCACTTTTGTTTCTCTGTATATGTTGAAACATCTTTGCATCCCTGGGGTGATTCCACTTGATCATGATGAATGATCTTTTAAATGTTAAACTCAGTTTGCTAGTATTTTGTTGAAGATTTTTGCATCCATGTTCATCAGTAATTTGCCTGCAGTTTTATTTTCTTAGTCTTTGTCTGGTTTTGAAATCAGGAGAATGCTTGCCTTGATACAATGAGTTTGAAAGTATTCCCTCCTTGATTTATTGAAATAGTTTGAGTAGAATTAGTATGTATTCTCATTGATTTTTTTTTTTTTTTTTTTTTTCCCAGAATTCAGAAGTGAAGCCCTCAGGTCCTGGGCTATCCTTTGAAGGGAGACTATTATTGTCTCTATCTCATTACTTGCCATTGGTCCGTTGATGCTTTAAATTTCTTCATGCTTCAGTCATCATAGGTTGTATGCGTCTAGGAATATATTTATTTGTTTTAAATTTTCCAGCTTATTGGCAAATAACTGCTTATAATGGTCTTTAAAGGACATGTGCATTTCTGTGGTATAAGTCTGCTTTTTAATCTTTGATTTCATTTATTTGAGTCTTCCATTTTTTTTTTTTGTTAGCCTAGCTAAAGGTTTGTCAATTTTATTTTTCTTTTCAAAAAGTCAACTTTTATTGTGTTTTGCCTTGTATTTTTTAAGCCAATTTCATTCATTTCTGTTCTGATCTTTATTATTTTTTTTCTTCCACTAATTTTGTGTCTGGCTTGTTCTTTCTTTGGTCTTTAAGCCTTTAAGGTATAGTGTTAAGTTGTTTATTTAAAGCCTTTCTACATTTTCATGTAGGAGTTTTTTTAATAAACTTCCCATCTTTCTTTGCTTTTGTATCATAGCTCACACCCCCAAGTTCTACTTGTTCCAGAGTTTTCTAAAATAACTCATATTAAGTATTGCATGAGTCTTTACACCTCGTCCTTCAAACCATAATGACTCACATTTTATCCTAGTGGCTTAGAGATAGGCAGACATCATGAAGGTCTCTATTGTCCTTCTTTCTCAGACTCTGCTACTCAACATTTACACTCTGCAACCACCACCACCACCACTTTCCACAGAAGCTGCAACAAATCATGTTAAACACACACACACACACACAAAGCATTTTTTTAAAATTAAAGCTGATGTGATAGAAGGGTAACAGCTCCACCTCAGCCAGCTAAATGCCTTCTCATGTTGTTATCATAAGGACTCCTGTATATTATAAACTACAGTGATGACCACAGTGCGGGCTTACACATATTAAGTATTTAATATGGCATCATATACTATAAGCCTTAATGAGAATTATTTCAAAACTATTAATGCGTGAATAAGCTATTTTATCTGCCTGATAATGTAAACTCTACTCCTCTGAAGTGGATAAAATATGCAATCAGATGTAAAAGTTATAATAAATTTAAATTCTGCAAAATTAAGCCTTGACACAAAGTAGGTAATATCCTTGGAGAAGAAGCAAAATCTTGAAATAAAAGTATTTTACTTTTACTTTTGGGTGCCTTTTACTGTTTTGAGACCTCTTCTTGCTCATCTTTGAAAAGTTGAGAAAAATTTACTCTTCTGTTCTAACACAGATTTTGTGAAATTTAGGAATAAATGTATGTTTAAAAATGCCATAAACTATAAATACCATATATATGTTGTTATTGCAAAATTCATTGCAAGGATATAGTCAAGAAAAAAGTATTGTTTTAGAAAATAAAATATACAGCTTTCACACCTCACCTTAGGCTTTCCTAATGTATCTTTCTTTTAAAAAAGATTGTACCATCCCCTAACATGGTATATCCCCTCATTTTGCATTGAACAAAAAAACTACCTTCTTGCTGGAACTGCCTATTCATGTCAGTTTGAATGTAACAGTGTCTGGTTTATCAACAGTCTGGTTAATTTTATTTGACCAATGCAAAGAGCTATCAAAATAGCCCACTGTACATTAAATTTACATTAACTGGTTTACTACTACAGTCAAATGAAAACTTCCCCCAATACTCAGACAGTTTAAGATGTTTAAAATCACTACACAGGTTTACATTCACAACAGATCTAGAGTGGAATAATTTTCTTTTTATTACCTAATGGGGAAACTCTAAAATGAGTCTGATTCCTCTGTTTTGAAGTACAAGTAATATTACCCTCCTCAATTATTTCTGTGAAGGTTTTGAAGAAAAGCTTCAAAACTTAAAGCATGTCACACACACTAGTTGCTGCATATACATAGGCCACCTTTACCACAGAAAGACAAAAACATCAAATTTGAACACATATTTGTAATCTATATTCTGTTGTTATAAGTTTCTAATGTAAACGTCTGATTTACTAACTAAAGATCACTAACAACTTTTCTTTTGCTTGTTCTTTTTACTACTGGTGTTCAACAGAAGAAATATGATCATTTTATGAATATCTGAGATGTTGAATAAAAACTAAGTTTAATCTAGCCACATTCATAAAATCTTCATATTTTTCTATTGGTTGAATAATTTTGTGCTAATTAGATTTATGCCAACACTATCTACAATTTTTTGTTAAATGTTTTCAACATTATATATGTGAAATAAACCTATATCTGGGAAAGGAAGTAATTGAAAAAAAACTCTAGATTATGCTCAAAATATTTGTGATTACGTAGAATTTTTACTAGTGAGTTTTTGTCTGAGATAAAACACAATTCCTAATGTGGGTTTGATAAATTAAAACATGAAAAATGGTACCATTCAATGATTAATATAAGTAGTATCTTTCACCACTGGAATTGGTATTTCTTCTGAGATCACTATACAAATAAATTTTGGAATGATACAGTTCAATAGACCAATAATTTTTTTTTTCTTGTATTATTGCCTGGAATGGTAGCAGTGATTACAAAATTAAATATTGAGGCCAGAAAAAACTTCATATAATTAAGAATTTCAGAATTGTATACACTGCCTAATTTATTAAGATTTTGCTGAATCACTTTATAATTTGTATTCCTGTCTATTGCTTTTAAAATAGTTGCTCATTGTGTTAGTCCATTTCACACTTCTATAAAGGAATACTTAAGATAGTAATTTATAAAGGAAATAGGTTTATTTGGCTCACCATTTTTCAGACTGTACAAACATGGCATGAGCATCTGCTCAGCTTCTGTTGAGGCCTCAGAAATCTTACTCATGTTGGATAGCAAAGTGGGGAGCAAGCATATCACATGGCTAGATGAGGAGCAAGAGATAGAGGAGGAGGTGACAGGCTCCTTTAAACAACAAGCTCTTGCAGGAAGTAACAGAGTGAGAACTCACTTATTACCGAGGAGGGCACCAAACCATTAATAAGGGATCCCTCCCTGCCATGACTCAAACCCCTCCCACCAGCTTTCACCTCCAACACTGGAGATTACATTTCAACATGAGATTTGGAGGTGACAAATACTCAAACCATATAAATTGTTACATCAACAATTGCAAACTTGCCAACAATTTATAGCACAAATAGTTATAAAGAAAAAAAAGAACACTAAATTTTGCCATACAAAGATTCCAAAATTTACATTTACTGTATTTCTAATACTTTTACATTAATTTCTAAAAAAAGTCAAAAATTGCATAGTGCATTCACATTTTAAAATAAACTTTTTGTTAAAATATATCATCCATTAAAAACATAATTCATTCTTTTGTTGTATCTCTGCCAGGTTTTGGTATCAGGATGATTCTGGCCTCATAAAATGAGTTAGGGAGGAGTCTCTCTATTGTTTGGAATAGTTTCAGAAGGAATCGTACCAACTCCTCTTTGAATCTCTGGTAGGCAGTGAATCCGTCTGATCGTGGGCTTTTTGTTGTTGGTGAGCTATTAATTTCTGCCTCAATTTCAGAACTTGTTTTTGATCTATTCAGGCATTCTTCTTCCTGGTTTAATTTCGGGAGGGTGTAAGTGTCCAGGAATGTATCCATTTCTTCTAGATTTTCTAGTTTATTTGCGTAGAGGTGTTTATATTATTCTCTGATGGTAGTTTGTATTTCTGTGGGATCAATGGTGATATCACCTTTATCATTTTTTATTGTGCCTATGTGATTCTTCTTTTTTTATTCTTCTTCTTTATTAGTCTGGCTAGCAGTCTATTTTGTTAATCTTTTTGAACAAAAAATTCCTGGATTCATTGATATTTTGAAGGGTTTTTTGTGTCTGTCTCCTTCAGTTCTGCTCTGATGTTAGTTATTTCTTGTCTTCTGCTAGTTTTTAAATTTGATCGCTCTTGCTTCTCTAGTTCTTTTAATTGTGATGTTAGAGTGTCAATTTTAGATTTTTCCCGCGTTCTCCTGTGGGCATTTAGTGACATAGATTTCTCTTTAAACACTGCTTTAGCTGTGTCCCAGAGATTCTGGTACATTGTGTCTTTGTTCTCATTTGTTTCAAATAACTTTATTTCTGCCTTAATTTTGTCATTTACCCAGTAGTCACTTAGGAGCAGATTGTTCAGTTTTCATGTAGTTTTGCGATTTTAAGTGACTTTCTTAATCCTGAGATCTACTTTGATTGCACTGTGGTCTGAGAGACTGTTATGATTTCTGTTATTTTGCACTTGCTGAGGAGTGTTTTACTTCCAATTATGTGGTCAGTTTTAGAATAGGTGTGATGTGGTGCTGAGAAGAATGTATATTCTGCTGATTTGAGGTGGAGAGTTCTGTAGATGTCTATTAGGTCTGTCTGGTCCAGAGCTGAATTCAAGTCCTGAATATCCTTGTTAATTTTCTTTTCTTTTTTTTTTTTTTTTTCCACAGAGTCTCGTTCTGTCACCAGGCTGGAGTGTAGTGGCACAATCTCAGCTCACTGCAACCTCTGTCTCCTGGGTTCAAGCGATTCTCTTGCCTTAGCCTCCCAAGTAGCTGGGATTACAGGCACCCACCACCACATCCAGCCAATTTTTGAAATTTTAGTAGAGACAGGGTTTCACCATGTTAACCAGAATGGTCTCAATTCCTTGATCTCATGATCCACCCACCTCGGCCTCCCAAAGTGCTGGGATTACAGGCGTGAGCCACCGCACCTGGCCTATCCTTGTTAATTTTCTGTCTCATTGATCTGTCTAATATTGACAGTGGGGTGTTGACATCTCCCACTATTATTGTCTGGGAGTCTAAGTCTCTTTGTAGGTCTCTTAAGAAGAACTTCCTTTATGAATCGGGGTGCTCCTATATTAGGTGCATATATATTTAAGATAGTTAGTTCTTCTTGTTGTATTGATCCCTGTACCATTATGTAATACCCATCTTTGTCTTTTTTGATCTTTGTTGGTTTAAAGTCTATTGTATCAGAGACTAGGATTACAACTCCTGCTTTTTTTTTTATTTGCTTTCCATTTGCTTGGTAAGTATTCCTCCATCACTTTATTTTGAGCCTATGTGTGTCTCTGAACATGAGATGGGTCTCCTGAATACAGCACACAGATAGGTCTTGGCTGTTTATCCAATTTTCCAGTCTGTGTCTTTGGATGGGGACATGTAGCCCATTTACATTTGAGGTTAATGTTGAGTGAATTTGATCCTGTCTTTATGATGCTAACTGGTTATTTTGCCTGTTAGTTGATGCAGTTTCTTCATAGTGTCAATGGTCTTTATAATTTGGTATGTTTTTGCAGTGGCTGGTACCAGGTCTTCCTTTCCATATTTAGTACTTCCTTCAGGAGCTTTTGTAAGGCAGGTCTGGTGGTGACAAAATCTCTCAGCATTTGCTTGTCTGTAAAGGATTTAATTGCTCCTTTATTTACGAAGCTTACTTTGGCTGGATGTGAAAATCTGGGTTGAAAGTACTTTAAGAATACTGAATATTGTCCCCCACTCTCTTCTAGCTGGGATGCAAGGCTATTTCAACATATGCGAATCAATAAATGTAATCCATCACATAGACAGAATCAATGACAAAAACCGTATGATTATCTCAATAGAAGCAGAAAAGGTCTTTGATAAAATTCAAAACCCCTTCATGCTAAAAACTCTCAATTAACTAGGTATTGATGGAATATATCCCCAAATAATAAGAGCTATTTATGACAAACCCATAGCCAATATCATACTGAATGTGCAAAAGCCTGAAGCATTCCCTTTGAAAACGGGCAGAAGACTAGGATGCCCTCTCTCACCACCCCTGTATAATATAGTTGGAATATTGGAAGTTCTGGCCAGGCAATCAGAGAAGAGAAAGAAAGAAAGCGTATTCAAATAGGAAGAGAGGAAGACAAATTGTCTCTGTTTGCAGATAACATGATTGTATACTTAGAAAACCCCATTGTCTCAGCCCAGAATCTCCTTAGGCTGATAAGTAACTTCAGCAAAGTCTCAGCATACAAAATCAATGTGCAAAAATCACAAGCATTCCTATACACCAATAATAGACATACAGAGAGTCATCATGAGTGAACTCCCATTCACAATTGCTACAAAGAGAATAAAATACCTAGGAATACAATTTACAAGGGATGTGAAAGACCTCCTCATGGGAAACTGCAAACCACTGCTCAAGGAGATAAGAGAGGACACAAACAAACAGAAAAATGTTCCATGCTCATGGATAGCAAGAATCAATATCGTGAAAATGGCCATACTGACCAAAGTAATTTATAGATTCAATGCTATCCCCATCAAGCTACCATTGACTTTCTTCATAGGATTAGAAAAAAAACTACTTTAAATTTCATATGGAACCAAAAAAGAGCCTGTATAGCCAATACAATCTTAAGCAAAAAGAACAAAGCTGGAGCCATCATGCTACTTGACTGTGAACTATACTTCAAGGCTGTAATAACCAAAAGATCATGGTACTGGTACCAAAAACAGACATATAGACCAATGGAACAAAATAGAGGCCTCAGAAATAATGCTACCCATCTATAACCATCTGATCTTTAATAAACCTGACAAAAACAAGCAATGGGGAAAGGATTTCCTATTTAATAAATGGTGTTGGGAAAACTGGCTAGCCATATGCAGAAAACTGAAATCGGACCCCTTTATTACACATTTTACAAAAATTGACTTAAGATGGATTAAAGACTTAAATGTTAGACCTAAAACCATAAAAATCCTAGAAGAAAACCTAGGCAATACCATTCAGGATATAGGCATGCGCAATGGCTTCATGACTAAAACATCAAAAGCAATGACAACAAAAGCCAAAATTGACAAATGGGATCTAATTAAACTAAAGAGCTTCTGCACAGCAAAAGAAACTATAATCAGAATGAAGAGGCAACCAACAGATTGGGAGAAAAATTTTGCAATATATCAATTTGACAAAGGGCTAATATCCAGAATCTACAATCTGTATCCAGTTATACAAGGAACTTAAACTAATTTGCAAGAAAAAAACAACCCCATGGAAAAGTGGGCAAAGGATAGGAAAAGGCACTCTCAAAAGAAGACATTTACGCGGCCAACAAACATATGGAGGAAAACTCTTCATCACTGATCATTAGAGAAATGCAAATCAAAACTACAATGAGATACTATCTCTCGCCAGTTAGAATGGTGATCATTAAAAGTCAGGAAACAACAGATGCCAGAGAGAACATGGAGAAATAGGAATACTTTTACACTGTTGTTGGGAGTGTAAATTAGTTCAACCTTTGTGGGAGATGGTATAGCAATTCCTCAAGGATCTAGAACCAGAAATATCATTTGACCCAGCAATCTCATTACTGGGTATATACTCAAAGGATTATAAATCATTCTACTATAAAGACACAGGCACAGGTATGTCTATTGCAGCATTGTTCACAATAGCCAAGAGTTGGAACCATCCCAAATGCCCATCAGTGATAGACTGGACAAAAAAAATGTGGCACATATACACCATGGAATACTATGCAGCCATAAAAAGGATGAGTTCATGTCTTTTGCAGGGACATGGATGAAGCTGGAAACCATCATTCTCAGCAAACTAACACAGGAATGGAAAACCAAACACCACATGTTCTCACTCATTAGTGGGATTTGAACAATAAGAACATATGGACATAAGGAAGCAAACATCACACACACAGGTCTGTTGGTGGGTGGGGGCTAGGGAGGGATAGCGTTAGATGTTAATGTAGATGACAGGCTGATGGGTGCAGCAAACCACCATGGCACGTGTATACCTATGTAACAAACCTGCACATTCTCTACATGTATCCCAGAACTTAAAGTATAATATATATACACACACGTATATATATATAAGTCATTCAACTATCACAAAATGAAACTCAGATTTCTACCACATGTGCAAAAAGAATATTAGTTCTGTTGTTTTTGGCTTTATAAAAGTGGAGCCATATAGGATATTTCCCTTTGTGTCTAGCTCTTCACCTAAACATTATTTTTAAGAGAATCGGCCAATCTGATGAGTAGAAGCTCACTAATTTTCATTGCACTCTTTCATTACAAGAATATAGCTCCATGTTTTATGCATTCTTGTTTTGATGAACAATTGAGTTGTTTCCAACTTTTTTTTTTTTTTTTTGAGACGGAGTTTCTCTCTGTTGCCCAGGTTGGAGTGCAATGGCGCGATCTTGGCTCGCTACAAGCTCCACCTCCTGGGTTCACGCCATTTTCCTGCCTCAGCCTCCCAAGTATCTGGGACTACAGGCGCCCGCCACCATGCCCAGCTAATTTTTTGTATTTTTAGTAGAGACGGTGTTTCACTGTGTTAGCCGGGATGGTCTCGATCTCCTGACCTCGTGATCTACCCGCCTGGGCCTCCCAAAGTGCTGGGATTATAGGCGTGAGCCACCGCGCCCGGCCCCAACTTTTTAATGTTAAAAATAACACCGAATGAACATTTTGCAATTTATTTTGAGACAAATGTGTATTTCTGTAAGTATAGAGTATAGTGGAAGTGTTGGGTTATAGGAAATGCACAAATTCACTTTCGCGGATATTGGCAGTTTCCAAGGTGGTGGAATCAATTTGTATTCCTACCAACCACAGTATATGAAAGTTCCAGCCAATCCAAACTTTTATTAATTTTCTTTATGTAGACATTCTACACTAATAATAACTCATTGTGTTTTTAATTAGTATTTATATAATGAACAGTCAGAATAAGCATATTTTATAATTGTATTGGCCAGTTTTTCTTTTTTTCTTATTGATCAATTGATTGTATGATGGTTAAGTACAGGCAGAACATTATTCAATAGATCAAACCTATGCATCTTATGTAACTGAAACTTTATACTCACTTGACAGCAACCTCCTTTTTCCTCCTCTTCCCAGCCTCTTCCCAAACTCTACTCTTTCTCCATGAGTTTGGCTGTATCTAGATAACTCATTTAAATAAAATTGTGCACTAGCTCTCTGACTGGTTTATATCACTTAGCACAATGTTCACCCTTTTTTGAAGGGCTTGTTGAAGTTCCTTGCCTATTTTAAAAATTGTTTTCTGGCCGGGCGCCATGGCTCACGCCTTTAGTCTCAGTACTTTGGGAGACCGAGGTGGGCGGATAACCTGAGGTCAGGAGTTCGAGAACAGCCTGGCCAAAACGGCGAAACCCTGTCTCTACAGAAAATACAAAAATTAGTCGGCAGGATGGCATGTACCTGCAATCCTAGCTACTCAGGAGGCTGAGGCAAGAGAATTGCTTGAACCTAGGAGGCAGAGGTTGCAGTGAGCCAAGATCACACCACTGCACTCCAGCCTGGGAACAAGAACGAAACTCAGTCTCAGAAAAAAAAAAAAAAAAAAAAAAAAAGTTTTATTTTCTTATTGTTATTGATCTTTTTATTGTTTTAAATATTGTGAATCTCTTTTCTCATTCGTTTCAGAAGTTTCTACCCTTAATATCATCCAATTTATTTACAGCTTTGCTTATGTTTAGTGCTTTTTGGAGCCTACTTCATAGTCAAAAAAATATTTTCCTATGTAATCAAGAAGATATTTCTTATTCTCACACCTTGATTACCCCACTTTTCACTTATTTTAATCAACAAGTCATCTGGAACTGATTTTCAAAATAATGTAAAGACATTACATTATTACTTTTTCTCTATATATCTCACAAATTCACCCAATGACAAACACAGAAAAGGCTATCCTTTTACCACTGCTCTGAGTATCTATCTATCTATCTATCTATCTATCTATCTATCTATCTATCTATCTATCTATTTATCTATTTACCTATATCTTTTATTAACACTTTATTTCATTCCACTAGACAATTTTTTATACTACTTATACCAGTGCCACATAGTCAGAATTACTATTGATTTACAAGATTGTCAATTGCTTACACTTTTTCCATGAATTTTTTCCTATGAAAGCTAATAAAAATTCCATATAAGAAAAGCTGCTCACATTTCATCGAATCTTTAAATAAATTAAGGGATAATTGATCTGTTTTAAATATTGACTCTTTACAATTGTTGATATCATTCTATTTATTGAGGTCTTCTTTAATTTCTTCTAACAATATTCTAAAGCAATCTGTGTAGATACCTTACACATTCTTCATTAGGTCTACTCCTAGGTTTTTAATGTTTTTCTTCTAGTATAAAAGCTATTTATTAAAACCATTATTTACTAAGGGTTTGCATAGAATACCAATAGATTTTTATATATCGATCTTGTATCTAGTAAACATAAGATAGCAAATTATTAACTTTAATAATTTATTCATATATTTATTTGGAGTTTTACTACAAAATAAATAATAAATACACTCAAATTGTTTGCTTATGATGACAGTTAAATTTCTTCTTTTCCTGCCTGCATAAAGTTTATTTATTTAGACTGATTGCACTGTCTACAATCTTCAGCAAAATTTATAATAGAAAAGATGATGGCAGACATCTTTACTCATTTAAAGCATCAAAGAGAATGCTTTCACAGTTTACTTTTAAATAAAAAGTTTATGGGAGTTTTTAAAGATGTGCTTTATCAGATTGAAGGAAGTTCCTTATAGTCCCAATGTAATAATAATTCTTATCATGTATGGAAGTTTATCATAATGCTGTTCTAAATCTGTTGAGATAATCCTATATGTCATCCCTTTTACTATGTTAATGTGATCAATTATACAATTAATGTTTATATGTAAATAAACTACAGCTTTCTAAAAAAGATTAACTTGACAAAACTGACACAGGGCTTTTTGTTTTGTTTTGTTTTGTTTTTGAGGCAAAATCTCACTCTTGTTGCCCAGGCTAGAGTGCAGTGGCGCAATCTTGGCTCACTTCAAACTCCGCCTCCCCGGATCAAGTGATTCTCCTCCTCAGCCTCCTGAGTAGCTGGAATTACAAGTGTCTGCCACCATGGCTAGCTAATTTTTGTGTTTTTAGTAGAGATGGGATTTCACCACGTTGGCCAGGCTGGTCTCGAGCTCCTGACCTTAGATGATCCACGTGCCTTGGCCTCCCAAAGTGCTGAGCTCACAGGCATGAGCCACCGCACCTGGCTGAAGATTTTAAAAAATATATTTATAGTATTAAAATACTCATGTTCAATGTTAAGTCGATGTACTTGGTTATATTAATGGCATTCTATATTAATAGTATTAATGAAATTGACACATTTATAGTCCAAAGCAAGAATTATAAATATGTCAAACATAGTTCAGAATAAGAAAATACATTAGAAGAATTTCTCTGATCTTCACTTTTTCTACCAAAAGCATTCCTAATAAACTGCATTATTTCAGGTGTAGGCATTGAGAGATGTTAAAGTTTAGATATTTAGATGTAAGTATCTGTAGATATTAGTGATTGAGTAAATACTAGGAACAGGTGGGAATAAAGAATTAGTGATTGATCAGGTGCTAGGAATAACTGAACATAATTCCTAGGTTTCTGCTTCAGCAGCCATGAGAAGGGTGAAGACATGGACTGTGTAGGACAAAAAGGGAGAATGGAGATAACTAGTTTTAGTTTGAACATTTTCTTATTATCGTGATCTGAGACATTAAAAAGTTATTTTGATAGCAGACATGCAAATAAATTTGTATTGTTTTATATTCATATTTCCTATTACCTTCCACAATGCTACAATGAGCATATATTAAGTTTACATCTAGAAAAATGATAAAATCTGTCATCCATAGATTACTTGAAGAATTTTTATATTTGATAGTGATTGTGAAGGTCAAATCAGATACACCCACAGTAATAAATAACTCTTTGCTTTTGCCTATTGATGTTTAATAAGTAAAAAACCATAAAGAGAACCTATAAGTTTCCAATTTCCTAAGAAACATTAAAAGTTTTAAGATGATTACTTAAAAGTTCTTTAAATCCTGGATATTCCTTTTCTTAGTACTATCTAGCCTGGTAATAATTTATTGAGAAGATTTTTACTTTCTGTAACCACTATTTTATTTTCAAATCCATCTATACTAACAGTGATTAAGAGTATGGAATGCACATTTCTATGGTATAAGAAAGATTGTATCCCAATATTGAACAATTATGTATATGTATTTCTATGATGATTTAACTAGAGTTTTATCTTGAAATCCTATGAGGTATTTCCCAGTACTAAGGTTTAATATACTAGAGATGGAATTTCATCTACTGTTATACAATATCCTTCTTATTGTCTCTTTGAAACAAAATAGTTCTGTTTCCTGAACTAAAGTCATGTAGTGTTCTAAAAACATATTCAAGAAATGTGGATTCTATTTAAGTAAATATTATAAATAATAGGAAACTATTTTATTTCAAATAAACATAATTTTAAGAGAATTATAATATTAAAAAATTTATTCCTACGTATACCGTATACACTGTAATGTTTTTTGTCTAGTCTGAGGGTACTTCTAGACCTTGGGGTTGCCAAAATAGTGATGAATATTTTACTATAATTGAAAGAAAGTGCTGACTTGAGAACATTTTATAGAATACCATATATCATGGGTTTATCATATTTTGTGATTTGAGCACATAATTTTTCTTTATTTTGTAACACTAAGAAAAGTAAATCATACCATCGAATTTGGAGAAAAGCATAATGTAATGGTTGAGATGGAGCTATACTGTCTGAACTTCAAGTGATTCTCCTTGGCTCAAGTGATCCTCCATCTTCAGCATCCTGAAGAGCTACCACTACAGTAGGTTGCCACCACAACCATCTAATTTTTTAAACTCTTTTTTTTTTTTTTTTTTTTTTTTTTTTTTTTAAGAGGTAGAATCTTGCTTTGTTGCCCAGGCTGGTCTTGGAGAATGCATTTTGCTCTTTAAAAGATCCCGAACATGAGGTGTGTTTAGGTTGAAGTGGGCATGTGCATACTATTTAAGATTACAATAGTGAAAGGATGTTGGGTGCCAAATTAGGTATAAAGTTAAAAGAGATCTCCAACACCTACAGCAATATTGAAATTCAGAAGTAGAAAAATCAAAGCTCTGCTCATGCATGTCAGGGAATGTATAACATATTAATAGAATCCATGTCAATACTAATATTTAAGTTTAGATTACCATTATTGACGTAACCTAATGCCAATGTCACAATGTTGTTATTTTATGTAGCAAATGCTTTAGAAGTTGTTCATGGCTGGCAATGATTGGAAGAAGATAATATTGCCTGAAAGTAAAAATCTATATTTCATTGTGAATTCTCAGCTAATACACCACTTTGATCCATTATTTAAGATCATTCTATAAGGAAATGTGAAAAATAGCAACAATTTTATAATTTTGTTATATGCAGTAGGATACATCAACTAGTAAATATTTAATGAATTTTACAACTGTGTACTTCTGTTACTTTATTGGATATAATTTTCACAGCAGTTTCGAGTTTTATTTTTGTTATAAGTAACTTATTACAAATGACAGCCTCTACTGTGGATTAAGTTTTTCTGATTCTTCCATAAAATGTTGTTTGAAAACAATTTCATATTCTTTGTGTTGAGAGTAGAATTAAAGATTTAATAAAAATCGTATAGAGAATGATAGATAGCAGATAATATTTATCTTTACATATATACACATGCATTTGTTTTTCATTCTTAGTTACTAGGATTATTTCACCATTGAGAGATTTTAAAAAGTAGGTACTATTTATTTGAAGGCTACCATATTCCAAGTGCCTTATGTGCATTTTCTCGTCACAACATCTCTGCAGGCTAGTTTTATTTGACACAGTTATAGATGAAAAAACAAGCTCAATGATATTGAGCAACTTGACCAGGCTTAGCTTCTAAAAGAGTTCATGATTATTTTAGTCTGTTCTCAGTCTGCTAATAAAGACATACCCAAGAATGAGCAATTTATAAAAGAAAGAGGTTTAATGAACTCACAGTTTCACATGGCTGGGGAGGCCTCACAATCATGGTGGAAAATGAAGGAAGGCCTTAGGGACATCTTACCTAGCGACAGGCAAGAGAGCATGCGCAGGGGAACTTTCCTTTATGAAACCATCACATCTCTGTGACATTTATTCACTATCACTAGAACAGCACAGAAAAGACCCGCCCCATGATTCATTTACCTCCCACCAGGCCCCTCCCACAACAGCGGGGAATTATGGGAGCTACAATTCGAGATTTGGGCAGGGGCACAGGAAAGCCATATCAATGCTATTTCCAGATAATACGTTCTCTTTCTAAAAGACTGTGTCAATCAAGATCCTGGCAATAAATATATGGCACATTCAAATAGGTAATTTGAGGACAGCTTAATGAAGAGATTATTTACATACATGTGGATGGGTTTAGGACAACAACAAGACATGGGTCAATAACCTCAGCCTCATAATGCAGGAAAGAGCTGTGTAGTAACAGGTACCACATAGTAGCTAAAGCCATTAAAAGAGGAATGCAGCAAACCCATGGTCTCTTGACTGGGAGGCAGCTGAGAAAATAAAGACCCAGAGCTTCATCTTCTATTGTCCTCAGCACTTTCGCTGGTGCCTCATATTTCCAAGCTGGAGCATACAATAGCCCACTAATGTAGTCCGATGGTGGACATAAGATATTTTGGAGACAATTGCTAGACGATTTTTTAATTAGAAGGAAGTCTGTTCTTACAACATATGCAAATTATTAACCATGCTAATTTTGTTTTTTCAGACAGGGAATAAAGCGCTAATTAAATCTAAATCTCATATAAAGTGGTGTGTTTGCTAGAACTGAAAATGCATTATAATGATTAGGAAAAAAAGCAGTTGGCAGATTTGAAGTCATACTCTGAGGAAATCAGAGTTGCGCTTTCTCCTTCTCATCACTTGCTTTTTTATCCATTTCTCACTTTATTTATTTATCCAGAAACTGCCAATCCCAGAATGTATCATTATGTTGGTATGGGGTATTTACGACACAATACCTGCTTTGTCGCCCAGGATAGAGTGCAGTAGCACCACCAGAGTTTCAAACTCCTGCGCTCAAGAGATCCTTCCGCCTCAGCCTGCGGTGTAGCTGAGATTATTTACAGGCGCCAGCCACTGGGGCCAGGTTTATTGCATTAGGAATATGTTTCTATTTCAGGAAAAAAGTAAAGACCTGGTTTGATGGAAGTGAACAGGAAGCAATCAAACTACAATGCTCATTCTTTCATGTACTACGTTGAACAATTGTCAGAGGTTCCTAACAGAAGAGACATCTTGAATAAAGGCTGGATGAGGCCAAACTTGCTGGGATACATTCCCCGAGGGGTTAGGCAGTCTTGGCCACAAGATGTTTATGGTTGAGGGAAGGAGTTAATTATGTTAACTAAATAAATAAAGACTCAGAACTTATGGAAACTTCTTGATATTTTATGAACAAGAAGCATTTAATAATTTAAGTTTTCTTAAAAATAATAGTACACTCATAAAGTCTTGCTAACCTCAATAGTTACAAAGAAAAATAGCAATACTAATAGCCTGTCACAAGCTGATAACAAGCTTTTATAATGAAGTTTAACATTCTTAGCCTTAATATCCTGTATAAGCAAGTATTATCTTTAAGGTAGCAATCTTCCTTCTCTTGCTTTCTGGGGATGCCCTACTCTGCAATCGAGTGATTTATAATAAACTGTGTTAACTTTACTCTGCGACTCACAAACGCAAGATCCAAGAACCCACTCTTGGAGTCTGGAAGAAGACTCCTTTTTCGGTAACACAATGAAAACCCTTAGACTTACTCCTGCTTTCCAGAATTGTTCATGAATCTGATAGATTACGACATCGTTTGACCATACTGTTGCAGCTGTACACTATGTGACTGTTTATATGAGAAGTTATTAGGTTGCACAAGTACACTGATGTACTTACTACCTGATGGCCCTAGTTGCATATTTGCAGGAAAAAAACACAAATCCGAAATAGGTATATATTTGTGTAAGATACAGGAAAAATCTCCTTGACCTGTGAAAAGATTCAACAAGAAACAGAAACTAGTAGGACTTTTCTTGAATACTGAGAAAAATATCTTTGAAAATATTTTTGTCCTGAAAAAGGATAGGTAAAAGTTTAGAAAAAAAAAATACATAATTGTTTTAATAAAAGTGCAGATAGCTATTCCTTCTATAAATTAGCACAAGAAAGCAGCTCGAGGTATATAATAAATGAATGAATGTCATAAACAGAAGACAAACTAAGAGTAGAATTTAATAGAATTAAAATATGCATGTAAAGGGTAAAAGTAGAAATATAGGGAAAAATCAAGTCTATGATGTGGAGGATAAACACAAGAAGTTCTCAGGGAATAGATTAAAAAGTGCAAGAAATGTTAAGAATTGAAACAAAAAAATTACAGGTAAAACTAAATGAAGAAATAGAGATACAGTCTAACATTTATAAGTGTGCATATAAAATATTTTCCTAGTGTGAAAAAATATTCAAGATGTACCGAAAAAATATGACTAAGGTAAGAAGTCCTAAGTCAAGGACCCTAAGCAGAATAATGTAGTCAGTGTTTAAATTGTTTAAATAAAGATGTATTTATAGCCTGTAAACTTAATGTTAACATTTGTAAATATGGGCAGAAAATATTCATACTGACTGCAAAATATATATGCTCACCCAGTTCTCCTGTAACATAATAAAAAATAAGATGCTACAGTTTAGAAGCTTTGAAAAGACAAAGATTTGACTAAAGAATTCTAAATTCAGATTTTCATAAATAAAGACAATTAACAATGATACAAAAAATGCAAAATTCAGGAAACATTTTGTTCTAATTACAAAAGATATTTATATTTTTTTAAAAAGTATTGTTATTTAATAGTAATTAACAGTTCAGAACTCAAAAATATTATGTTATTTAACTGTTACTTAACAGTTCAGATCTAAAAAAGATCATGCTGCAGATGCAGTTGTAAGATTAGCACAAGCTTAAATATTTTTAATGTCTAAGAATATGGCTAAAATTAGTTATACATTCTAAATATTGTAAATTCTATAAAATATGGTGAAAGAACAAACAACTAAATAAAATATTTACAAACTTAAACATAACTATATAATAAAAATATATTCCATATCCCAAATAAAAATTTCAAATTTCAGATATTTAATAGGTGGTATATAGATAGATATATAGTACTTAAATTCTTATTTAACCTAGACAAGAATACAAATCACTGTTTTATTCCAAAAGTATAAATTTTGATACATAGATCATAAACATAAATAAACCATTAGGAAATAATAAAAATGGGTTTAGTTTCCCAATAATTACAGAAGACAAAAGCAAACAATATATAATTTATGTTACCGACAAAACAAAACCACAGGATATGATGAATAACATAAAATAAAGACATAAACAGGGGAAAGCTGTCAACTCAAAATATAAAAGTCATTAAAACTTTTAACGTCCACTATTTAAAGGAAAGGATGTTCTGATTAAAAGTAAAGTTTGAATTGATGCTACCATTAAAATGAAGTTTTTATTTTAAAAATAAAATGAAGTCAGTAAAGAATAGAATCCAGTCTTTAATAATGCTGAAGCAGAGTGGATCCACACAAAGTGCCATGGAATCTCAGAGAAGAATGTCTTGTGTGATTCCATCATCCTTATTATTTTAACTAATGACAAAACATTGGCATATGTGTGTGTCTAAATGTACACTATGAGGACTATAGCTAAATACAATTGTATTCGATTTTTGTTAAATAAGTAGATTTTAGCTGCTCTTGTTACAAAAAAAGCAACTTCGTGAGATGATAAACATGTTAATTTGTTTTACCATAGTAACCACTTAAATGTTCATATGTAACCCACATCATGTTGGAAACCTCAAATATACACACCAAAATTTATTTTTAAAAGTCAAAAAACAAAAAAAAAACTAATGAAAAATAAAAAGTAGCCAAACACACAAAATTAGGACAAGGTTTGACAACAAATAATAGAAAGAAGTGTTTATTGAGGCAAATGGGGTAATTTTATATTGATGAGAATTTAAATCCATAACAAAGTAAAAAAAGTTGTTAATCTCCCTTTACCTATAAGCTCAGAGTATATATTGAAAATTTGTAGGAATAAATTGATAAAAACATATTTTATTGACACTTAAATGCAGTGACATTAAACTACAAATTAATAGACAAGTTAATAGTCAGGTAATAAATAATTTCAAAGTAGATAAACATCATAAATCTAACAAGATTAACCTAAAAAAGGGAGAAGAATGAAATGAATCTGTTCCCCATGAGAGTGGTTTCCGTGATGCTTGGAAAACCAAGTAAAAGTTACTCCCTTTTATTCGATAACTTTAATTCTAGGTATCTATAGAAAGGTAATCATTAAAAATATAGAGAACTTGAGACATCAGATTTACAAAGTTGTCTCCTTCAGCATTTTTTATATGGCAGAAATTGGAAGCAGTATACAAATTTAACGTTAGCAGAAGTAAATAAATTATGATATACATGCACAATATTAAAATTATTCATTAAAATTATACATCGAAACAAAAATGTTTAATAGCCTGATACCACATTAAAAATAATATTTGACCAGACGTGGTGGCTCACATCTCTAATCCTGTCACTTTGCGAGGCCAAGGCAAATGGATCACTTGAGGTCAGGAGTTCGAGACCAGCCTGGCCAAGATGGTGAAACTCTGTCTCCACCAAAAAATACAAAAATTAGCTGAGCATGGTGGTGAGTGCCTGTAGTTCCAGCTACACTGGAGGCTGAGGTGGGAGACTCATGTGAACCCGGGAGGCAGTTTGCAGTGGGCCGAGATTGTACCACTACACTCTAGCCTGGGTGACAGAGTGAGACGCTTTCTCAAAAAATAATAATAAAAACAATAAATACTACTACTAATAATAAGTCAAAAATCAGTATGTAACAGCATAATCTCACCTAAATAAAGACAAATTTATATGTACTTTAAAAAAGATTTAGACAGAAAAGACATTATACTGGCATGTTATATTGACATTACCTAAATGTTGGGATTTTAACATTAATACTTTCTTACAATATTTCCTAATTTTCTATAATGAATGGATCTTTCTTTGATAATCAAAAAAAAATTGAAAGCAATGGGGTAATCTCCTTAATTTAAATAAAATAATAATAAAGTCATACAGATCATATAGGCATATAGATGTTTATGTTCATATAGATATGTAGATATTTAAATATGATTTTCTACAAATGAAATTTAAGAAAAAGCCTCACCATTGTGTGTATAACATTTGTTCCTAAAAATTATTCATACAGAGTTGAAAAACCCAGTTTATTGGGGAGTGATCATATATAATTAAATGTTCACACACACTCACACACACACATATAATTGTTATTTATTATCTCAAGTCTCATCTGTAGTTGGCTTTTTGAATCCATCATATTTTAAATTAAACACAAATAAGTTCTTAACAAATGTTGAACCAATCACTTCTGTTTGGTTTCACAGCCATGCATAATAAGCGTATTTTTTATTTGTTTGTTTTTCAGGTTAGGGACAGTATTTTTCTTATTATAATATGACTCTTCAATTCTTATAGTAATTATCAATCTCTCAATTATTATTTAATAAAACTTTATTGAATAAATGAGTTAGTAAATTTAATACATTGATAAATTGGTATCATTCATTATTCACTAAAATTTATAGATATTAAAAAAGAAAAACCTCAGATATAATCGTTCAATCGGTAGGATCATATGTGTAATGGTAGCACGGAGTATATGAATGTATCTTTTTATCGTGTTTGCCAAAGTAGGCCTGAAACAAAAAATAAGTTGCTTATTTATTACTTTTAACTTCTAATATAAAGTACACACACACTTGAATTTCAGTAGAGAATTGCAAATTACATGTGATTATTCTACCAATTTACCTTTCCGATTTCTTCCTGTTTTGTCCATAATTAAAGATATGAATGATGTTTACAATTGACAATTCTATTTGCATCTCATTTTTTCTAACTAAAACCATAAAAGATACATTCATATAAAATGTTACATAATAATCAAGACAGTTTGATTGCATATTCTTTTCAAATTCCATATGCATGCATACTTTCTATTACTGCTAATGAGAGCTTTGCATGTGTTTTGATGGTGACTAGCATTTGGTAATTTTAGGAAAATGCACATATTGTTAAGTTCTCTTTTTCTCTTCTTTTTTGGTCCTTTTTGGTTGTTGAGGGAACAAATTCATGGAATATTACAATCTGCAGCCTTCCAAAGGGATCCTTTCAGTGCTTTTAAAATGTAATTATATAACACATGATGGGTTCAATCACCTCCTCTGGTAATGTAGCCCATTATAAAACAGTTGGCTTAGTGGCTTGTTTTTATTGTGTGAAGATGAGCAATAGTTTATCATTATCTGTTTCAAATCTGGAATATCATTAAAGACATTGGCAGCACTTAACATTGAAAACTTCTTAAGAATTACTTTTAATACATCTTTTTTGAAAACCAATACTGTGGACTTTTTCATTAGGAAAGAAAAGAAGGTTTTCAAGTGTAGTTGCAAACAAACAAACAAAAAAACCACAACATTTTATGGAAAACTTTACCCAGTTCTCAGCACTGGCTGCTCATCAGAGTAATTTGGGAAAATTACTTAAAGAAAATATCAATGCCTGCCTGGCCTGTGTATCTAATCTATTAAACTCATGTCTGAGTCCTACTTTGCATGAATAGATTCCAACTTATGAGATCTTAGCAATCTAGCTCACAAGATTGTGGTGCGAAATTATATATTAATTTACCCATGTAGAGGATAACATTATAATAACAGTTCACATGATAAGCAAATACAGTAAGTCTTTAATGCTATCAATAGGTTCTCAGAAAATGTAACTTGAAGCAAAATGACATATATTGAAGCCAATTTCCCATAGGTGAATTGGTATTAACAAAAGTTAAGTTCTTACAATATATTCTGGTCACAAAAACATCACCAAACTCCCAAATAAAGACTTCAAATGCTTCTAATACTAAGCTTCGAAATAAATAAGAGATATACATACATTAAAGAAAGCAGGGAATGTTATTATTTGCCCAAATTTCGGTGAGTCAGTGAGTGACAGTGGTCATAGTGGTGGTGGGTTAAATAAAAACAGCAAATGTTTGCAAAGCTGAAATTGTCAGGAGCACCTCCTACCACCACATAGTACAAAACCAAACATGAACAAATATGGCCCATAGAACATTGTCCTACCACGTTGTTTCACATCAGTATGATTATCCTACACTCTCCGAATTTTTAACTGACGATAATTTGTATTTATTCATTCATTCATTTTCTAACCCACTTGTTTCAGGCTGAGTCCCAGATGCCTACAGTCTATTCCAGCAGCTCAGGGCATAGAGCAGGAAACACCGTGGACAGGATGCATCCCATGGCAGGCCGCACTCACACCTACCCACTTTCACTCGAAAGAGACCAATGAACTTAAGTGACACATCTTGGAGATATGAGAGGAAACTGAAATACCTGGAGAAAACCCATGAAGACATGGGGAGCATACCAACTCCACACAGACAGTGGCCTCAGCAGCAATCAACTATTTTTCTCATCAACATCATAATATTGAATAAATTGATGCTATTCAAAGACCTGCTGTCTCCCTGTATATGACTTTGACATTCTTGTAATTCACAGATTGCACATGGGGACTGAAAGCAAATAACTGACTCTTTTCACACATTAACGAGGGTTCAAGCTAACAGCAAATATACATATCTATCTAACATGAGAAAAATGCATTTGGTCTAGAATGAAACATGGGCTGATTCTATAAGACAATACATAAAATAAAACAGTGAAAAAGCTTCCTTTCCTTCTATATTTGTTAAATTACCATTTCTATGCCTAGAATGGAGGATTGTTGGGGTCCGCGTGTTTCCTGAACAAAGGAATGAACACACAAGACAACACAAGACAAGACAAACATGGCGGCTGCCCCGAACCACGCGCTCTGCTTTATTTTATACCTTCCTGTGTGGAACGTTAGCAAGTTGCCAGACACATTGTTGTTTCTCTGATCTTTCCCTGACTTTCTGAATTTCCAAGATGTTTACATATAAACAAGCCCCCAGGGTCTACTATTTGCAACTGAGGCCAGTCTTGTAGGCTCCTTTGTCCTCCCTGTTTGCAAAGGAGGAATGCCCAGCTTCATTTGCAAGAGCAGGACTATAATGTTAATGGGGGAATGGCCTGCTCAGTTGTAAAAGCAGATAGTCCTCTACAGAGGATACAGATTATTTATTTGAAAATATTGTTTTTCGCCTCTCTTTGCAAGTCTTTAATTAACCATTTTAATATTTTTTCATAAAAGTCTTGCAACTATTTCAGTTTATCCTTTTCCTTCATAAGGAAAGAATTGCTATTCATCAATCCCAATTTAATGCTAAAATTGTGTGTATTGGTTAAATCAGTTAAATTCATTATGATTGGCAAATGCTTTCTTTCTCCTTTCTACTGTATTTTCAGTGAATGTATCAGGTATAAAACATAAATTTCCTCACTTTTAAGAACACATAGGGTTAGAAACAGTGTTGATGGAAGTTATCAGTCTGTGTTCATAAACTGCTTCACTGACCTTTAATTTTGATATGAATAATGTTTCTTGTCATGCTCATACGTGTTTTTAGGTTTGTGAAAGTACAAATGAAAGTTCTATATGCATCTATAAGATGTGGCTTTCTCACACTGTTAAATTTAACTCTTTTTTATTTAGAACTGAGTCAATTTATATTCCTATAATTAGAGATGATTAATCCTTATTTCTAACGACTCACAATATTGACTAAGTTGACTAAGACTTCAATATCTTAATTATTGCTTAATTTCTGGTAAAAAATGTTGTTGAGGAAGACTGGTTATTGTTATTAATATTTCATTCTGGAAAAGGTAAGAATTATTAGGAGGTCTGTTCACGGAGGAATTAAACTGCAACACTTTCAAGCATCATCATGGTGCCTCAGGAAATTTGCTTTCTCTTTGTGATCTTTCCCATCTGTATCATAACCCATACTGTGACACCAAATAGCATTTTTTTCTTCAACCCACTCTTGATTGACACCTCAATTGAGAAATGGTCACTTCATACTCTCATTTCTGGCTCTAATTCCTGATTCAATTTCTTGAATGTTACATTTGCTCCCAGCTCCAAACATACATCTATTTTTGAGCCTTGTTGTCTTGATAGGTTAACATTTCTCTTTCAAGACTCAAGAATTGTTCTCTTCTTAAATTGTAATTATTTTGCATAAACATTATAAAATTGTAGTATAATATTACTTATCAGCAACTAGCATTTGTATCTATGCTGTTGTGGTTAGAATGAAAACCTGTACAGCATTTTTATTCCGTTAAGATCACAATATTTGTATTATAGTTACTACTAGTCCTTAAAATATGGTTGTAAGTACACCTAGTGTAGAGAGCCTTATTATTAGGAGATTCAAGTCTTTCCTCATTTTATTCTCCAGAAGCCCCCAAGCAAAGAAACTTACTTATGAAGCATATAGGTGAAATCATTTTCACCTTTTAGTTTTACTTATCAAGTGCTGGATTAAGAGCAAGCAAACAAGCAAATAAACTCCATAGCAGCATTAAAGATCTATATGCTTGAAAATTAAATTTATAAATATCTGCAACACAGAAACAACATCAATAACAAATTATTTTTGAGACAAATGCATGTGAAAAAGCAATTAAGAGTGAGAGCAGATACTTCAGCAGAGCAGGAAGATGGTACCCAAAGAATAGTCCACCATGCATAACTCTAAATCTAAGTGGAGGAAATTAAAGGTTAGATTAGATAATCATACTGTTAAGTATCTTTAAATATCTATTTGTAGATTTTAATAAAAATCAGGAATGCATTCAAAGGCCTTACTTCTGCTTGCAAAAAAGTCTTGTTCATAAATTAAGGCACTGTTATCATACTAGCATATAACTCCTGGGAATTTTTATTTCTAACTGATATTTATACTATTTACACTAATAATTTCTCATACTTCATAAAGAGGGTGCTATCATCATGTTTTCACCTTTTAATGTGATTGTGCTAATCACATAAAATTAGAGAATACCTCTGTTAATGATAACAGGTGTGCTTGTTAGCATGCTTAATGAATATTTTGATTAGTTCATATCCAAAGTATGAAAACATTTTTGATTACCTGTATATAGTACAGCTTTATAGCAAAACTCCAAGATGAAGTCAAAGGATTTGTGAATTGCAATTTGCAAAAAAATTCCTCAGGTTAAAGCAATGTCTCTAAGAAAAGGAAAAAGAAATATCTGCAGGCAGTGCCATACAGAATTTAAATTTGAAAATATTGTCTATCGACAAAACCTGTCAATGAGCTCAGTTAGCAGCTGCATATAAAAATTTGAAAATCTAATGTTTTATTTTGTTTTCATAATAATGATGTTCACAAAGCTCTATATGTTTAACTTAAATTTGAGTGATGATTTCAACAGTATATTCAGAATCACATAATTAGGTAATAGCATTAATTCATTTTGGCAGTCAAAGTTCTATAATGATCAGCTTTTCACTATTTATATATATAAATACTAATGGATAATAAATACCCTGTTATTGAATTCATTATATTTTCTTTAAATAATACATTTCAGACATTAATGTTTCTAAGCAACTTTTGTTCTTTAGAAATACTTGTGTTTATGGCTTACGTGGTTATGATGTGGTCTTTAGAGAGATGTGACAGGCTCACTTTTATTATAAAGTTCTGCATTTGTTGATATATTAAGGAACAAAAGCTTTGCTTATTCTAAAACATCAACCCATTATTATTGAAAGGTTATGTTTCCTTTTTCTTCTCTCTCAACAGTAACATATTAATTGAAAGAAGAATTTAAAAATATATCACAAATGCTAAAACATTCTGCATTGAACTTGACCAAGAAGGAGAAACTGATTAATTCTACAGATTATACTATTGACTGAAATTTTACTTCATCCTAGATAATGTATAAATATTTAAATTTTATAAAACCTTTGTGAGATTGACTTTTATAACATCTAGTTTTAGATTTCATTTGCTGATGTGAAATTTGATGTTCAAGGACATTGCCCAATGAAACAAGACTAATAAAGAGCAAAAATATTTTTTGCAACCCTACTTATGTCAGTACTCACTTTGTGAGATATAAAACTTCTCACTCACTTAAATTTCATTTACATAAACTTTCTCACATGTGAAATAAGGATAGATCCATCAATCTCATATATGCAAGATTAGCAGAAATGTGGCTAGCCATGAGTTGCCACACGTTCCATGGCATAACCAGTGAGTTGAAGCCATCATTACTACTATTATCTTCCCTAGGAGAAGTTCCATGTTAGTGGATATATATGAAGCCCTAAAGAGGCCAAAGCTATGATGATAAAATTTTGGGAATTTCTTAGTGCGAAAGGGTGTGTTGACTATTAGTCTTGCAATATTGCTAAAATCATGCAATATTTTAAATAATATCTTGTGCTTTCATAACCATGATAACATATGTGCTTCTAAATCAAAAGTGGTTTTTTTTTTGTTTGGTTGGTTGTCAAAAGCTCTGGTTTTTGTGCTTTCACATATAAGTTTGGACAGAAAATGAATGTTCTTATCATTAAGTTTTTTGTCCTCTAAGATTCACTACAAAAAAGTGATAATGTGCTTACCAGTGTAAACACATATTTGAACCCTGCTCATGTAAAGAAATCTGCTCTCAGAAGAGAATAGTAAACAAACATCAAGCAAACAAATACATTAAAAAGGCCTGTGTCTGTTTATAAGTAGCTCCAAACTACTTGAAAGACGATTGTGGACTGGGATTTCTACCTGAGAGAACTTTCCACTCGTTACTTAGATTTTTCTCGTCTTACAGCTTTCCAAATTCACAGCATCCTGTGATTCAGGATCCATCCTCAGAAATCACAGGATGTGCCATTCGTGTCATCTACTTGCTGACTGGCCTGACAGCAATCTTGCAATAGCAATAATCTTTAGACCCATATTAATCTCACCCTCAAAGAAATCCCATCAAGTTCTAATGAGGGAACATTCCTCACACAAGGCAAGGTACTTTCTTGATAATAAAACATAAGACTTTCCTGTCTAAAAGTCATTACTATTGTCTTAAATTATGGTTTTTATCTCTTCTTTAAAGATTTAAAGGCCGGGCACGGTGGTTCACGCCTGTAATCCCAGCATTTTGGGAGGCCGGGACGGGCGGATCACCTGAGGTCGGGTGTTTGAGTCCAGCCTGACCAACATGGAGAAACCCCGTCTCTGTCAAAAATACAAAACTAGCCGGGCATGGTAGCCCATGCCTGTAATCCCAGCTACTCGGGAGGCTGAGGCAGGAGAATCGCTTGAACTTGGGAGGCGGAGATTGCAGTGAGCTGAGTTCCAGCCATTGCACTCCAGCCTGGGTAACAAGAGCAAAATTCCGTCTCAAACAAACAAACAAACAAACAAAAAACGATTTACAAAGAATAATAAAAGAGAAGGGAAAACTATTTTAGGAAATATCTACACACATACACACACACAAACACACACACTTGTACACACCTTGTGTATTGCTATGGTTTTATAGAAGAACAAGTGGTAGAAGATAGGAATTCAAAACTCAGTTGTGTGATGGAGTGTTGACCAAGCTACATACTTAACCAGACTTGTTACCCTGACAGTTACCTTATATGACTCATCTCTTCTCCCCTTTTGTAATTCCTCCCACTACTCTCCCCATCTCAGGCTTATGTAAACTCCATATCTGCCTTTTGCAAACTCATAACTCCCAGGTCAGTAGATCCCATAATCCCAGACAATGAAATAAATCACTAGTGTGTTTGTTTCCCTAGAGCAACAGGGGGAAGACGTTGGACCAGTTTTTGACCTTCTGGGCAGGATTGCTGAAGAGTTTCATCACATAATCACTATTAATTATAGAGCCTAATTTTTTAATACTGTTTGTGAGGTGTTACATTTTATTCATTAATTTCTATATGAATACAAATGTATACAATAATGCTTTAGATCGAATATATCATCTGGGAGTTTGCATTCTGGTAAGCAGATAACAGTGTGATATAAATTGCACATGGCAGACTGTAATATATAACAGTAAAACTAGAAATAATACACTACATCCAGTTCAGGAAATTTATAATAAAATTTTATGTGAGTTGACTTTTAAAATTAAACTCTATTGATACCAATTTCTTTGAAAAAAAAAAAAGTCTGGTCCTATTTTAAACAACAAACTAAAAAATTAACTTTTTAAAAATAAATACTTTATATGTTAGAAATTGCAAAGTCTTGAAAAAATGTTCTACCCAACTATTATTCTTCTCAATACCATTAAGTAAATTAAGTTAAAAACTATTTAATTATATTTTCATTATCTTTTTAATTTTCTAAACTTTTGTTTTAAATTAGTTTTAAAAAAGTTATGTAGATATATGAAACAAACAAAAAAATAAGAGCAATGAAAATTCTTATGTCTCCCATGTATGCACGTAAGAACAAAGGAGTGAAAACAAAGTGAACATTTAAAATGATTATTTCTTATACCAAGAGTGGTTTCTAAAAATTAAATAAATGAAAGTCTCAACTGTTGAAAGTCACTTAAAAATGAAGAGGGAATTAGAATAAGCCAAAATTTTTACTTGTACTGTTTCGTTTTCATGTTAACTCTGTCTATATTATTAAACCTACCCATGTTTTTCAGCCACTTCAACTATTCCAATCATTATGCATACTCATTAATATATAGATATAGTTTACAAATTCACTAAATTTTCAAGAATATTAAAATATCATGCAAACAAGAGTATTTGATTTACCTGAAATTATTTCCATTTTAAAAGGAAAGTTATATTGGATATTCACAAATGAATATATGTGTATTTATATGAATGCATGTAAACATACCGTTTGTGTAAACTCATGCCCCATTATACTTTACAATGCTTTTAAAATAATTTTTCTTACTTGTTCCTCACAGTAGCATATTGACCTTTCTCCATTTGTAAAATAATAATAAACTAAACACTACAACAAAATGAAGTGAAAGGCTTTTCTAGGTAACAATTATCTGACTCCGAACAGTTTTGCTATTCAGCGAAATGATCTTGTTTAAATAAGGCATTAATGAGTTATTTTAAAACACTAGAAACAACTTTCTACTCTTATAACATATAAATTTTTTTGTTGTTATTCATCTGAATGGTTAATCAGTCTGAATAACTTCTATAATGTTTTCACTATAAAAGTGTAAATCCCTTCTGTTGCTGACTCGACTTATCATGGCATCACTTCATAAATGTACTGTTAAATATTTTAGAAGAAAGTACAAATTGTTATTGCATAAAATATAGTATTTGATACATTTTTGTTGACATTTAATAAATGAAAGTAAATTATATATATTTAGAATATGTATACATATATATATATATATATATATGTTTAGTCATTCACCACATGATGACATTTTGGTTAAAGGTGAATAGCCTACATGATAGTGGTCCTATAAAATTGTAATAGAGCTGAATAGTTCCTATCACTTAGCAATGTCATAGATGTAGCATCATAGCGTAATGCTTTACTTATGTGTGTGTGGTGATGCTGGTGTAAACACACCTACAGTGATGTTAGTCCTATAAAAGTGTAGCACATATAATTATGTGTACTACATAATACTTGATGATAATAAGTGGCCCTTACAGTTTTTGTATTTACTATACTTTTTATCATTATTTCAGAATATACTCCCTCTACTTTAAAGGAAGTTAACTGTAAAACAACTTCAGGAAGGTCCTAAGGAGGTGTTTCAAAGAAAAAGGATTATCATCATAGGAGATGACATCTCCGTGCATGTTATTGCCTATGAAGAACTGCCGGTGGTACGAGAAAGATGCAGAGGTAGAAGACAATGACAGTGATTCTTTGTGTAGGCCTAGGGCAATGTGTATGTTTCTGTCTTAGTTTTTAACAAAAAAGTTTAAAAAGTAAGAAAGTAATAGACAAAATTTTATAAAATAAGGATATAAAAATATTTTTGTACAGCTGTAAAATGTATCTCTTTTAAGCTAAGTATTAATATAAAAGAGCTATAAACTAAAAAAACAATGAAAAGTTCATAAAATCTTTAGAGAAATGTCCATTCAAGTCATTTGCTCATTTTTAATTGGGTTACTTCTCTCTGTTGTTGAATTGTAAGAGTTCTTTATATATTCTGTAGTCTAGAATCATATACCTGATCAGGTACATGATTTACATCAGGTATATGATTTACATATACCTTACCAGGTATATGATTTACAAATATTTCACATTCAGTAAGATATCTTTTTTCTCATCATAGTATCTTTTAATGCACAATAGTATTTAATTTGAAGTCAATCTGTTATTTTGTTGTTTGTTTTATTGCTTGTACTTTTGTTCATATCTAAGAACCCATTACTAAGTCCTAGTTCAAGGGGATTTAGTTTCTATTTTTTAATAGCAATGGTTGGCTATAGCTCTTATATTTAGATATTCAACCCATTTTAAGTTAATTTTTGTATATGATGGAGGTAGGGGTACATTCTTATTCACGTAGACACCTAATTATACCATTTCTGTTTGTTGAAAAGACTATTCATTCTTCATTTAATTGTCTTGGCATCCTTGTAGAAAATCAATTGATAATAAATGTGTGGTTTTTTCTAGACTCCTATTTTTATTCCATCAACAACATGTCTCTATGCCAATTTCACAATGTTTTTATTACTGTAATTTTATTGTAAGTTTTAAAACTGGGAAGTGTGCATTGTCCAACCTAGTTCTTTTTCATGGTTGTTTTGCCTATTTGGGGGCCCTTTCAATTCCATATGAATTTTATGTCCAGCTTTCCATTTCTTTTTCTGTAAAAAGTAAAATAAAATAGGATAATTTAAATTTTGATAGAGATTGATTCGAATCTTTAAATCAATTTGGGGATTATTTCATTCTAAACCATATTATACTTTTAATTTCTTTCAGCAATTTGTTTTTACATTTTTATAAAGCCTTGCACCTCTTTGGATAACATTTTCCTAAGTATGATATGCATATTTAACATATTGTGAATGAAATTATCTAAATTTTATTTTCAGATTGTTTATTGCTGCTAACTAGAAATACAATTGATTCTTGAGTGATAAAATTTATCCTGCAAGCATGTTGAAAATGATTAACAGATTTTTTTTTATTCTTAGGATTTTCTATCTATAAAGTTATTTCAAATGGGAATAGAGATTAATTTATTTCTTCTTCTCCAATCTCAAGTATTATTATTATTATTATTATTATTATTATTATTATTATTATTGTTATTAATATTTTGCCTATTTTCTCTTACTAGAACTCCCAAGGCAATGTTGAACAGAAGTGGTGAAAAGAGGCATTGTTTTCTTGTATCTGAAATTAAGTGGAAAGTTTTCAGTCATTCACTATTCTGGAATATGATAGTAACAGGTTTCTCAAAAATGTATTTATCATGTTTAGATATACACTTCTATTTCTAGTTTGTTGAATGTATGTATCATGAAAGTGTGTTGGATTTTGTCAAATGCTTCTTTTATGTCAATTAAGATACACATGTGTGAAAGGAAAGTGATGTCAACAAGATAATGGAAGAAAGCCCTGGACCCTTCTTTCCCCAATAGACACATCAATTTAACAGTGATACATGGAACAATTCCCTTTATAAGAAATCCAGAAGCTAGTAGAGAGACTTCTGCATCTGGGCTAGCATGAAACCAGTTACCTTGAAGTTGGTAGGAATACTTGAGATACCCTCACACCTTACCCCTAGCATGATACCATATAATTAGAAGGAAACTCCTAGTTTCACCCTATGAAGGAAAGAAAAGTACTGCACCAAATATCCGATATCCTAATTATCCTGACCGTTGCCTGAAAAAATGGCTTCTACCTCACTTCTGTCAAATTGCTGAAAAAACCTTTTCCTCTAATCACCTGAAGATCACTGAGAAAAACGACTATGGTTCAAACTATCAAGCTAGCACATTCCGTAGCCACACTCCCAGGCTCAGCTCAAAGTAAGAAAGTGGGAATACCTCAGCTCCCAGCTTCCCCCTGGGGAGAGAAGAAAAAACCATACATCCAATGTTCTGATTTTTCTGAAGACTACCTGAGGCACTGATTTCTGTCTTTCCTGTCTCAGAGCACTGATGTGACTTGGTATGCTTTAGTCACCTGGAGGCCACAGAGAGCAAAGATTTACATTTCAATAAGCAAGCTAGAATATGCCTTAGTCCCACTCTCTGGCTTAGTGAAAAGTAGGTGGGGAAAATAAAAACAAAAACAAAACAGATGCCAGCATCTTCCAACAGTGGGAAAGAAAGACTAGACCATGCACGCAATGCTAAAATATTACTGTGTGTTGCCCCAGGTACTGGCTTCTGTTAGGTTTCTCTCAGAGAGCTGAAGGGATCTGGTATAGTCTAGATGCCTGAGTGCCACTTAGGAAAAAGATAGGGGTTTGAAAGTGCGTAAATTTTTGAGATGGCCCCAGAATCACTATCTGGCCAATTGGTGAGAGACTTCCTTTGTATGGGACCAGTTGCTAAAGACTAGACGTGGCTGTTTTTGTAAAGCATAGACCGTAAACAGAAATTGTTAAGGAAAACAGAAATTGTATAGTCAAAGTGTCAAAGGCACAAAAACTCTGTCAATAAAGAATAGTATACCTGATAAAGTTGTTCTTCAGTAATTAAGGGGGGATAAAGACTTTCACAGACAAACAATACATCAAAGAGTTAATCGCCACTAGATATGCCTTAGAAAAAAAATGCTAAAGAGAATTCTTTAAGTTGAAATAAAAGAATACTAAACAGCAATAAAAAGCATATAAAAGTATAGCAGTCAAAGGTAAAGGTAAATATATAGACAAATACAGAATATTTTAATACTATAATGGTGGTGAGTAAATAGATTTTAGTTATAGCATATAATTTAATATATAAAAGTATTAAAATAACTATAAAATACACTAATGAATACTTAATATGAAAAGATGTAAATTATGATATCAATAACATAAAATGGAGGGAGAAGTAAAATTGTAGAGGTTTTGTCTGTGACTGAAGTGAAGTTGTTATCAACTTAAAATAGGCTGTTATCACTCTAAGTTGTTTTATGTCAGCCCCATGGTGATCATAAAATAACACCTATAGAATATACATGAAAGAAAAAAAAGAATCAAAGCATATAAATCCAAAAATGTAATGAAACACAAGAAAGGCAGCAGAAGCAGGAAAGAAAAAGAATTACCAGAAATATAGAAAATAATTAATACAGCTGTAAAAATAAATCCTTGACTATCAATAATTACTTTAAAAATAAATAGATCAAACTCTCCAATCAAAATACCTGGAGTAGCTGAATTAATTCAAAAAAAGACAATGGTTAACTTTATGGTTACCAGACAAACAATATGGTTAACCAATATAAGAGACTCATTTTAGTTTTAAGTATTCACATAGGCTGAAAATGAAGGATGAAAAAAGATATACCATGCAAATGGTAAACAAAAGATACTGGGAGTATTTATGATATCAGGTTAAATATGTAAAAAGTTTAATAAGAGACAAAAGAACATTATATAATAATAAAAGTGTCAATTTAATAAGAACATATGACAATTATAAATATATATGCATCTAACATCACAGCACACAAATACATGTAGCAAATATTGACAGAACTGAAGGGAGAAATAGTAATACAATAATTGTAGCAGACTTTAATATTCCACTTACAATAATGATTAAGACATCCAAATATAAAATCAATAAGCAAGAGATGTAAATAACACTATAGACCAAATAGACCTAGCAGACACATACAGAGCATTTCACTCAGCAGAAGCAAAACACACATTCTTCTCAAGCACAACTAGGATAGATTGCATGTTGGGTTACAAAACAAGTATAAAATTTAAGAAGACTGAAGTTATGCCACGTATCTTTTCTGACCACAATGAAAAAAACAAGAAATCAACAACAGAAGCAAAATGGGAAATTTCACAAATATGTGGAAATTAAACAACAGAATATTGAACAGCCAACAGTCAAAGAAAAAATAAAAATTGAAATAGAAAAATATACTGAGACAAATAAAGCAAAAACAACATACAAAGCTTTTTCTTTTTCTTTTTCTTATGGTTTTTTGTAAAATTAAAACCATGGCTCAATTATAAGTGAGAGTGAAAAGTTTATTATTAAGGATAATATATGTTTTGTTTTTCTGTGTCTTTTCTTCAAGGACAAATACAATATTCTTCCTGTGACAGGCAACTTTGGCTCAGAGTCACAACCAGTGTTGTGAAAGAATATTGGATTTGTCTTTGAAGAAAAGACACAAAAAGCAAAACACATATTATCCTTAATAATCAACTTTTCACTCTCACTTGTAATTGAACCATGGTTTTAATTTTACAAAAAACCATAAGGCTAGGTCAGAGTGAAGAAAAGAAAAAGCTTATGAGTAGCCTGCTGATTAACCAAGAACAATTCTCCATCTGCCTGTTTCCTGAAGAAACGTGATGGCATGCTGCTATGGCACACATCATAGCTATTCTTGGTGTCATGATTTATTCAATAATCATCTAGACAGTATTGATAGCATTGCTATGATGTCATGCTCAAGTAAACTCTCAAAAATAATAATTAATGGAAATGATTGTAGTAACGGGATTTTGCAATGGACAGGGAAAGAACAAATATGATTTAGATAAATTGAATCTGTGAACATGTTGTAACAAGAATATATTGTTTACTTGTAATTAATGTATTGAGTAAACAGGATATTTCCTAAAATATTTCTTGGCCCTACTTTGGCTTTCTCCTTTAATAGAGAAAAAATGATATTCATCTATAAAGCCAGAAGAAGGTGTAATACCTTTATTTTAATAAAATGTAACACAGTAGTATAGATAACTACATATTAACAAAGTAAAATATTAAAAACTAAATTAAATTTTATCATGATACGTTTAGTTTAATTTACATGTTTAAATGTATAGTTTCATCTAACAAAATACAGAATAATACATATAGTGCTATTTTTAATGTAAAATTATAAAATAAGTATATGTTAAATAGACATCAATATATTAACATATCCATATAATATTTAAATATGAAGGCACATTCGCTTATATATAAATATATGTAATTATACAATATCATACATGTTAAAAATTGGCTATATAAAATATATATCAAAATGCATTTTGTAATATATGATTTAATATAATATATACAATGAATGTGCATTTTATTATGAACATAGACATTTTGACAGATACATTTTCATATTTTTTAGTAACTATTGGAATTAGATTAATCAAAGAACATTTAAATGGTTGCCATTAAGCTTGCTGAGACAACCTCTTTGCTCTCTCTTTGGCCCAAGGACCATATACTTCCATTTACATGGTTTTCAGCTGAGCACTGGATGTTTACACTTACATTTACTGGGTAAAATGATCATGGAAAAATGCTTTTTAGTGCTTTATATGAGTAAGCTAAATTTGTATTTAAGTGAATAGACTTATGAAATACTGGATTTCACTATTTTTTTATGGCAGGTTTATCCACTAAACCACTGTCTTCATTGAATATGCTGTATGATATTTTGTGGCATTAAATAACTTTTCCATCTCCAAACATTTTACCGCAGAAGATTCCTTTTACTGTTTCTGGTTGCAAAAACAATTTGGTTCATATGTTACCATATCTCAGCTTCATGCCACTCTTAAATTTAGTCGACAGGTAATTAATATTTTTTACCCAATAATTGACAAAAATATATTTTAGGAGGAGTACAAGTATATAGACTCTTTAAATTGGCAATCTAAATTATTCAGAAAAAATAATAGCATTTTGAGTGATTATTATGTGTCAAATCTTATACTGAGTTCTCCAGGTAACTTTTGCAAATTCTTACAACAATGCCTCTGGTTAATATTATTAGAATCCTCTTTCGTAAATGATAAAACTAAGGCACAGGAAGGTAAAGTACTTTGCCTGAGATAAAATATTCAGGTGGTGGCAGAGTAAGGATTCAACTATTAACAACTGGGTTCCAAAGTTGGTATTTTAATTTTATGCTATGTTGACATGGCATTCAATAATATTCCTAATTACAGTATTATTTATAGCACATGTTTACCCTCTTTTTTTGAAATCAAATTATGAGAAACTTATTAGATCATGTGCTGAAACGTAGAAAAGTATCTACATTGTCACATCTGCCTCCTAGACAGTTGTTTATGTAAGACGTAAACTGTTAAATACACTCTCTAATAACTTTTGGAAAAAGTAGACATGGATAAATAAGTCAATGAATCCAAAGCATGGAGACTCAATGCATGACTTTGAAATCAGATTGCTTGATTTGGTTTAGAAGTTAATCTGGCATGTCTTATTTTTCCGGGACTTATGAAGGCTTCTTTTTCCTCTGTTCCTATTCTTAAATCATGCGTTCATAGTCTTGGCTACAAATATTTACTGACATTAATATCTATCATTTAAATTTATAATTTCCTCCATTTTTTAAAACCAGGATAGCTATCCATTGCTAGTTTTCCAGCAGCTTGTCTATTCTCTATAATTCTCTAAACATCATGAAGAACAGTTCAATAATTTTAACTTAGGCTTTCTCAGTAGTCTGGGAAGTAACTCATTTTGGCCAAGAGACAAACTCATTTAGAGCAGTTACCTGGTTTCATACTATCTCCTCACTTATATCAGGCTTCAATTCTCTCTTTCGATAGGTCTGAGTTTCGTCCTGATGCTCATTCCTTTTGACAGAAAGATGGAAGCAAAATAGTTGAGTAATTCTACTTTCCATTATCCACTAATGTGACAACATGAGCTCTGAACAGCGGAACTGATCTTTCCATTATCTTTCTTTCTTTTGTTTCTGTGTTACAAATATCATTTTTTAAAATTTTTTTATAATGTCAGCATTTCATTTAATATAGTTTAATAAGTGCTAGGCACCTAATGTTATACGACAGAAAGTCTTCATACCTGATTGTGACATCACAGAGCATACCTTGAGTAAACATACTTCAAGTTGAAAAGTTCAATTAAAAGGAAGTGCATATTTGAGGACATGTACAGGAGGAGGTCAGTGAGTTTACTAGGGGATTTGGGACGGCTTCAAAGAGGAAGTGACTTTTGAATTGGGACTGGAAAATAGTTTTCCCTATTTTATGTATATTTTGACTTTCCAGAGTCAAAACATATATACATATATATATTCATTTTTGCCTAATTGTTTCCACCTTGGCTGTAATTTGTGATGATTATCCCTGTTTATATAATTCTTTTTACCCTATTAGAATCCATACTGTCTTCATATGTTTCAGAGCTTCTTGACTTTTTATGCTTTTCTGTCTAGATCCCTGGTTCCTAAGATTAAGGATTCATTCTTAACGACATTCTCAGTGCTCTTGTCCTTTTTTCCATTTGTTAAACCTATTAGCAAAACCTACACTGGAGGAGTGCAAAATGCATACCTCTAATTATGCTATGAAGAAAATCTCACTGTTGGGCAGATTGGTGACAATAAATTTATGCACACCACTGTTTCAGTTTGTTAGGGGTGCCTTAACAAAATACTACAAACTGACTGGCTTAAACAACAGAAATTCCTCGACTTAAGTTTTAGGGCATAGAAGCACAAAATTAAGATATCAACAGGGTTGGTTTCTTCTGCAGACTGTGAGGGAAAAATCTCCAGACCTCTCTCTTTTGCTTTGCCTTGAAGAAGCCTGTCTTCTCCCAATGTGTCTTCATGTCATCTTCCTTTTATGCATATATTTATTTTTGTCAAAATTTCTCTTCTTAATGAGAACACCAGGTATATTAGATTAGGGCCCATACTAATGACATTATTTTAACTTGAATATCTGTATAAAGACCCCATCTCTAACTAAAGTCACATTCTGAGGTACTGGTGGTAAGGCCTACAACATCTTTTGTGGGAAAACCTAATTCAACCCATATCAGCAACCTCAATAATTTGCCTGGTAACTATGGTTATCTGTATTCTAATAATTTCCCACTGCATCAGAAATATTTCAAATATTTCTACTCATTTCAAAATGTAGGGCCCAGCTTCAGAGTCACTATGTCATTTTAGCAGATCCTCTGTATTCATGCCTCATAGAAAACAATATTTAAAAACAGTAGTAATTAGGAAGAAAGATCAAATAGACATACATATATGTATCTATCATTAGTCTCTTTCTCCTATAATTTTTATATTAATAATAAAGGATGTGTTTCTTCTGATACCTAATAATAGCCTGTTTAGCTGGGCTCTAAATATATATTTTTTCACATTTCACAAATTCTGTGCTCTTGGTTATAAATCTTTATCTTAAATTTTCATTTTATACTGCCTTTTCCCCATTAGCAGGTAAACATGCTCTAGTCTCTTTCTCATTAAAACAAATAAAATCTATTACTCAACTAGATGTCTTTGGTCATTTTTATTATTTCACTATCTCTCAGTTGTTACCCAGACAATTTCAACCTGAATTCCATATACATGATTTGTCATAATTTCCTAAAATTTTCAGTGACCTCTGTGTTTCTGAATCCTGTTCTCAATCTTTCAACAGTGTTCAGTATAGCTTATCACTGCATCATTATTATACTTTACCTTTTGTCTTTTTGATCAGACATAGCTGTGGTTTCCTTCAAACTTTCTGTTCACTTTTTACTTTCAATTCTTACTTTCTAACTAACCATAAATATTGAAATATTTTTCAGTGTTTTTCTTTTGATCTTTTTTGACTTCTTTAAACTCTCTTACTGATAGTGGTGGTGGGTGATGCATCCTGCTCACTCTATGGCTTCAATTGTCTTCAATATGTCAACTGTACTCTGGGCTTTGAACCTTATTAATCCCTCTTCTTGGATATACATTGGAGTATTATCCACTTTTTTTTTTTTTTTTTTTTGGAACCCATTTGGAGAATTTTTATTAGATCAGTGAATATATCTACAGGGCAAATTCCTGTGTCTCTTCAGAAATCATCTTGAAAGGTAGCCACTGTAAAGTGGATATTTCCTAACCTCATTCCCTTTTTTATTGTCCTGCAGTAGTACTTCTGAAACAAAGCATCAACAATTTAGTCCTCCTCAGACTGTTTTTGAAAGAACCTGAGATAAGGTATCTTCCTATCCCTTCACATTAAATTTAGTCCTTTGGCCTCTAAGTAACTGAATCCATCTGTTGCTTCTCTCTTTTACTACCAATATTACTCTAGTTGAAAACATCACCTTTGCTCATGAAGGATATTACAATGGATTTCTCACAGCTTTCCATGCTTTTAATATTCTCTCTTTCAACTATTCCTAGAATCCAATTAGAATGACCTTAGTAAACTTCAAATTTGATATTGCCACTCCCACCCTAAAACTTGTCAAAGGCTTCCCATAGCAATTATAATAAAGGATAAACATCTTTAGAAATGCCTACATCAAGGCTTGCAAAATCTTGTCTCTGCTGTCCTTACTTCTCTCTTTTTGTACCATCCGATCTTTTTCTTACAACTACATTCCATTCATATTGGTCTCTCATAGATTCCTCCAAGATGGCATATTCTTGTGCTCTTCCTCTCCCTCATCATATCACTTCTAACTCTTCCTCATTTGTTCAGATACAACTTTCACAGGGTTACCATCAATAATATTCCTATTAAAATTTTCAGTGATTAAAAAAAAAAGAATTTCCAGTGATAAAGGATTGTTGAATCTCAAGATTTCTTAAGCTCACAGAGGAGTTCTCTTAGTATCTATATCAACCTCTCCTTATTGGCCTTTATAAGTTCTAATTTAATACTCTCTTAACTATCTATGTAACATTAGAAAAGTATCTTATTACAGCAATGTCCCAAATTCCTTTCTCTGATTTTCACAAGCTCTGAAATGACATGGTCACATTCTCAATTGTTCTCACTTCAACCTAATCAAGAGATTTTCTCTTGCTATTAATAGTCAACAGAAGTGTTTTGATTTAGTGCTCTTTCTGCCTTCTGAGAAATTAAAAGACCTCTTGCTAAATATTTTAGAATCAGAAAAAAAGGTTCATAATCTTCTTTCATCAATTAGAATATTACATCTATAAAATCAATTTTATGGTGATTTTAAAAACACCTTTACATGTCAATGTGATGGCATCAAGAGACACTGAAACATTTATTAGGATGCCATAAACTTTATAGCTCCTAAAAAGTCAGATAAAGAAAGTGCATATAAAAAAGTTAATATGTTAGGAAGCTGACGAAGGAGTACAGAAGCCAGCGAGTGAAAGATTTAAAACAGCTTTGGTTTGGAACTGCAATCCCTAGGTGGTCTAATTCGAGCAGAACATTGCCACAAGGCACAGGACCCCGGCATTGTCAGAACCTACTCAAGTCATCTGCCATTTTGTCAGACGGAGGAGCTTCCCCACCTCGTAGATGAAGCTCATCACAGCCTTGACAACACTGGGTTCCACATCATTAGTTTCCATTTGATTCTATAGCAACAAAATAAGAGAAAATTAATTATAGTAGATGCTGGAAACCAAATAGCGGAATTAAAATCCCAGCATTCTCATTTAATGGCCAGGAAACAAATTACACTATTACAACAGAACAGCTTTTTTCACCTCCTGTGCTGGTTTCTGTATTTTGTAAAAATGTGAAGCTTATACTCTGAAATAAACAACTTTATTAAAAATGAATCCTGGAACCTTACTGTGGAGGATTCAGTCAGTAATTCTCTCCAGTATATGAAGGAAGAACCCACTTATACATTTGTGGGAAAATACTACTTACCTCCCTCTGTTTGCTTAGTAAATGGAGTAACCTTTTTACTTCAAAATCATCTCTTCCACGGACTCAAGCTGGTGAGACAGACTGGCAAACATTGGCATCATCAAATGATTATGCATTCCATTCCAATTTCACTCTAAGGCTGATTAAAACAGGGAAGTGTAAACAGATCTCATTTTAAGTGGAGCTGATCCAAATTGCTGGCTCAGACTAAGGTCAAAATCAGAAATGGCTTGAAAGGGAAAGGCTGTAGGTAAATAACATGACTAAAGAATCTCTTTCAGCAGAGACAAATCCTGATTCTTCCAACATAACAACGAAGTTGCAAAAGAATAACTTTTTCAAGAAAGAACTTTACGTGAATGCCTGGTTTCATTTCCTACCTATCATTCTCTAATAACATTCTATATTAAGAAACTGCATTATAAACTTTCTTAGCAATATGAGAACAGGGTGTGCAAAATGGCAAATAATACACTCAAAATACTTTCAAGCTTGCCACATTTTTGTTCTAGTTTTATCTCCAGTAGAAAATATATCTTTTTCCAAATGCTTAGTCTTGAGGTCTCTCTCTGGAGAGTGGCTATATATTCCAGCTGTGCCCTGCCAGGGCTCCAGGAGAGATGATCGTGGATGTTTACAGTGTACCTCTCATAGGATACTTCCTTATCCAGGTTGATGTTCTAGTGCCTACGTGTCTGACCTGTAATCAGGTTTCCCTCTCACAGGAACTTATTTATACTGGCAGATACCCCTGTGGCTCTTGTCTGACCCATGTCTAGTTTATTCTACTCAGATTGCTACTCTCTGGGAGAGCCCTGATTGGGGAGACAGTTAGATTTAAGCATGTCAATCAAATGAGACACAGAGGAAGAAGCACACTGAAACACATGAAATTAGAGAAGCATCTTTGCTATAATACTTCCTCTTTAAAAATTGTATTGTTAATTGACAATTTATAATTGTGTATGTTTATGGGTTATAAAATGATATGATTTCTGAGAACAATGTGAAATAATTCAACCTCAAATATTTATACTTTTATGATCTCAAATATTTATTATTTTTTGTTTTGAGAACATTTGAAGTTTACTCTTAGTAATATAGAAATGTACAATACACTATTATTAACTGTATTTACCCTCTGTGCAATAGATCTCAGTGAAAACTAACTTATTCCTTCTGTTTAACTGAGATTTTTGCACCCGTTGTCTATCATCTCCACATTCCCCCCAAATACCCTGCCTCTGTATCCATTATTCTACTCTCTGAAGAAGCATTTTTAATTATAGTGCCCAGAAAGAGGGCAGCACACCTTACAGGGCCATGGGGAAGGGGGAAGCCATTCAGAACATGCATGCTCAACCAGAAGGTGAGGAGCAAGAATGGGAAGAAGGAGAGAGAGACCTGAGGTCCACTGTCTTTGATGGGGTCCTGTGTGTTACCCAAGCAGGTTTCCCCGCATGGAGTTCTATTTGGTAAGTTAATAGCAAGCAGGCACAAGTTCCATGGAATCATGATGTCACCGAGAAATGGTCACTATAGCATATTTGTGAGGATGTGGGGCTCGGTGGGGAGCTCAAGTAGGTCGTATCAAGCTTCCTGTAGGGAAATGGTCACCAGGAGGTAGTTGTATAATGCAGACATCTGGATCTACCATCTTGAGGAACTGGGAGGAGATGGAGAGCCAAAAACTGTGTCAAGGATGACTAAGTCCTGTTTCTTGCATAAAAAAGTTCAACTTACATTCAAAATGGATACTGAGGTAAAATAAAATTATAAGAGTTCACTACAGGTTTATAGACAGGCAAATACATAGGAAGGTGTGGCTTTCAGATACTCTAAAGCACCACATAAAAGCCTGAAAAAATCTATTCAGTTTCCAAAGAGCCTCTTTTGTCATTACCTATCATTTTTGCATTTCTCTTTTTCTTTCTTTCTTTTCTACTATATCATTTACTTCCCAGATGTGTATATATCTATTTGTATACAGATTATATAGCTTTATTATATTGGGATAAATGTATCTACTGTTTGTGACTTCCTGAAGTTATTTCTGTTGAAGATCAACTATCCAGTGTTTCTTTCTCTTTTTTAAAATTTCATCCATGTAATAAAAACCTGTGTAATTTTTTTGCTGCTGTTGTGAAGATAAGGAAAAGCATAGGAATTACTTCTTGCCTTTCTTATGATTATTGTGTCAATATTTACTTCATGAATGATTCTGAGACATATTTAACTGCACCCAAGACAAAGGTTACCTGACTTAATTCACACAAATAGATATTTAAAGCCAACTATTTTCAGGTTATCTCCAAAGGTGTAAGATTATAATGATTTCAATGACTATCGTATAGAATAAAAGACTCAAAAACATTTAAATTGGAGAAATTATGATTGGGTCAGCTTGTTACGATAGCATATGGTTTGAGGGAAATGGGTTTGGTGCTGTGTAAAAATGGATATGTAATCTTCAAAATAGGCATTGTATTCAGAATAGCACATCCATTTAACAAATTGATCTTCACAATAACCTTACAAAGTATGTGTAGTCATTCTCATATTCAAGACAGAGAAGTTAGTAACTTGTCAATTTTCAGTTATTAGTCATTCTTACATTACTGCATCCTTACTAGACAACAATATCATTGGCAAATTGTTTTATGGGAGAGCTTTCTCAGTCTTTCCAAATTAAGAATTATTTGTGACTCATTTTTCCACCAAGATATACACAAATGTTAGTAAGCTATGACTAAGTTATGATATTGTAGAGCCATAAATTCAGGTTAGGTTCAATGACCTTTGATGTTTTACACTGACCCTCTTACTGCCAAGCAAAGATGCAATTTAGGCAGAATAAATACAGATAACCTTACTGGGGAAGACTTAAATATTAGCTATTCCTCTTGGGAACTACACAGATTGTGTTTAGATTAATGGTAACCCTGATGAAACCCAGATGGTTCAAATGAACTCTGACTATAAGACTTGATAAAAACAGCCAGCCACCACTGAGTGTGATTTGAGGGTAAGAATGCCCTTTTCCCTTCATCCAAACTAAGCTCCAGAAAATACATGCTGGTGTTACTGCCTGATGGAGAAAAACACATATTTGCACAGATGGGAATACAGCCAGGGCAAATATGTTTTTTAGCAAAACCCTTCAGATCACTTAGAAATGTAGCTCACCTGACCTAGTATCTAAGGCATTCTTTCCATGAGGTATTAAATCATTTTGAAAATCTATAATTAGAAATTTAGCCTTTGATTTTAACTAATGTATACTATTCTACTTCTAAAATAAAAAGAATACTGTAAGTAATATCACGACACACCCTTCAATGTGAATGGTAAATCCTCTATATCGTCAGTATTTCCCTTCAATGGGAAGAAGAAAGTAGGATCCAGAAGAAAGAGATTGCAGTAGAAAGGCAGGCTTAAGGGGAACACCAAAGAATGTGTGATTTCACTCATGTGAGGAAGCATAGAAAAAGAAAAAGACATTGGAAAGGGAGGGTGTTACAAATGATTTTTCACTACATAATCTTACCAAGTATTAGTCTAATCAGATCATCAAAACTTGCTGGTGTTTTCAAAAGAACAAAAATAAAATATTTTCTTATATAAAAACACACTTTACATTAAACTTTAATGGTGGTTTGATAATATTACTTTTTCCTGTTTATAGATTAAGAAACTGAGAAATGTTTTTTCAAGTTCTTTGTTTTTAAAATCAGGTTATTTGTTTCTGTGCTATTGAGTTGTATGGGTTCCTTTTATCTTTGGAAATTAACCTTTATCAGATATATGGTGTGCAAATATATTCTCTCATTTCATAGATTTTCTTTTCATAATGTTTATTGTTTCCTTTGCCATGCAGAGGCTTTTTAGATTGATGTGGGCTCACTATCTAGTTTTGATTTTGTTGCCTGTGCTTTGAATGGATATTTTTCCAAAGAAGACATACAAATGACCAACAGGTATATCAATAGGTGTTCAACATCATTAATTATCAGGGAAATACAAATAAAATTAAAGTGAGATATCACTTTACACTTGTTAGGATGACTATTATTTAAAAAGAAAGCGTTGGTTAGGATATGGAGAAATTAGAACCCTTGATTGCTGTTGGTGGTAATATAAAATAGTGGAGTAGCAATGGAAAAAGCGTATGGAGATTCTAAAAAAATATTTAAAAGGTAGAATGACCATATAACATAGCAATCCCACCTCTGGATATATATCCAAAAGAATTCAAGTCAGAATTTCAAAGAGATATCAGCACTTCTATGCTTATTGTAGCATTATTCATCAAATAGCTAAAATATGGAAACAACCCAAGTGTCCATTATGAGAGTTCTACTGAAAACTCTCCAATAGCTTTCCATTTCACTCAGAGTAAAATCCAAGGTCTTTACCCTATTGGTTGATAATCTGACTGCCTTTTATTTCTATCCTCCTTTCCTACTTCTCCTCTCCACTCTTACCCTACTCCGATTGCTTCACCCCACCTGCAGGAACCTTTTTGCTATACTCTAAGTATGCCAAGAACCATTCCATTGTAGGATGTTTGCATTTGTTTCTTATGCAGACAACACACTTTTTCCACATATTGACATGCTTACTTCCTCAATTCCTTCAGGTTCTTGATGTTATTTTAATAGTACATGGTCACACATACATCTGGTTATTTCTTCTAACAATATTTTCAGTTGTATCACCTGAACAATATGTTTTTGTTACTTGTTCTTGACAAGTTCTTGCTACTTGAACAATTTGTTACTTGTTCCACTTTGAGCACACACATAGGCACATTTCTTGGCTGTAACCAGTAGAATATAAGTATATGAAGCAGAGCCTTTTCAATTATGATCACCACTTTATCACCAGATACCAAAGTATGACCCTTTCTTAATCATTCCATATATAAAACAGAAATAGAAATTATGATCCATATAAAATAAACAGTTTTGTTATCATCAACTATTATATGACTAAATAACACAAGAGGAAATTCAAATTACACTGAAATTAGAGACCTTAAAATATAAACCAGTGTTCACCAGTATATTTTTTAAAATGATAAGATTTCTAATATATAGTTTAGGTTAATGCTTCTAATTTCCATGATTAAACTAAACTCAGATTCTGATCACATATATGACAAATCTGACTATTGTCTATAATAACAATCTTGAAATATTTGGAATATAAATATCAGTTTCTTCAATTTATACCTTTGGTTAGTGATCATATAATTAAATAATAAAAGTTAAATTGTTTAATCAAATAATTTTCCATATTTAGATACATACATTTGTATGTATTTTACTACTAACCTATGTAAAATATGTAAGAAAACAAATATCTATTAAGCATTCATTCAATTCTCTTAAAAGTTTTGGAAGTTCCATTCTGGAAGCAGAATTGAATAGAATCTGATTTCCATTTGAATCTTGATTCTTTTTTCCTTTGTATGCTATGGCTCACTCATATAGCTTTGAGTTCCGGTTTCTTCATTTATAAATGAGCAAAATAAAAAGCAGAGAAAATGCATGAAAAGTACTCAATACCTAGGTTGTATTCAATTAAATATGGCTACCAAACACACTTAGAGTTTAGATTTAATTTAGGTAGGTCAATTTTATCACTTTTCTTAGATTAAAAATAAGTACCAAAGTTAAAACATTTTGTTCATAGTTTAGAAATAATGAATGTGCTTGGCCGGGCGCGGTGGCTCAAGCCTGTAATCCCAGCACTTTGGGAGGCCGGGTCAGGAGATCGAGACCATCCTGGCTAACACGGTGAAACCCCGTCTCTACTAAAAAAAATACAAAAAACTAGCCGGGCGAGGTTGCGGGCGCCTGTAGTCCCAGCTACTCGGGAGGCTGAGGCAGGAGAATGGCGTAAACCCGGGAGGCGGAGCTTGCAGTGAGCTGAGATCCGGCCACTGCACTCCAGCCCGGGTGACAGAGCAAGACTCTGCCTCAAAAAAAAAAAAAAAAAAGAAAAAGAAATAATGAATGTGAAGGCACATTCTATGGAAGTGTTTTTACTGAAACAGAAAATTGAAAAAAATATAAATATTTATATGGTATCTTTCAGTTTACAAAACTAGAAAGTGGGTTATTGAATAAATGTCTAATTGATTGTAATAATTACAAACAATATCTAAAATTTCACTTATCTAGGCTTTCATAACATACCTATTTATTTATACAAAACTTATAATGTGATATTTAGATATAATTTCCCTTCCTTAGATTTTCATTTGGAAGAATAGCCGTAACACCAGGTTTATTTTAGAATATCTATTTTTGTGGATGCTTCATTACTTTAAACTTCTTTAGCTGTTTAGTTATATAGTCCTTATATAGCTAGCTTTCTCATTATTGTCATCAAAGGTCCTTTTGGTGATACATGCACGAGATTTCTCTAATAAAACTTTCTGTTTGAATATGACTTAATTAATTTGAACATGGTACATAGAAACTAGTCTTTGGAATATCTTCACCCAATTCTCAAATCAAGAGCAAAATAAAATGCTGCCTAACCACAAAAATTTTACTTTGATGAGAACTTTAGATAAGGAATTGACCTGCAATGAACACAAATGTTCTCATATACCTTTCTGTGTTGACTAAAAATGTCTTCAGTAAATTCCTAACTTTGCCTATATTAATCACTTAAACTTAACATATTCAAATAAATGTTCTATTATTAAATTTCCCAAACAAGTTATTCCAGTACAAATTAAAAAGGCGGAATTTATGCATGACCTGTGGGTCCAACTCATTACTTTTTAGCCATGTTTGCATATTGCTACACTTTTTCTTGGATGTAATTAATTGAATGTTATTCTTATTGCAAGTAAATTTGCCCCTACTCACTGCCCATTTCAAGATGGAATGGTATATGATACTAAAA
>NC_045441.1:71873600-71904023 GCF_002776525.5 Piliocolobus tephrosceles | reverse complement strand
AAGTGAACATAATGCAACATTTTGAGAGAACATTACAAGTAGAATACCATCAAATGCAAAGCTCTAAGACTAGAAAAAAAATCGTGTTTAATGATTTAGAGGGAAAGGAAAGCAAATGAAATTTACAGATTAGAAACCAGATAATATAGGGCATTTGTGCTATGTATTTGTCCATTTACCAACCTGCTTCTGTTTCTGCTATCTAATAGCACCCTGAATTTCACTGAGGGCATTGGAATGTTTCATCTGTGTGAAACTTTGGAGTGATGATAAATCAGAGATTCACTCTATCAGTAAAAGTTCAAGGGCCCAAAGAGAAATTTGATCACATAGAGACATCAAAGATGATCACAAACACAAAGTTTAGACAATTAGACTCTATGATGGTTGATTTTATGTGTAAACTTGACTGAGCTAAGGGATGCCCAGATTAATAACCTTTCTAGAAGAGCTTAGCATTTGGATTGAAAGACTGAGTGAAAAAGATCGCTCTCACCAGTGAGGACAGGCAGTATCCAACAATTGAGGGCCTGAAGAAAAAAAATGGTGGAATATGACAGAATTCTGTCTGTCTGTTTTAGCTAGGACATTCATGTTCTCCTGCCTTTGAACATCAGTGCTCCTGGTTCTCAGACCTTCAGACTCAGACTGGGACTTACACCATCAGATCCTTGGTTCTGAAGCCTTAGAACTTGGACTGAATTATGCCACTGGCTTTCCTGGTTCTACAGATTTCAGATGACAGATTGTGGGACTAATCAGCCTCCATAATTATGTAAACCTATAGGTTTATAATATATACATATAGATAGGAATATGTATAAATAGAAATAGGTTTATAAATATACATGCATTTATTTACATATATTTATTTACATAAATAATATAGTAACAATATTAACATATGTAAAAATATTGTTTATATAACATATATTAATAACATTTGTTATATAATATTAATATATAAATGTATGAGAATAACTATTAATATATAGTTATTGCATATTACATATGATATATAATAATATATAATATTATATATTATATCATTATATATCAATATGTAATAGCTATATATTATATAATATAATTATATATTAATATATAAATATATACAAATAAATATAGAATTTATATATAGAGATGTGTATATGTATATACATACACACTGTGTAAATGGTGGTTTATTATAAAAGTAAGTAGTTGATGTAATGATAAAAATAATTATAACTAATAATTTTAATTACAATTTTATTGGTTATTTTTCTCTTGGGAACCCTGGCAAATGCAGATTTTAACACCAAGAGTGGTGCTAGAGTAACAGAATTTTATGAATGAGTGTTCTGAATAGGTTATAATGGCATTTCTATTATTTGCTCTCTAATCCGATGATATATAAAGATGCTATTGATTCTATTGTATTTCCAGTAGTAAGGAAATCACTGATAGTCCATGGCATGAACTGATAATAGACATAAGCAAAACATCTGCTTTGACTACTCCCACTCAATTACTCATATGAAGAAAAGAATTAAGTAACTCTGGATGCATTTCAAATATTTTTAGAAAACTGAAAAGTATGATGACACTGGTTGGTGGATCTTAATGCCACTGGACAAAGTAATGGAAGAAAAGGAGGAGCTCAGGGATTCAAATTTCCAGCTCAAGTGCTGAATAAATAATAATCCAAGAACTTCTAATATGAAGAATACCCTGTTGCATCTGGCCCCTCCGATAAAGAAGCAGACAGAATACCTGGTAGGACTCTTTGAATTTTGTCAGTAACACATTCTCAATTGCGTGTGTTACTCTGACCCATTTACCAAGTGACCTAACAAGCTGTTGGTTTTGAGTGGGGACCCAGACAAGAGAAGCATTTTCAGCATGATCAGGCTGCTGGGCAAGATGCTCGGCCACTTGGGTCATGTGATCCATCAGACCCAATAATGCTTGAAATGTTGTACCAGATAGGGATACTGTTTGGAATCCTTGACAGGTCCTTATAGGTGAATATCAATACAGGTCTTTATCAATTTGGAGCAGGGGCTACCATCATCAGGAGATAATTGTTCCCTTTTTTTTTTTTTTGAGACAGAGTCTCGCTCTGTTGCCTGGGCTGGAGTGCAATGGTGTGATCTCGGTTCACTCCAACCTCCGCTTCCCAGGTACAAGCAATTCTCCTGCCTCAGCCTCCCAAGTAGCTGGGACTACAAGCATGTGCCACCATGCCTGGCTTATTTTAGCACAGATGGGTTTCATCATGTTTGCCAGGTTGGTCTCAAACTCTTGATCTCAGGTGATCTGCCTGCCTTGGCCTCCCACAATGCTGGGGTTATAGGAGTGAGCCACTACACTATGCCAACTATTCCTTTTTTGATAGGCAGCTATTGGCCTGTTACTGAGCCTTAGTAGAAACCGAATGCTTGACCATGAGAACTAAGCTGCTCATCATGAACTGGGAGTTACCTGAACCATGAAGCTGTAAAGTTGGGCACACACAGTAACACTCCATCATCAAACAGAAATGGTCATGATTGAGCCCAAACAGGTCCCAAAGGCACAAGTAAGTTACATTTAAAAAGTGGCCCAAATGCCCATGGTCCACATTTCTAATACACTGCCTTTCTCCTAGCTGGCACCTATGACCTCATAGGAAATTCACTACAATTAACAGAGAAAGGGAAGACTTGGGCCTGCTTTATAGAGGGTTCTGCACGACACGCAAGAGTGATCCAAAAGTGAACAACTGTAGAACTGTAGTCCCTCTCTGGGACATCTCTGAGATGAAGGGATATCCTCCCAGTGGGCAGTGTCTTGTTGTGTAGTTTGCTTGGATGGAGAAATGACCAGATGTGTGATTAAATATTGATTCATGGCTATAGAAAACACATAAGAAAAAAAATTTAAAAGAAGTTTCAGCAAGAAGAAAATGAGACTCATAGCCAAAAATATTTTAGACTTTGAAAAACAGATACATAATCTACAATAATTATGTAGAAATATTTGAAGAAATAGAACATTTTAAAATAAGCAAGCAACACGAAACCATCATAAATGAGATAGATTTGAGAAAAATAAAAACTTGTAGAAATGTAAACTAAATTATTAAAACCTAATTCTCAAAAGATTCATTAAACAGTAGATTCAACATAGCTGAAAAGAGCATCAGTAACTTGGAAGAAGGGATGAATGAATCCTACAGAATAGACAGAGACCACAGTGTGACATATCTCCTGGCAAGAGATGCTGATCCTGCAGTCAGCTTGCTGCCCACGTTCTGCACAGTTTTCTCCTATTGCTTACCCCTCCTCTACCACATACACACCATTTTGTTATTTAAACAAAAAGCAACTATTTTTGGTGTTATTTTCAGACATCTGCAGAATTCTGAGACTAGAGCTTTCTTTCTATTTCAATAGATCCCATCCCCCTATTGCAATAGTCTAGTCCCTCTTTTGCAGTAATTCTTTTGAATAAAAATCTCCTTTTGAATTTCTGGTTTATTTTTTTCTTTGACACTCTATCCTAGCCTTCTATACCTGACCTTGTCTCTAAGTTTGAGATCCATATGTATTCAGCTGTCTATTTCACATAACTACTTAAACGATACTGATATAACCTGAATTCCACATGAAAATCCAAACTGATGCTCTTATCCTTCAACTTTGTATGTCTTCCATTGATCCTTAGCTTATTTAATAGCATTGCTTTCCTCTCAGTGATATAGGCTAAACACAAATGAGTCCTACATGACAAAAACACCCCTCTCACTCATATATACAATCAATCTCCAAATTTCCAAATATTTCTCTTAAATATCACTTAGATCAAGCCACTTTTCTTCAAATAGATTGTCACTTCTGGTTCATGCCACCATTACCCCTTAATGCAGACTATCTCAGTGGCCCCTTCCTAATACTTTTCCTTGTGATTTCACTCCTTGCCTAACAACTCTAAAGACTTACATTGCTAAGAGTAAAGTTCAACATATAAATAAGATTAAGACTTAGCCTGATCCGCCTCCTGTTCTTCTTTTCTGTCTCATTGTGTATACTCTTTCCTCCTTGCCTGACTTCATTTGTTTCAAATGAGCACTGTTAAAGATGGCTTACTAGATGCAGCTGTGATGTGCTGCTCCATAAAGAGAGACCACGATTTCAACTACACCCAGATAATTTTAAGAGACCTTTGGAGAGAAAATGCCAAATGTGGATGGAGAAAAGATGCAGTCGCGGATACTGAAGAGGGCAGAAGCTGGGAGCCTCATCTGGGGTGCCTGAATGCCAAGGTTTGTTCCTAGACACCTAAAGGAGCTGGGGAAGGGATGAGTGAAGGGACTCGGGGACTGCTGACTGGCACCACAGGACTTTGGTATCCGAGCTGGAGGGGACCCCACACCCCCATGAACGTGTGAGGGAGCAGGAGGATCTCCTTGGAGATTAGACCGAGGCAGAGCTGCAGCAGCTGCAGAGCTGGAGACCTTTGAGCAGGGGGTTAACTCCCAGAGAGCCCTGTCTTACATGCCCAGCCCCCAGGACTGCTCATCTTTCTCTGAGAGACTCTGGCCTGCTTCACCAAGGGACTAGGACACATCTATCCTGCAGGCCTACCTGCCTGCCAGCCCCTCCCAGGGCCCATAACTGGCCGCCCTGCAAGAGCATGTACACAGTGCAGCCCCTGCTGTCCAGCCTGGGTGTTTTGATCCACCTGAGGGCAGTTCCACTAAACTCAGAACCCAACCCCATGCTTCCAGAAGAGGGAGTTGCAAGCAGGTCCTTGTGCCCCAGGGCTTCAGCTTGATGCTCTTAAGTGCTGTGCTCACCACTTGAATGGAGGAGGAGCCCACGCTGTTAGAAATCTTAGAGGGCTGAGTCACACAGGTTCATGGGCTGGTGTGAGACCTAGTCCTGCCTAGCTCCACAAAGCTGGTTCATTGAGATATGGACTATTTCCCCACCAGACCTCCTCCCCACCTGAAAGAAATGGCAACAGCAACAACAAAAATCATAGCGCAATGCCAGTGATAAGAGATGGTTCCTTCAAGGCCCACAAGCTGACCTGGTGAGGGGATCAGCTCTCTCCGCCTCACACCACAGAAGGCAGCTACAAACACAAGGGTACACAAAGGAACACTGTGTCTAACAGCTTATCTACTGCCCACTGCTCTTAAACGCCATCCACTGGAAAATAATCCAAACTGCAACACCAAAAGTCCCTTTACTAATTCTCCCCTATGTGAAACCAAGAGCAAGATTACAAAAAAGACCTTGTAACCCTATGAAAACTTCCAGAAATGAAGCCAATTAACAGTACTCAAATAACACCACAAATAAAGGAATAATAGCCCTCGCAAATGAGAAAGAATCAGCACAAAAACTGGCAAATCAAAAAGCCAGAGTGTCCCCTTATCTCCATGAGTCCACTAGCTCCCCAACAATGGTTCTTAACCAGTCTGAATTGTCTGAATGACAGACATGAAATTCAATATCTGGATGGCAAAGAAGCTCATCAAGACCTAGAAGAAAGTTGAAACTCAATTCAAGGAAGCCAAGCAATCTAGTAAAATTATTCAAGAGATTAAAGACAAAATACCCATTTTAAGAAAGACCCAAATTAAATAAGCTTCTTGCGTGGAAAAAAAATTACTACAAGAATTTCAAACACAATAGGAAGTATTAACGGCAGAGTAAACCAAGATGAAGAAAGAATCTTAGAGCTCAAAGACAGGCTCTTTGAATCAATTCAAGTGAAAACAAAGAAAAAAGTTTTTTTAAAAAATGAATAAAACTCATAAGAAACATAGAATTATGTAAAGAGATCAAATCTATGACTCATTGGCATTCTTTAGAGAGAGAGAATAAGCAACTTGGAAAATATATTTAAGAAGGCAGTCCACAAAAACTTTGCTAACCTCTCGCTAGAGAGATTGACATGCAAATCCAAGATATACATAGAATCCCAGTCAGATGCTATACAAGAAAACCATTTCTAAGCCAAATAGTCATCAGGTTCACAAGGGCAATGCAAAAGAAAAAAAAAAAAAAAAAAACTTAGCAGGTAGAGAAAAGGCGTTGGTCACCTACAGAGGGAACTTCTTCAGGCTAGCAGCAGACAGACATCTCAGCAGAAACCTTACAAGCTAGAAGAGATCAGGGGCATATTTCCAGTGTCATTAAAGAAAATAAATGCAAACAAAGAATTTGATATGCTCCCAAATAAAACTTTATAAATGAAAGAGAGGTAACATCTTTCTCAGACAAGCAAATGCTGAGGGAATACCTTTCAACCTGACCAGCTTTACAAAAGGTCTTTAAGAAAGTACTAAACATGAATTCAAAAGAACAGCACCTGGTACCACAAAAATACACTTAAGCACATAACCCACAGACACTATTAAGCATCTACAAAATCAAGTCTATATAACAACCAGCTAACAACATGACAAGATCAAAATCACACATACCAATACCAACCTTGAATATTAACAGGCTAAATGCCCCACTTAAAAGACAGAGTGGCAGACTGGATAGAAAGACAAGATCCCACCATCTGTTTTCTTGAAAAGACTCATCTCACATGAAATAATACCCACAGGCTCAAAGTAAAAGAGAGAAGCAAGATCTACCATGCAAATGGAAAATACAAAAGTGCAGGAGTTGCCATTCACAGAATTTAAACCAATAAAAATTAAGAAGGACAATGAAGGGCATTAAATAATGATAAAGGGTACAATCTAACAAGAAGCCTTAACTATTATGTATATAATATATATATTTATATATATTTATTAATTTGGAATTCATATATGTATAATATATTACATGTTATATATTATATATAATACCCCACTGACATCATGAGATGAATCATCAAGGCAATATCTAAGAATATCCGGACTTAAATTTTACACTTGACTAATTGGACCTAATAGATATCTACAGAGCACTCCACCCTGCAGCCACAGATATACATTATTCTCATCTGCACATGGAACATATTCTTAAATAGACAGTCTCAGTCATAAAGCAAGCCTCAATAAATTTTTAAAAATTGCCATCATATCAAGAACACTCTCAGACCACCATGTAGCAAAAATAGAAATTAACACCAAGACAATCTTACAAAACTACAAAAATACAAGGAAATTAACATACTAATTAACAATATAATAATTTCTAGGTGAATATCAAAATTAAGGTAGAAATAAAATTATTCTTTGGAATTAATAAAAATAGGGACACAACTTACCAAAATCTCTGGAATGCAGCCAAAGCAGTATTAAGAGGCAAGTTTATATCTCTAAATTCATTCTCAAGAAGTTAAGAAAGATCTCAAACTAACAATCTAAATTTTCATCGACAGGAGCTAGAAAAAAAAAAAAGAAGAAACCAACTCCAAAGCTAGCAGAAGAAAATAAATAACTGAAATTAGAAAAGAGCTTAATGAAATTGAGATGCAAATATCCATATAAAATGTCAATGAAACCAACAGTTGTTTCTTCAAAAAAATAAAATTGATAGGCTTCTAGCTAAATTAATAAAGACAAATAAAGGGAAGATCTAAATAAGCACAGTTAGAAATAACAAAGGTGATATTACAAGTGATTTAAGAGTTATAAAAAATATTCTGAGAGACTATATGAACAACACTATGCACACAAATTAGAAAATTTATAGGAAATAGATAAATTCCTACAAGCACACAGTCTCCTAATATTGAATCAGGAAGAGTTTGAAACCCTGAAGAGACCAGTATCAATTTCTGAAATTGAATCAGTAATTAACAAAAACCTACCAACCAAAATGAATAAAAGCCCTTGACCAGATGGATAAACAGCTTAATTCTGCCAGATGTACAAAGAACTGATGCCAGTCCTACTGGAATCATTCCAAAACAATTGAGGAGGAGGGGCTCCTTCCTAACTCATTCTATGTAGCTAGCATCAACCTGATATCAAAATCTGGCAAAGACATAATGAAAAAAAAAAAAAATCAGGCCAATATCCCTCATGAGAATAGATGCAAAAATCCTCAACAAAATATTAGCAAATCAAATCCAGCATCACATCAAAAAGTTAATACACCATGATCAAGAAGGCTTTATTCCTGGAATGCAAGGCTAGGTCAACATTGACAATCAATAAATGTGATTTACCACATGAATAGAATCAAAAGCAGGAACTAAATGATCCTCTCAATAGATGCAAAAAAAAAAAAAAAAAAAAAAGCTTTCCATATTATCCAACATCACTTCATGATAAAAGCCATCAACAGACTAGGCATCAAAACAACATACCTCAAAATAATAAGAGCCAACTATGACAAACCCACAGCCAATAACATGCTGAATGGGCAAAAGTTTGAACGATTTCCCTTGAGAACTGGAACAAGATAAGGATGCCCATTCTCACCACTCCTATTCAAGTCCCAGCCAGAGCAATCGGGCAAGAGAAAGAAATGAAGTGTGTCTAAATAGGTAAAAAAGAAGTCAAATTATTTTTCATGGCTGACAATACAATTCTATATCTAGAAAATCCCGACTCTGACAAAAGGCTCTTAGAATTGGTGAACTACTTTAGTAAAGTTTCAGGGTACAAAACCAGTATACAAAACTCAGAGGCATTTCTATACGCCAACAATGTTCAGGCTGACAGTGATTCAAGAACATAATCCCACTTACAATAGCCACACAAAAAATGAAATACCTAGGTGTACAGCTAACCAAAGAAGTGAAAGATCTCTAAAAGGAGAGCTACGAAACCCTGCTCAAATAAACCAGAGATGCCACAAACAAATGCAAAAACATTCTGTCTCACGAAACAGAAGAATCAGTATCATAAAATGGCCATATGGTCCTAAGAATGTTACAGATTCATTACTATTCATCAAACCACTAATGTTATTCTTCACAGAATTAGACAAAACTATTCTAAAATTCACATGGAACCAAAAAAACAGCCTCAATAACCAAAGAAATATTAACCAAAAAGAACAAAATTAGAGGCATGACACTACTTGACTTTATACTATAAAGCTACAACAACTAAAACTGCTTGGTACTAGTACAAAAACAGACACATAGAACAATAGAACAGAACCGAAAACTCAGAAATAAAAAAGCCACACACTTACAACCATCTGATCTTTGACAAGGCTACTCAAAACAAGACTGGGGAAGGAACTCCCTATTCAATAAATGATGATGGAATAACTGGCTAGCCATATGCAAAAGATTAAAGCTGGACCCCTATCTTTTGCCATATACAAAAATTAACTCAAAATGGATTAAAGATTTAAGTGTAATACCTCACACTATAAAAATCCTGGAAGACAACCCAGGAAATACTCTTCTCAGTACCAGCCTTGGTAAATAAGTATTGGCTAAATCTCCAAATGTAATTGCAACAAAACCAAAAATAGACAAGTGGGACCTAATTAAATTAAAGAGCATTTGTACAGCAAAACAAACTATCAACAGAGCAGACAACCTACAGAATGGAAAAACATATTTGCAAACTATGCTTTCAACAAAGGTCTAATATCCAGAATCTATAGAGAACTTAAATCTGCAAGCAAAACACAAACAACCCCATTAATAAATGGGCAAAGAACATGAATAGACACTTCTCAAAAGAAGACATACAAGTGGTCAACAAACATGAAAAAATGTTCAGCATCAATAATCATCAGAAAAATGCATATCAAAACCATAATGGTGAGAATTCTCACACTGGTGAGAATGGCATTATTAAAGAGTCAAAAAACAACAGATGCTGACAAGGCTACAGAGGAAAAGGTATGCTTATACATTATTGGTGGAAATGCAAATTAGTCCAACCATTGTTGGAAACAGTCTGTTGATTTCTCAAAGACCTCAAAACAAAGCTACCATTTGACCCAGCAATCTCTTTCTTGGGTATACACTGAAAAGAAAATAAATCATTCCACCCAAAGGACACCTACACTTATATATTTACCACTGCTGTATTCACAATAGCAAAGACATAAATCAGCCCAGGTGCCCATCAATGGTGGATTTAATTTTTTAAAAATGTGCTACATATACACCATGGATTGCTAAGCAGTCATTGAAAGAACGAAATCATGTCCTTTGCAGCAACATGGATGCAGTTGGAGGTCATAATCTTAAGCAAATTAATGCAGGGAGAGAAAACCAACTACATTTTCTCAATTATAAGTAGGAACTAAACATTGAGCACATATGGATATAAAGGTGGGAACAATAGACACTGTGGACTACTAGAGTGTAAAGGGAGAAAGAATGATTTTCTCACGATCACGCAATAACCCATGTAGCATATGTGCATGCATACCCCCTGTATGTAAAATAAAGTTGAAAATAAAATAAATGAATAAATAAACAAAAGAAAACAAAAACAACTCACCATGTCTGTTGACTCAGGGACTTCAAATGGATTTTTTCCTTTATCAAGAGTGTTTGTGTCCCCCTAATTTTACCTAAATAATTCCTCCTCAACCAATGGATCTTAGTGCAAATGTAATTTACTTAGGGAGTGTTTCCTTTACATTCCATACTAGATCAAGTTCTCCTTTTATAAGCTCTCACAGCACATAAATTGTACATTTCTGTCATAAATCTTATTTTTAATGTCTGACTGTCTTGTTAATGCTATCTGCCTCCACCAAACCATTGCTATCACCATTAACTATAACCTCAATGAAGGCAAGGATGTTTGTTATCTACTTTTACTTCTGAAGTTGATAAAGGTGGCCATTGAAGAAAAGCAACTGTTTTATAAATGAATGCAGCAAATAAGAAAAATTTCCAATGAAAATCGAAAGATAATTACAAAGAGAAAAGAAAAAATATTAATTTCCTATGTACAACTTATTATAAGTACATAACTTATTAAAGTCAATCTGTGGAGAATTTAATCCCAAAATTTCTGAGACAGTATTTTATTTATGTACAAGGATATAGTTCACAATTGCAGAGTGTCAATGCAATGATATCCTAATATGGCTGGTACTCTAATGAATTTTTTATATTCTTAAAAATATATCATCATATATAATTTTTGTTCTTGAGAAATAAGGACATTTAAATATTTTAAATTCAGGACATGCATAATAAAAGGCTGCTAGAATTTTATAACATATAAACATAGTTATAGCCTAGTATTAAAAATCTTCATAATACTAAGCACCAAAATAAAATTACCCTGGGAATAACATAGCACACACGTTTTCATTAGGAAGATCTCAGGGTGCAGAAACAATATGCATCAATTTAAAAACTCTATTAAAATAATATATAATTATTATTTTATATTATTATTATTATATAATCATAGTATGTAGTTATTATTTTATATTATATAGGATCTCAGGGTGAAATCCAATATGCATCAATTTAAAAACTCTATTAAAATAATATATAATTATATTTTCAAATGTCAAATGGCAAAACAAGAATATTTTAAAATTCCATGTAGTAACTGAGCATTTTTAAATTAAATACTAATGTAATACATCTATGCATTTTAAATATATATCTATATAACATAATATAATATAATTGAGTTTTTAAAAAGCATAAATATTCTCCCATTATAGAGTTAATTACTGATATTCTCCAATTGGAGCATTTATATTTCCTTTAATGAGGAACTTTATGAAAGTTCATCAAAATGATTTTTGTTTTTCATATATTACTTCTGGATCTCTATTACTTTTGTAAATTTTTGTTTTTAAACTCTTTTTCTTTAGTCTCCTTTTTAAAAAGCTTAAAAGTCTGGGTGTGAGACCAAAATACACATTTATTGTAAATAAATACATTTTGAAGTTAATTATCTTAATTTAGCTCTTTCCACAATGTATATACATGTATCAAAATGTATTGCATACTACAAATTTGTCTGATATTTTTGTCAATTTAAAAATAAAAAATAAATTTATGCATACGATTATAATAATGTACATTGAGGTTTTTTGCAGTATATAAAGTTCTATGGGTTTTAGTACATGCATAGATTCATATAACCACAACCAGAAATAGAATACAGAATAATTTTATCACTTCCAAAGTTCACTTGTGCTGTTTCCTTGAAGTCACAGGTTTCCTCCATCCTCTAACTCCCAGTAACCACTGATCTGTTCTCTGTTGCTATTGTTTTGCTTTCTCCATATTCATATATCATGTAATTTTTAAAAGGATGAGTTCGTGTCATTTGTAGGGACATGGATGCACCTGGAAACCATCATTCTCAGCAAAGTATGGCAAGAACGGAAAACCAAATACCACATGTTCTCACTCATAGGTGGGAATTGAACAATGAGATCACTTGGACACAGGAAGGGGATCATCACACACCGGGTCCTATTGTGGGGAGGGGGAGAGGGATAGCATTAGGAGATATAACTAATGTAAATGACGAGTTGATGGGTGCAGCACACCAACATGGCACATGTATACATACGTAACAAACCTGCACGTTGTGCACATGTACCCTAGAACTTAAAGTATAATAAAAACAAAAAGCAAACAACAACAACAACAACAAAAACTGTGTTCCTTCTCTAAGCAACATATCTGAGGACAATAAGCCTTCGAGTACATATGGGATGTTACATGAACATAAGTTTGGAACTTTTCAGAGTAAACATCTAGGAGCGTCATTGCTATTTCTTCTGATAAGTGAATCTTTAACTTTGTAAGAAAATACCTGAATATTTTCAGTGTTTGCTGTACTATTTTTTATTCCCATTAGCAATATATGAGATTTTTGGTTGCTTTGCATTCTTGTCAACACGTGACATTGGTATTGTAATATTGTTTATTTTTTAACATTGCAATAGATATATAGCCATATCTCATTGTGGTTTTAATTTGTGTTTCCCTAAGGCTAAAGATGTTTGACATATTTCCATGTGCTTATTTACCATCCATCTACCTTATTTGGTTAAGTGTCTGTTCAAGTCATTTTGCCATTTATTTATTCCTGTATCTAGCATTTATTATTTGTATTGTTTGTTTCTTACTTTTAAGTGTTGAGTGTTCCTTAATTATAAATTCCAAAATAGCCAACCCACAAACCAAATTTTGAATAAGTGGAAAGTCTAAAGATGCACATTTTTATTCATTAAGTAAATTGTATCTAAAATTGTAAACTTGGTTTTGTCTTCTTAAATTGATAGATTCTGATTGCTAACCTGATTACCATCTTTAAGGCATTGCTAGGTGTTGCAATATTTTTTTGAATACAAAATCACTGATTCTCTACCAACATTTTAATCCGTGAAAAAGGCTGAAAGATTGTCATTTTTTAGTTCTGCAAAATATCAAGCTACTTAGGGAAAACTATAGTTTATCCATGGAGCGATTATGAATTTAAGAACTCAGGAGCATGTTTTAATCTCAAATTGTGGCAACAGTTAACACCATTATACATTTTTCTGTCTAGAAGACAGAAATATGTGTTTATATGGATAAAATAATTTCCCCATTTTGCAATTATTAAAAATATAACTCTTATGGCAACAATATTCCCATGAGGTTTATTTCATGTATGGAGATAATTACGTTATTGGGACATTTGGATTGTTTTCAGTTGTTTTTCTTTTCCTTTTTAATCATGGCATTGATTTTGGACAACTATCAGTTATTTTCCTTGTTTGCAATTGTAAATTTAAAGAATATAATGAACACACAAATAAAAGTTTTCCTGTGTTTATCTTGTTTCTCCATATAGACTTTTGGAAGTAGAATTACCTTGACAAAGAGACGATTAATTTAAGTAACTTGTTACTATAATGTAAAATAGAGTATTTCAATGACTCTGTCCTATATACATCCTTTCTTCTTTCAAATATCACAAGCAATTTATGTCTATGAAGAAACTGAGGATAACAGAGAGAGTAAATGTCCAATTTATTGTCACCTGCCAGAAACAGATACTTTGAGCTTCTTTACAAATAAGACCTTCATGTATGTATTACTTATTCTTCAAATTTGCTTAACCCATAAATATCAATGTCTACCTCAGAGGCAGTGTGAAAACTGGTTAATAAGATCTGGAGACAACTTGAGATGGTTTTGAATCTCTGCTCTATCAAAGAAAAAAAACAGCACAATATGGGACTATTCTAATGCTAGAGGATAAGTGGCATTTCCAATGTTCTTTTTTTTTGAGTTGCTAGGACTGCAAGTAGAAATAGTCCAAATAGAGGGACAAATGGCACCTTAGAAGAGGGACTGCATGGACATGCAAGAAAATTGTTTTCTGGTGCAGAGAAAACAATTTCATGTTTTCTCTTAATTCCCTAGACTCATTTTTTCTACCCACAAGCTGTGGTTCTTGAATTGTTTACCTGAAATTGATGTCTGTGTCTGTGTTGATGTCTGGGTTGAATTGATGCCAACATCTGATCAGAACACACAATTATCTTTGTGATAGCTTGCTTAAACTTAGTTTATAAGAGATAAATGATATCCATATGTGATAATTACTTAGATCCATCAATGCTCCAATTTTTAAAAACTAGGTCTGAAAGCTGAGAACAGTCTTCAAAGTTTTAGTATGCTTGTTTGGCTGAAGTATGTGAGCCTCCAGGGTTTTCAAAACTGGTTGTAAATCTTGCCGAGAGTGGATTACACAATTTCAGTTCTTAACTTTATTTGTTCTTTTTGGAACATAGAAGTGCAAAGACAAGCAAAGATTTTTAATTAAAAAGTCTGCTGGACATTTTCAATTCTTCAGAAAAGTTCATGTCAGATTCTGTTCTATAAATGTGTAAGCCCATTATTTTTCTTTTGGTGACAGCTGTTCTTTCACCTGTAATTCAGCATATAATTTTAGAAGCACCTAGGATCCTGTAAGATGTGGAGAATCATGATGTGTATAAACAGATGTCTATATGAGTGTATTTCCTGATGGACGAATGTTATGAAGATTTAGGTGGTTGTTTTGGTTTTGGATGGTTTGTAATAAATCTATCCTATACCCTAATAAGGAGAAACATATAATTAGAATAGTTGCATGTATACCACCAACACTCTTTTCTGCTCTACATGCTAAACACAAGGATTAAAATACCAATACATCTGATGAGGAAAAACATTCATATATACTTGGTTAATGTATTATCATGTAAGATGGTTTCTTCATAATGCAATTATAGGCTCCAATTTTCATAAGCAAGGTTAATTTTAGACTGACTATTTTGTTGGTTTGCTGTGGAAGATCCAAGAGTTACTTAAACTATGTTAAACATTCCCAGTAGTGTGATTGACTCTTGGGAACCTCTCCACTATTCATAAAATCACAGTTTACTATATTTGGGTGTGTGCTAGAGGGCAAAAATATACTAGCATTCAAAGTAATGTCACCTTCCTAAACCTTGCTATATTTTTTATGCCCAGCTGCCCCATGCCTTTATATTTAGAAACCCGTTACCCACCACCTCAGACTAATTCTAGTCTTTATGCATTGGTTTAGTAGGAATTAACTATGAAATTTGTTTTCAAAATGCCTCTTTTTCAGATGTTTGAAACAGTAAAATTGAGGTAGGACCAGAAAACCTGTCATTCTTACAAGCACACTGGGTGATTCAGGCATTAACAGAAATTGAAGTATAGGAGACAACCCATAGTAAGAGAATTTTTGATTTAGATTTTCTTAAAATGGTTAGGTAAAACTGATGAAGCAACTGATTTTCTTGTACTTTTTACAAGAGTAATACTCTTGTACTTTTATTGATATCCCAGTCTGGGGATTTTGCTCCCTTTTAGAACAATCACCAACCTATCATTCTTCCTCTTAGCAGTGTCTGGTAGTCTCTGGAATCAATGTCTCTTAGGTGTCATATTAGGCCACTTGCATATTGAACTTCTGCCTCTGTAACTGAAACTTCTCTTTCCCCAATAACATCACAAACCCAAGCAAAGGCTGTTTTTTCAACCCCTATCTCTGATCATGAGTATGCAAGTTCTATAAGGATTAGCAATTTTTTACTCTGTGTCCGCTGCCAATCTCAAGCCATTGTACATCTGCTATTATTCACAATCCCTAACATTTTAAGCATAAAGTTATTTTAAAAATTGCTGCATGACAATGATAGGTACTGATAATGACTGAAAAGTAAACATGTTGAGACATCAGTTAATATGCCCATCACCATTATTCCACACCTTACACCAACTTGCTAGAAATGATCACGTTCATGTACTTTAGTCAGATATGCACTTATGCAAACATGCTAAGATCCGTTACTATAGAGTAAAATAGACTATTTCAAAGACTCTGTCCTATATATCAGATGTTCTTTCTTCTTTCAAATATCACAAGCAATTAATCTCTATGAAGAAACTGAGGAAAATGGAGAAAGTAAATGTCCAATTTATTGCTACCTGCCATAAACAGATACTTTGAGCTTCTTTACAAATAAGACGTTCATATGTGTATTACTTATTCTTCAAATATGTTTAACCCATAAATATCAATGAGTACCTCAGAGGCAGTAACTGGCCAGTTACTTATTCCTGTGGCTGCTTACTCAACTAAAGACAAAATTTGTCTGATACGACTACATTTTTATAAATGAAAACTCAGTACATTGTGTTTATTGAGATTATTGCAAATTGACTGTTTTAGAATGTGCTTTAATAACTTTGCAGGTATCAAAATTAAGATGACTGGTTTTACTTACTCTGAAAACATCAACCTTTTCTTTCCTTTAAAGATACGATGAGCAGGTCCATCACAGTGGCTCATGCCTGTCATCTCAGCACTTCTGGAGGCTGAGGTGGGTGGATCACGAGGTCAGAAGTTCGAGACCAGCCTGGCCAACATGGTGAAATGCCGTCTCTACTAAAAATAGAAAAATTAGCTAGATGTGGTGGCAAGTGCCTATAATCCCAGATACTCAGGAGGGAGAGGCAGGAGAATCACTTGAACCTGGGAGGCAAAGGTTGCAGTGAGCCGAGATCACGCCACTGCACTCCAGCCTGGGTGACATATATATATATATATATATATATATATACATACATATATATATATATATGTATATATATATATATATACGTATATATATACATATATATATATATGTGATGAGCAGAAATGAGATCATTCTCTGCTTTTCAAGAACTTTTCTCCCTATGTTCTTTCTATGTTTAGGATAGAGAGGATAGTCAAATAAAATCATCCAGGAATTTAACAAATATTTTAGGATATAAGCTATTTACTTATTTGATTTAAATAAATTTTGTTTTCTTTAGGTGAAAATTCCTTTATTTCTCTTCTTAGTTCAAATTCTACTTATTCTATTATTGGCAGCATTATCTTTGATACTTGATCACAACTGAATTTATTTATATATACACTTATTTATAAAAGTGTTAGTTTAAAATATTAAGTGACTATTAGTGGGATGAGAGGGAAAATAAGCAGGTTGGGGAGGAGAAATGGGAAGAGAAGCAGAGGCAGAAAAGGATGACGAAGAGTGAGAAAGCAAACAGCTGAGCTCAGTAACACTTGGTTAATGCACTTTTTCAGTAATCCCAGATGAACTAGAGAAGAAAAACATTATCATTTTCATAATGTACTGCTGTTACAGACTATTTTTATTAAGGATATATTCTTCTAGGATGTACTTTACACTCACTGAGAGATATGAGATTAACAGTGGATGGTGAATAACTAAATTTGTAGGGAATCTGCTATGTGCCTGGCATTTCATTATGTTGCTTATGTAGTCCTCACAGCAATACAGTAATTTTGGCACTATCGTCCCTGTTTTATCATAAGAAAACTAACGTCCAGAAAGTTATTGCAATTTGACCAACTAATCTTTGGACTTGAAACCAGATGTAATCTGTCTCCTTCTTATTTCATTTCACTTCATAATGTGTATCATTACTCATTGACGAACAATTAATATACAATGGAAACAAAAATCTAGTGTGTTCAGTTTGATGAATTACAACCTTTTACACATCTGAGTTACCACCACTCTCAAACAAAGTATATACTATTTCTATTACACTAGGAAAATATTCTGGTGTTTTCTAGTCAATGCTTTACTTTAGGAAGCAGCCACATTTGGGTTTATGTATTCATAGCTTAATTTTGTCCATTACTGTACTTTATATTATATACAAATAGTGTGTTTTCCTTTTGTTTTCTTTTATTCAACATAATGTTTTTGATATTCATCAATGTTATTTTATTTTAGTAGTTTATACCTTTTATTGCAGAGTTGAATTTCATTGTATGAATATGACATTCTCCTATTGATGGACAAATATTTGTTTTGATTCTAGTTTGTAGATAAGTACAGTGTCTACAACATGGCTTGCAGAGGCATATAGCAGGTTCACGTTTTGCTTTATAATAAACTATCAGTTTTTCACAGTGGTTTTACCATTTTACACTACCACTCATAAGTTATAATGAATTCAGTTGTTCCACGTATTCACTAATATTTGCTACTTTCAGTTTTATTTTTTTCTCATTATTTTAGCTATTCTAGTGAGTGTAAAATTTTCTTTCTGTCTCACCTTAACTTGAACTTTTTTGAGGACTAAAGACATCAAATTTTGCTGTGATTACTTGTCTTTTTCTACATCATCTTGAAGTTTCTATACAAATGTTATGTCCATTAATATTAAATGTTATTTTATTTTCATTATTGATTTGTAGGAGATATTTATATGCTCTGGATGTGACTCCTTTGATATATGTCTAGAGATAATTCTATGGCATTTTTCTCTATATGTATATGTACATATGATATGATACATCAATATGTAATTTTCATAGTGGTATATTTTAATGAACAGAAATGCTTAATTTTAAAGAAGTTCAAAGCTATTATTATGTTTTAATTTTATTGTTAGTGTTTTTTATCTCTTGTCAAAAAATACTTGTCTACTTCACAATCACAAAAATATTTTTCTATATTTTATACTGAAGTTTTTATAATTTTAGCATTTACATTAGGGCCATAATTCATTATGAATTAAGTTTTACAAAAATTGATATGGGAATTAAGAGTCTTTATTGTATATGCATATCCAGGTTTTCAGAGCCCTTTGTTAAGAAGTCTTTACCTACAAAATTGTCTCAGTACATAGATCAAACATTGTTTGCTCTCTTATGGGCTAGTCTGCTTCAGGATTCTCTATTCGGTTGCATTGATCTTTGTCTTCCCTTAGGGCAATACCAAACTCTTTTTATTATTGTAGATTTATAGTAAGTTTTGAAACCTAGTAAATCCCACTTTGTTCTTTTTCTGGAGTGTCTTGGCTGTCCTACATCCTTTGCATTACCATATACATTTTAATCACCTTGAAGCTGTCCAATATTCACACACACACACACACATACACACACACACACACACACAAGCAAAACCCTGCTGGCATTTTTATTGAGTTTTCAAATCGGAAATGAATTTTGATTTAAATATATTTGGTAGACTGAATATATTTAAAGCAAATGGTATGGTGATTCAATATTTGTGTACACTGTGTATGATTACCATAGACAAATCTTAAATGTTTGCGTCAGTACATGAGGCATATCCTTCTTTTTAGACCTTAATTGATTTCAGAACTGTTTTGTGGTTATCTGTATAGAAAATTTCCTCATGTTTTGTTAAATGGATATCCTAGCTATTTGATGAATTTGATCCTATTGTCAATGGTATTATTTTATTTTATTTACACATAGCATTGTTAGTATGTGCAAATTGAAAGGATTTTTGTATATTGACAATATATAGTAAAATTTTCTAAATTTTCATTTACATTTCAGTGGACTTTTTTTGTAAAATCTGTAGAATATTTTGCATACACAGTCAGTTAATCAGAGAACAGCAAAGATTTTATTTCTTCCTTCAATATTTATACCATTTATTTCTTTTGCATGAATTATTACCCTGTCAAGAGAGCTGGTGAAAGTAAGCATCCTCCCTTATCCTGATCACAGTGAAAGAGCATTCAGTGTTTCGCCATTAAGTATGAGGTTACCTGTATAATTTCATAAATACAATTTAATGTATTGAGAAATTCTCCTACATCCTCAATTTTCTGGATTTTTAAAAAATTTACAAATTGGTATTAAATGTTATCAAATGTATTTTCTATATCTAATAAGATAGTGGCATTTTTTTCCTTATTCTGTTAATGTGATGATATTGATTGATTTTCAATTTAAAGCAAACTTACATTTCATGACTTCTTGGTCATGATTCATTTTCCATTCAGTTTACTTTGCTAACATTAAATTAATGTTATTTTGAGTTATGTTTATGATGGCTTGTAATAATCCTAATTTAAAAATTTAAAAGTGTTTCATCCTCCTCTATTTTCTTAAAAAAAGTTTAATCAGTTTTATTATTTTATTCTTAAGTATTTTATAGAATTCACCAATAAAATTTTGGACCTTGGAGGTTTCCATTACAAATTAAATTTAATAGATATGGGGCCTTAAAGATTTTCTATTTTGTGTCATGTGAGTTTTGAAAACTTGTGTTCTACAAAGTAGTCCATCTCATGTTCATTTGCTAACTTATCAGCATAATGTAGTTTATCATATACTTATAATATACTTATTATTATATTTTTGATATCTATAGGCTCTGTAGTGACTCTCCCTTCCCCCTCTTGCCTTCAGAATATTGGTAGTTTTTTTTTTTTCTCTCTCTCTCTTTTCTCTTGATCGGTCTTTCTGGAATTTTATTATTCTGTTAAAAAAATAATGTTTTTACTTTTTTTCCAGATTGTCTTTCCATTTAAATATAATAATTATTATTATTTTTTGAGTTGGAGTCTCACTCTGTCGCCCAGGCTGGCGTGCAATTGTGCTATCTTGGCTCTCTGCAACTTCTGCCTCCCAGATTCAAGCGATTCTCCTGCCTCAGCCTCCTGAATAGCTGAGATTACAGGCATGTGACACCACGCCCTGCTAACTTTTGTATTTTTAGTAGAGAGAGGGTTTCACCATGTTGGTCAGACTGATTAATTTCTATTCTTATATTTATTATTTTATTTGTTTTATTTGAGTTTAATTTGTTCTTTTTCTAATGTATTAACATAGAAGATTAAATAATTGTTTTGCCACATTTGTTGTTCTAATAGTTTCTCCTATCTCTCCTGTACAAATTGCCATTAATTGAGTGACTTAAAGCAATTTATTATCCTATAGTTCTGGAGGAAAGTATAGGAAAAACTGAAGGTCACAGTGTTTTTTTTCACTGTGCTAAAATCAAGATACCTATAGGTATGCTTTTTTGTTTTCTTCTTCAGGTGCCTTATGGTTTAAACATACTTATGTTCTTTATAATTTAATCAACTTTCTCATTATTAAAGTAAGAGTGAAGATCTCTTACAACATTCTATATCCTAGTAGAATTCAGAATCCAAACTTTGAGTTTACTTTAATCTCAAACAAATTATTTGCTTTCAGCCTTTAAAAGCCTATTCAAGTTGGGGACACTTTAGTATCTATAATGTTTTCATTGTTTGCACGCTTACTCATTTGGGAGTCAAAACTGACAATAACTAGAGAATTTTAGTCTAAAAGTGTTTATAAGTTATGTTAGAAATCATATCTATATTATTTGTAAATATTGGATAAAATTGCCTTGGTTTTGTATTTTTAAATGTTCTTCTATTGTTTAATCCAGCCATCTTAACATAATCCAGCCATCTTAACATAAATATCCACAAATATACTTTTTACCTCTTTTTAAAAAAATATATTGTCAGCTCTCTGTATCCACAAGTTCTGCATTCACAAATTCAATCAAACTCTAATAAAAAATATTCAGAAACAAAGCAAATGATAAAAATAACAATACAGTCATTAAAAAATACAAATTAAAAAGACAATGGTTATAACAACCCTATAATAGTATAATGACTATTTACATAGCATATACAGTGTATTAGACATTATATGTAATCTAGAGATGATTTAAAGTATATGGGATTGTGTGCATTAGTTATCTGCAAATATGATGACATTTTATATAAGGGACTTGCACACATTCAGACTTACGGTATTCATGGGAGCTCCTAGAACGAACTCCCTGCAGAGTGAGGGATGACTGTACTTATGAGGTAATTTTTAACATACGATAAAAGCATGTATGTGTGTACTCGTGTATGTGTGTATAATTATGCACAGAAAAGTAGAATAGCTTACTTTCTATTTTCTACAATTGAGTTTGTCAATGTAAAATCTAAGATAGGAACAAGGTTTTCTGGTGGGATCTCTAATCATTTTACAGTAAACAAATTGGAAAAGGGAATTGTGCCAGCCTCTAAAGTTCATAAGACATTTAGACATTTTGCAAAAGCACACTCAAAATATTTTCTATAAATTATACTCCAGATAGCCTTACATATGTGTATCAAACCTATTGGTTTTAACAGCATTATGCTCACATTTTTTTTAATGGAATAAAATTGTGCTATAATCACTCTTATAACCTATTTTTGCTTCAAAGTGTAAAATTGTAATCATTCAAAAGCAGTAAGAGGCTTTCAAACTACAGTAACATTCAATGATACAGAGAGTTTATCCTACTTTCCTTTATCAGATGTGAATAATTAATTTTAAGCCTTAAATATGGGAGCAGGAAGAGCTCTTTAAATAAAGGAAATCAAAACAAACTACTAGAATCATGACTTGGAACTTTTGAAGCTCAGATAATTAGTTGACTGCTGCTGCCTAATTTCATAATTGTGAAGGCAATGGCACTGATAAGAGTTGCAAAGCATTCACAACTTAAATTAATTAATTACTGAAATGCGATTGATAGAATGAGGAAAGTGGTTTGTTTATATTGTTTTTTTTTTCTTTCTTTCTTTTTTTTTTTTTTTTTTTTTTTCTGCCAGGAAAAAAGCCAGGGATCTGGGTCTAAATAGAAAGGCAGGACATAAAGACAATTGAGACAAAATGGTTTTTATTAGATGGTAGATATTCTGCTTCTTATATATTCTGTCAAAAAACAAACAAATGAAAACCTCAAACCAGAGAAGGTACAAGTACAGTTGGGAACCCTTAGCGATCCTCAAAGATTTAAGAAAGCTGTATGGTATCTCTTTCTTGCCCTTGTAAGTTTGTATCTGTCTTAAAATAATATTCACACCTTTTGATAAGGCATGCTACTTTGAAGCAGATTTAGGTGGTGAGAAGTGGTAGAGGTGAGAAAATTAGAAAGGAAATACATGTCTTCATTTTAAAGGTTATTTTTCTGAGTATAAGATATTTTATTCAAATTAATCATGAAGGATCGAGCAACTTATTGTTTAAATTTTTTATAGATATTATACATTTAATGTAGTCTTTGTTCCTCATGATTAAGATACTCTTTAAGGGCTTTGGCAATTCTCGAAAAATCTAATTTCTGTGCAGCAAAGAAAACCTTGATTAAAATAAATATATACATTCTTTTTTTGATTTTCCCTTGAGGTCCCTACAATCCCTATGGCAAGGAAGACGGAAGACCCATCTGACCAGTCCCCTAAAGCCCGCCTTAGGTGAGTCTGCACTGATAACAATATTGCCACAGACCCTTTTTTTTTAAATGCAGGGCCCTTTTGTTATCTCATCCTTTTAGAACTTAGATATTTATTGTAGGAGAACCTTGAATTCTACATACTTCCCACTTTTTAATCTTCCATTTTATTATCATCACTTATAAATGCTGAATCTACTTTATAATTTTCTTTATGTTAGACAAACGAAAATTTGGGAAGCCTGAGAACACAAATATCAATATCCCAAAGCAGCATATCACATGCTTAAGGTATTAAGGAATACTGCTATAATCATGTGCCTCGACCCCATGGTTCTGGTCAGAGATATCATATTTATCAGAATTAACCCCATACATATATTTGGTTGTAATAAAATATATAAAATAAGCATTATCCCTCTATTCACAGATAATGAAACTGCTGTTAAAGGGGAAAATTGACTTGCTCAAGGTTACATAGTGTCTTCATTTTACATATAAAAGTGTTGAACTAGATGATTCTAAGTTTTACTCTACATTCTGCATCTAAGAATATTAATTAGTACAGGTCAAGCGCTGTGGCACACACCTGTAATCCCAGCAGTTTGGAAGGCCGAGGCAGGTGGATCACCTGAGGTCAGGAGTTCAAGACCAACCTGGCTAACATAGTGAAACCCTGTCTCTACTAAAAAAAAATTAAAAATTAGGCTGGGCACGGAGGCTCATGCCTGTCATCTCAGCACTTTGGGAGGCCAAGATGGGTGGATCACAAGGTCAAGAGATCAAGGCCATCCTGGCCAACATGGTGAAACCCTGTCTCTACTAAAAATACAAAAATTAGCTGGGCATGGTGACGCATACCTGTAGTCTCAGCTATTTGGGAGGCTGAGTCAGGAGAATCGCTTGAATCTGGGAGGTGAAGATTTCAGTGAGCCAAGATCATGCTACTGCACTCCAGCCTGGTGACAGAGCAAAACTCCATCTCAAATAAATAAATAAATAATAATAATTGATGTTTACATTTCCTCAAGAATACTTTCTGATATCATCAAATTTTGGTCAGCACACTTTTTATGAGCTGGAGCTGTAGGTAAGAAAGCATTCTTTTTGGCAAATTATGCATATTTTGATTAGGACTGACTTAGCCAATGCCTACTTCAGTGTTGCCAGAAAGTTTTTTAAGTCTTGGTATAAGAACACTACATTTCTAACATAGAGTGAGGCTCCCTCTGACCTTATGAAGTCTCTAATATACCTGCATTGTTCACTTTTTTGCCTTGATGAATCAGATTACCCTTCCAAAAACATGAAGATAACATAAAATGAGTTACTTCACTCTGAATGAGTTGTCACCCAGAAGGGTTGGCAGTCTAAGCAGGAAAACTGTGCATTGGGACTAAGATTGAGAGTTCATTAAAGAAGTAATTTGCTTAGGTGTCATGAGGTGGGAGGGTAGTGAGTGGAAACGAGCCAGAACAGCTCGAAAAATAATAAGATGGGAATTTTGATGTTAGCATTTACGAGAACAAAAAAACCTATAAATTCTGTTCTTAGAAATTCTCAAATTATTAATAAAACTTTCTTCCTTTAGAAAATTTTCTATCATTAATCCTCATATTGACTAGTTTTGTCACCTCTGGCTCATGGGTGCTGTTAGTATTCCAATATTTTACATGCATTTAATTTTTTTAATTACAGTATTCTCCTATTTCTATGTTCTGTTATACTATTCCAGATATAATTTACTGATGACATTAATTTTATAATTATGTTTATATTTCTTTTATTAATGTATTTTTCTGTATTCTTAATTAATCTAGTATAGAATTCAAGCAGGTTTTCAATAAATGTTAGCAACTGACAGAATGTTGTGGTAGGTTTTAATATATTTTAGCATAAGGCTTTTTCAGAGGTAATATATGTATCTCTACATAAAAATCAAACATAATTTATAATTGCTTTTCTTATAGTATTTAAAAATATTTTATTAATAGTTTTATTGAGATATAATTCACATACATCTCAAAGTAAAAGTGTACCAGATGGAGTTAAATAGGCAAGGAAGACTACTTAAAACTATTGCCATAACAGAGAGAGAGACTAAAATAAACTTCTGAAACAAAACAGGGGCAAGTTTTTAAGTGCTGTGGCGTATTTGTTGCAAAGTACTGGAAGCTATGTTGTGTGAGAGGTTGGTCGATGTGATTAATCCACCTAATGAACTGTTAGAGGGACTATTTGCTAATTGGCACTTATGAAATTTAGGTCCCTACCCTCCTGCAGAGACTGGAAGATAAGGGTGCTATCTTTCTTCATAATCGCATTTCAAAGGAATGATTCCCAGGTCCTTGAGAAAAGCATTTCTGGGCTTTGAATCTGTCAAGAAGCTGGGAGAAAATCTACATCTCAAAGGAGTAGAGAAATAATTTATAATTGCAAGTTTGGTAACATAAATGATCTAAGAGAAAAAAACAGATCAGGACTCTAGAGACAGAAGAAAATCTCTGAAGTTTACTCAAATTGAGGGGAACATTAAAGCCATTTTGGTCACCATCTCATAATATTAAATACATAGTGGTAAAAAAAAGGAAAAGACTCAAATGTGATTTTGTTTGTTAAAAATCATGACAACCTGCAAGTATATTGGCACACCGTAGTTCATGTCCATGATACAAGACTCAGCATTGTTCCAATCTAAAAAAAAAAAAAAAAAAAAAAAAAAAAAATACAAAAACAGAAACACAAAGTAGTCACATGTACTTAAAACAACTCCATGGTATTCCTAAAAGCCCATTGTATGCAAGTTGGGGCCTCTTGGACTAAAGCTTTGCAGTCTGCCAGTCTGTAGGCTCAGGCTGAGTTCATGGCTATACCCTGGGCAGTTGACACAATCTCAGTCTTACCATGATGATGATCAGTATATTAATTAACTAAGTCCCACCCTAAACATTGACCAGCTTTCAAATGACGGTTCTTCCTAGGGAGGGAGCATAACTTTTAAGTAATCCCTTTCTTCTCAGCAGAAGTTGAATCCTAGAGAGTGATTCAGCTGTGAGTTTTCAGCAACCAACCCCTGCAGTGGCAGGGAGAATGACAGAATCATTTTGATGGGTGAATAGCACAGTTGAATCAGAGACATACTGAGATTCCCTCTCAGAATTACTGGAGAGTGAAGTTCTCCAGTAATACTGTGGCACTGAATCTTTTTTTTTTTGTTTTGCCGCAGCAAGTCCATTTTGAACAAGAACTGGCTTTTCTTTGGATTAGAAGCTATTTTGATAAATGGAAATGGTTTTAAACCCACATATCTTACTAAGAGACAGCATTTACTCTCAAAAGAGCTATTTGGAGCTGGAAAACTAGTCTAAATTATTTTGCTTTTTTTTTTTTTTTTTTACAAGGGTGTCTACCTATAGATGTAATAATTATTATTTGCTAGTATCATTACTGTAAGAAAACACATTTAAAAAATCCAGACCTAATAAGATAAATGGGATAAAAATAAAGGGTTGCTGAACATAAAGTCAACCAACCAACTAAACAAATGAGTGAAATGCAAATACAAGAGTCCTCTCGTACAACAAAAACAATAATAGTAAAATCAAATTGATAGAGATGACTAATTTGCAATACCAGCAAGAACCATAGGGTACCTAGAGAAAGCTAACAAAAAAGTACAAGACCTATATAAATTTCATAAACTTTATTGAAAAACATAAAAGAAAACCTAATACATGGAAAGACATCTTGTATTCCTGGATAGGGTGTGTTTTAATGATGCAGAAACTTTGTCAAATTACATAAAGAAACTGAAGTTTCTTTCTCCGCCTTTTATTGCATCAAAAGGAAACATCCAAGTAGAATTTAATTAAATGCGGATGTCAAGCTTGGGGCCACTTTATAAAAAATATAAGCATGTATAGACAGAGGGACCATTAGAGAGTTATCCCAACAAGGCAGATTAATTAGAGGTGAAAGATACTATTCTAACAGCAAATTGAGTGAGAAATGCCATATATGTATTTTGACAAAATAGATGAAGAAAAAACATAGTGATTACAAATGTGTACTCTAGTTCCTATGTAGATAATTTTATGTGATCTACTCCAGTGTTAATAGCCAGGTTAATAATTGTGGGAACAATGCCAATATTAAACATCTAGATAATCTACATATTTTATATAATCCCAATAAAAACATTTTTAAGGAATTTTAGAGAAATCAGCAGTACCATTTGCCGAATAACAATGCTTCTTTTTGTCTGACATGTTCTGAGTGTCTGAGTTTCTCTTCTTCCAAAGTGCTTCACATGGTCTCATTTTCTCCAGGTATTATCAGCTCTTGTATCTTGCATTCTGTTCGCAATTCTTCCCATGACATTTCAGACATTTTTTGGTCCTGCTCCAGGTCACTTTCATGAAGCCATGTGGAATGGCAGAATAAGAGGGCAGGGTCCCACTCCTGGAGCACAGACCCATAGTGCACATGACTGGGTTCAGGCCCAGGTGCCTTTCTGCAGGATTCTGCTTGCAAAATTTCCCAGTAACACCAGAATGCCACTAGAGTGGCAAATCCCTGAATCCCTACAGAGTCTAATGCTCTGAGCAAAGGAGAAAGTTTGATTCCCTCCTAGGAGGTATAATACATTATTTCTGGAACATTAAGAAACTCAAACTTTGGAAGTAGGCAAACAAATGGAGAAATTAACAACCTTTCTTTTTTATTCCAGATACAGGTAAAATGGTTAATGCATTCCCCTGGTGAAAGGCTTATGATTGATGATCTCTCATTATAGGAAGATAAGTAGAATTATCTTCTGAATGATTCAAGAGGTTGTCTCCGGGCTTGTAGCAGCAGTGACTCTCTTCTTTCATCCCATACCCAGTGAGAGGATTGACAAAGTCTAGGTGTCCACGCCCTCCGGATGCTACCACTACTCTTTTCTGGCTGCATGGTAGGTTTTGACTCCCCTAAATATTTAAGTAGCCGCCGTATCCACAGACACTCTCACAAGAAAGGCCATAAAAATGGAAAGCATAGGGCAAGTTTCTTTACTGGAGCAGAAAACTGTAGTGTGTCCGACTGCATGAAACCTCAAGCACACCTCTCCACAGATACTCTCACAAGACACTCTCACAAGAAAGGCCATAAAAATGGAAAGCAGAGGGCAAGTTTCTTTACTGGAGCAGAAAACTGTGGTGTGTCCAGTTGCATGAAACCTCAAGCACACCTCTCCACAGACACTCAAACACAGGGGGCTTTACATTTCATCTTTCTGACACTTTGCTTGAAAAGTTTCCTTAATATATTGAGTTTCCTTTTTTTTCAGACGGAGTCTCGCTCTGTCGCTGGAGTCCAGTGGCGCCATCTCAGCTAACTGCAAGCTTCGCCTCCTGGGTTCATGTCACTCTCCTACCTCAGCCTCCGTTGTAGCTAGGACGACAGGCGCTCGTCACCACGCCCGGCTAATTTTTTGTGTTTTTAGTAGAGACGGGGTTTCACCGTGTTAGCCAGGATGGTCTCGATCTCCTGACCTCGTGATCCACCCAGCTGGGCCTCCCAAAGTGCTGGGATTACAGGCGTGAGCCACTGCACCCGGCCGAGTTTCTTTTATACCACAAGACATTTTAGTATGTAACACTTTATTCTAAAATTTATCCTGAAAATGTATCAATTTTCCATTACAACAAATTTAGTGGTTTAAGCCAACACAAGTTTGTTATTTCGTAGTTTCTTTAGTTGAGAAATTTGGGTATAGCTTAGTTATAGCTTGGTTGAGTTCTCTACTTCGCATCTTACAAGGGCAAAGTTAGTATTTACTGGGCTGCATTCTTAGCTGGAGGCTTGCCTGAGGAAGACTTGGACTCCAAGATCATTCATGTTGTAAGTGAAATTTATCCCCATGGCAGTTTTGTTGCTGAGTGTTAGTCAGGGACCACTCTTATCTCCTGAAGGATGTCCATAGTGCCTTGCCACCTGACCCTCTCCCAGGTCCTTATGTAACATAGCAGCTTATCTCTTCAAAGCCAGCAAGTAAGTTTTTCAATCTGGTCAACTGAGATGGAGTCTTATACACAAGAAGTGATCATGGGGGTGACATCCCATGACATTTTCCATATTCTATTTGGTAAAGCAAATCACAACTTTCACCTTCACTCAAATTCCACTCTCATTCAAGTGGAAGGGGTTATATAAAGTCATAACTTATCAGGGGATCACCTTGTATGTGTCTGTCACAGAGGTAAAGATGAACAAATTACTTATGCATTTTGAAAAAGAACCAATCGATGTAACTTGTTCTACTAGATGTCAAAATATGCCATAGAATTTTATCAATCTACTGTCATATATAAGCAAAAATATAAGAAAAAAGAATAGAGTAGAATCAAGAGAATATGAATTATATATATATATATATATGTTCGTATATAGAACTTGGTATATAATAGAATTGAAAAAATTACCATTTATTAAATAAAATTGAAATAATAGTATATTTCAGTGGGAAATAGAGAAAGTAAAGCTTATCTTACACACAAAAATGTGTTAATCTTTGTAGTAAAATGAATAATGCTGATTCAAAAATAAAGATATTCATTTAAAAATAAATTTTCAGAATCAAATGTGTAGCAGCTTAATGTTGCTTGCCATCACTGTGTAAATATTTCCATGTGCACCTATGATTCATTTTCACTCCTGATTTTTCAATCTGAGCATCCACATCTAATCCCTGCAGAAGACTTTGTCCAGAATGCACAGAATATACTTCATTATACTATGTTCTTTGATAAAGAGTTTCTTATTGAGCTGGGCATTAATTTGTGGACTACTTTATTTATACTTATCTTACATCTTGATTCACTTAAATCTAGTTACTTCTTTCCTACTTCATGACACTGAATTATATGAA
>NC_045441.1:71833298-71873590 GCF_002776525.5 Piliocolobus tephrosceles | reverse complement strand
TCCTTGAAACAAAGGTATTCTATATATACAATATTCCTCACTAGTTTCATGAGTTCATTAAACACTTATTAGTTCCGCTGATCACTGTCACTCAGTCAAGCTAATATGACCCCATGCTTTCCCACTACAACTCATACGTATTCATACTCATTCACTCTCATACACAACTCTGCACTTACACACAGAGTCATACACATACAAGCACTCACATACATACACAAAGGTTCTCATTTCATTTTGAATTTAGGTGAAAGGGAAACAAAGACATCCAAAAATTCTAAGGCATGGATAGTCTTTGTAACTAAAATCCTAACTTTGCAACAGAAGAAATATAGTTTTTTAAAGGGTACATAAGCAATGAGGTTGCAATCTTTAAAAAAAAATGCACTGGCTTCATCTCTGAACATCCAATTATCTATTTGTCTTTTAAACTTCTCAAACTGAAAATAAAGGAAAACAAAGCCACCAAGGGTAAAACCTTACTTGTCATCCGTGGACCACACAAATTAGACCAAAAAATCATTTCAAAAATATCAGAGCTCTCAGAAGCATTTCATTACAAAAAAAATTTAGAAATCAGCAGCGAATTAAAAAAATCATCCTCTCCTGTCCCATTGATGAAGGAATTGTATGCTCTGTTTTCATGACAAACACATCATTAGTGTACATATGTTTAATCTGATTATTTCATTCAGCACAAGAGACATTAGGGTTAGAATTATATAAAACCTCAAATCACACTTGATGTTTCCCAAATATCATGCTTTGTGTGTCCTAATCAAGATTTCATCAAATGTTTTATTAAGCTCTGTCACAGGAATCCAGCTGAAGCAAGATGATCCCTTATTATTACGCAAAAGTAAATTGCATTCACTTTTCCTCTGAATTTAAATGAAACTGGCCGGGCGCGGTGGCTCAAGCCTGTAATCCCAGCACTTTGGGAGGCCGAGACGGGCGGATCACGAGGTCAGGAGATCGAGACCCTCCTGGCTAACGCGGTGAAACCCCGTCTCTACTAAAAATACAAAAAATTAGCCGGGCGAGGTGGTGGGCGCCTGTGGTCCCAGCCACTCGGGAGGCTGAGGCAGGAGAATGGCGTGAACCCAGGAGGCAGAGGTTGCGGTGAGCTGAGATCCGGCCACTGCACTCTAGCCTGGGCGACAGAGCAAGACTCCGTCTCAAAAAAAAAAAAAAAAATAAATAAATAAATAAATAAATAAATAAATAAATGAAACGGTTTATGCAATATGTGGGAAATACACAGAGGTCACGTGTAATACCACCAACAAGCTGCATTATGTTGACACAGCAGGGTAGCTAAAAGAACTGAGGAAGTATAAAAGTGGGAGGTTAGCAAAAGAAGCAGGAGTATTGTATAAACATCTGCATATCACTAACATGAGAATTTTTGTATTTTTGAATTTGAGCATTTTTGGATACATACAGTTTTGAATTTATCACATTTCTGCTACAATTGCAAAATAAAGAAAGTAGATCAATCAATTAATAGTAAAAAATAGGTATTTGATTTTTAAAGGCAAATTCAACCAATTTTTATGATGTGAAACAGCTTAAAAGTGGAAAAATATTATTTTAATATCAAAATATAATGAGCTCAAACAGATAATATCTTAACAAAATAATTCTGAACTGTAGAAAATGATCAGAACGGAAGGGAAGGTCTGTACAAAGTCCTGTCAGTCAGAATTATGGATAAACTTACAACACAATTAAGTTGGGACAGTCTCGTTTTATGCCTAGTGTCCTGATGTTATTATTAATGGTACTCCCTTTCACTTTCTAAATGTTCTTGTTTAGCTGATAATAAATTATATAGCCACTATATTCTCAATCATAATTAATAAAGATAAGCCAAGGAAGTGTACCTTCAACTGGCCATGAGAGTAATAGGTCTTCACTATCTTTCCTCAAGATTATGTCACCTCCCCTCTCTTCCTCATATCCCAGGGCAAACACAAATGCTTGATATCCCAGGAAATTATTTAAGTCCCTTAAATGGATAGAATTATGCTAACTACGTCTGATGAGTAATAAGTTGTATGTCCCTATAAGAAGTACACATGCCATATGGAGAGACATAAGCCCCAACAGCAAACTCATAGCCTGCCACATTGGTGGTATCGTGGAATTCAATTGTCCAGGAAATGTTGAAATATTCCTTGTGATATGAAATATAAAATTCTGCACCTTCATTCTCTCATCATGAAAAATAATTACACAATCCTTAGCATACCTCTTTGGATATTGGAGGCAATATTTGTCACATTTCTTTTTTTAATGAGAAAAGCAAGGCATTTATATTTTTTTTCTTTATTTCTTCTAAAAATAAGAGGATACATGTGCAGAACGTGCAGCTTTGTTACACAGGTGTACGTGTGCCATGGTGGTTTGCTGCACCTATTGACCTATTCTCTAGGTTATCTCCCATCAATCCTCACCCACCAACAGGTCTTGGTATGTGCTGGTCCCCTGCTTGTGTCCATGTGTTCTCAATGTTCAACTCCCACTTATGAGTGAGAATATGCAGTCTTTGGTTTTCTGTTCCCTTGTTAGTTTGCTGAGGATGATGGCTTCCAGTTTCCTCCATGTACCTATGAAGGACGTGCTCTCATTCCTTTTTATGGATGCATAGTATTCCATGGTGTATATAGGCCAAATTTTGTTTATCCAGTCTATCATTGATGGGCATTTGGGTTGGTTCCAAGTCTTTGCTATTGTAAATAGTGCTGCAATAAATATACATGTGCATGTGTCTTTATAGTAGAATAATTTATATTCCTTTGGATATATACCCATTAATGGGATTTCTTGGTCAAATGGCATTTCTGGTTCTAGATTCTTGAGATATCACCACTCTGTCTTCCACAATGATTCAACTAATTCACATTCCCACAACTGTGTAAAAACGTTCTTGAGGATGAATTTCTAATCACTTTATTGAATAACATGAGAGACTATTTGAGAAGGGCTCAGAGGAAAAAGAAGCTCTCCTGAAGATACATACTGTGGTATAAACAACTCTGCCAGTTGGCCATAATGACCCAGTAGACTCAGTGTTGCTTATGGTGTGTGTAGCAAGCAGTCAGTGGTTCACTTTATGGCTTATCTGCCAAGTCTTAATTACACAAACACTTGGGAATCACTAGGATTTTAGAGCAAAGTGGAGCCCTCTTCTGCTAAAAAATATTGTCCAATTGAGAGGCAGCTTCAAGCTCACTACTTGATAGAAACTAAGTGCATATGAAACAAAATGTAGGTATGTGATCTGATCTTCCTGTCATGAACAGAATGATATTTAAACCAAATGACCAAATCTAAAGCAGGTTGTGCTCAGCAGAATTTTGTCTCTAAATGATATTTATAAAACTGGCCAAAACAGTTTTAGAACACAAAAGTAAATTGTATGCCTGCATGACTTACAGTACCATTCTACACACTGCTTTTGCTTTGGTGCCTTTTCCTCAAACCACAGCAATATATGAGAAGCAAAAGTACAAGACTAGTTTTTTAATGCTTCTTCATAATATCCTAACACTAGCTGTGAGTTAAACGGTCCTCTCATCGCCAACTCCTGCTATGTAATGCCACCTCTAGATGGTTCCAGTTCTCAATGGTTTATGACAACTTTGTGTCTTCTTCCTGTTCGTTCAGGCAACGAGTATCAACAGCTTTTACCATCCCTCATTTGTCTGTGCATCCTTACCGTGCCTTTCTAAGTAGTCGTTTTTTCAGAGTTTCTTGATCTTAACCATTTAGGTGTGTGGGTGAGTCATGTTTTCTGCCCTCACTGATGCTGATCCAAATACATTCCCAATTTATTTTACACAAAGAATCATGCAAATTTTCTTTTAATTCTCACTGAACTTAACATAATGCCTGGCTTATGGCAAAAATAAATAAATGAATAAAGTAAAAATGAGTGAATGGATGAATGAACGAATGAGTTTATTGAGATTAATATAATTGAAAGGTGTCATTTTGCTATATTACTAGGAGCATGCATAGTGAGATATGCTATTTCAAGAGATTATTAAAATTCCTCATAGAAATAGCCCCTAGCAATCAAGAAAAATCAGATAATTGGTATATTAGCAATTACAAATTACTAAGTGATTTGTAATTATGATGGCCAAAGTAAAAGCAAAATGTTGGGATATTTGATGTTCTAAGAAACATGAGAGAGGAAATAATCAGTGTATTCTAAATACCCTCCATTAGTATAACTATCTCTTCCAATATATGAGGAATGGAAGACATATAACAAGGTCAATTTATAGGTTACCACTGAACCTAATTGCCCAATATCAACTACAATGTTAATTGTAGAACCAAGACTAATATGTAGATATTTTTATTATTCTGTGCCATTTCCAAACAAAACCAAAAAAACAAAAAACAAAACTGAGGCTATTTGATACACGTAGCTCATTCACTTTGTAAAATATTAACTAATTGCATCAAAAACAATTGCTATATAATAAAATGCATAGGTAAGTGAAAAATGTATATGGATTCCTCCATTATGTAAAAAAGAGTATGGAAGAGAGAAATTGAACCCAAATTGAGCATACATCTGAAAATAATGTCAAAGGCACCAATCAGGTCAGACACATATCTCTGCATTATAGTCTGTCTTACAGCTTTACTCTGGGACTCTGAAAATCACAGCATAGTTTTAATTATGAAAACTTCAAGGTGAAGAAATATTACTTTGTTTTATACTAGTACATAATACGAGGTATAGATATTTTGTAGTAAGGCTGAACACAGTGTCTCATGCCTGCAATCCCAGCACTTTGAGAGGCCAGAGCAGGAGGATTGTTTGAGCCCCAGAGTTCAAAACCAACCTGGGAAACATAGTGAGACCAAAAAGTGAAGTTAGCTGGGCATGATGACACACAGCTGTGGTCTCAGCTGCTTAGGAGACTGAGGTGGGAGGAGACATGAGCTGGGGAGGTTGAGGTTTCAGTGAGCTATGATCATGCCACTGCACTCCAGCTAAGACAGGGGAATCTATTGGGCTTATTATTTCAGAAATAGTGGGGAAAACTTGGATTTCTGACTCAACTCATAGTTACATAAACCATCAGCATCTGGGGAACCTGCCCCCAATATTTCAACGTAGGTTCTTTCTATTTTCCATAAGTGTTGGCCGGCTGAATACAAAGAGAGGAATTTCACAGATGGGCCTCCACGGGGTAACATCACTTATTGGTAGGACCATGATGCCCTTCTGAGCCTTAAAACCAGCAAGTTTTATTAAGGATTTCAAAAGGGGAAGGGATGCAAGAACAGAGAGTAAGTCACAAGATCACATGCTTCAAAGGCCAAAAAGGAGAACAAAGGTGACATGCTTCTGAGGAAACAGGACAAGGGCAAATTCAGAACTACTGATAAGGGTCTATGTTTGACTGTGCACGTATTGTCTTGATAAACATCTTATAAAACAGAAAACAGGATTTGAGAGCAGAGAACTGGTCTGACCACAGATTTACTAGGATGGGGTTTCCCAATCCTAGTAAGCCTCAGAGGGTATGGCAGGAGACCAGGGCATATTTCAGTCCTTACCTCAACCGCATAAGACAGACACTCCCAGAGCGGCCATTTATAGACCTCCCCCCAAGGAATGCATTCCTTTCCCAGGGTCTTAATTATTAATATTCCTTGCTAGGAAAAGAATTTAGCGATATCTTCCCTACTAGCACGTCCTTTTATAGGCTCTCTGCAAGAAGAAAAATATGGCTCTATTCTGTCCAACCCCACAGGCAGTCAGACTTTATGGTTGTCTTCCCTTGTTCCCTGAAAATCACTGTTATTCTGTTCTTTTTCAAGCTGCATTGATTTCATGTTGTTCAAACACACGTGTTTTACAATCAATTTGTACAGTTAACACAATAGTGGTCCTGAGGTGACATACATTCTCAGTTTATGAAGATAACAGGATTAAGAGATGAAAGTAACGACAGGCATAAGTAATTATAAAAGTATTAATTTTGGGAACTGATACATTTACATATTAAAATGAAATCTTTGGCCGGGCACGGTGGCTCAAGCCTGTAATCCCAGCACTTTGGGAGGCCGAGACGGGTGGATCACGAGGTCAGGAGATCAAGACCATCCTGGCTAACACGGTGAAACCCCATCTCTACTAAAAATACAAAAAACTAGCTGGACGAGGTGGTGGGCGCCTGTAGTCCCAGCTACTCGGGAGGCTGAGGCAGGAGAATGGCATAAACCCAGGAGGTGGAGCTTGCAGTGAGCTGAGATCCGGCCACTGCACTCCAGCCTGGGCGACAGAGTGAGACTCCGTCTCAGCAAAAAAAAAAAAAAAAAAAAAAAAACAAGAAATCTTCACAATTTATATTCCTCTGCTACAGCTCCGGCCAGTCTCTCCATTCGGGGTCCCTGATTTCCTGCAACACATCAGTAGTTAAGTCTGATCTCTGTCATGATCTAAAACTGATCCTTTTAGTATATTTACAGTTATATTATGTAAAATAATTGATGATTTTAAATTTTAATAATTACCCATATATGAAATTAAAACAATTTAAAACATTCCAAAAAAATCTGTGATATTTGAAGTGTAACAGTGTACTCCATTTTGATTACATTTCTTCTCAAATTTTCATTATTCTCCCCTTTCTAATACCTTTAATATCATAGAAATAGTTTTGAATTTATGCAGTTGTCTGCCTGAGATACTATCGAGCATAATGCTTTGCCTGTGATATTTTCAATTTTAGACCATTATGTTCAGTTGGATATGCATAATTTATTATTTTTATGGCAGTTACATATATATCCATGTACTGTGCATTGTTAAAAAAAGCAAGGAATAAAACTATAGTATCAAATAATTACTATCACCACTTCACTGGAATTAGCCTAACACAAGGGATTTGTGCCCCAAGTACAAATGAACATGGGATGGAGAGTATTCTTAATCATATCTAGACTATATTCATTTGCTCACTAAAAGAAAGCTTTAAAATCCCATTGTAATTCCTTTCTCTACATTTCAAATTTGACTTAAAATGGAAAATATTGGCCATATAACAATCAATCGCAGGTAGATTTTAGTTATGATAGAAGCATTAATTAATATATCATTGTAATATCTTATATTAAAATTAAGAGTTTCTAAATAACCTGTTGGTGCATATTTTCAAGAATCATTCTATCAACGGGTAAAAGGACTGACAAAAATAAAACTGTAGTAATGACTTACAAATCATTCCTGAAATGTTTCCAATATTTCAGTCAATATTTTAAAAATCCTTCTACAGAAAAAATTTTTTCAACATAACCAACCAGGGACATCAGAATCCTGTTCTCCCCAGAAAAAAAGGTCAAAGCTACTTGCTACTGGACAAGTTTCAAATGGAAAACTGAGGAAAGGGAGCCATGACCTGTCAGAGTCTCCACAGGGAAAAACTGGGGTGCAGAAAAGAAAGAAGCAAGAGTTTGGAACTTGGGGCCACATGGAAAGGATAGGTAGGAGTGCTTCTCTGCTCCCATTGCCTGTCTGACAATCTGCTGATTGCAAATGGTTGGGGAGCCCCTCTGCTCCTGTAACCCAGGGAAGCACATTCAATAACAATTTGGAAACTTCTTGAGGAAAGAGAACCAGGTGGTCAGCTCTCGCAGGCATGCCCTCACTCTCAAGACCTGAACTGAGACAGTGATCACCACACTGGTGTTGCACCTGTGATGGGACACTGCCCTATCCAGGAATTATCTGCTCTCGAGTTATGACACCACTAGATTCCCCACAAACATACCTCATAAGTGGTATGACTGGAAAGCACAGGGGGCCAACAAGTCCCCAGGGAGCTACAGGACCACTGCAGATATAATCCTCAGCATAGGCCATCCTTATGGAATAGGGAAGCACAGCCAGCCAAAGCCTTCCATAGGAAAAATAAATAAATAAATAACACTCTGCAGTGCCAGTTGCTGAAGGAGACATCACTGATGCCTGGGCATGGATGCGGAGAAGGGGTCATCTCCTGCCACTCCCACATCTGTCAACTGCTGCAGACATGGCAGTGGTTCTTCCCAGGGGAGACCAATGAGTGTGCACTTAGAGAAAGCATTTTTCATGCTTTTCACAGTGGATCCACCTCTCCCAAAAGTGAGCCTGCACTGCTTGGGCTTACATGAAGGGCAGGGTCCAACTCCCTCTCCCTACACCGGGTGGCAGCATGCTGGTAACAGGACAGGCAAATCATGGAGTTTCCTGCTCTGGACTGGGAGAAAAGGTCCTGCGCTGAGCCCACTTTGTTGGTAGCCATCAGAAGGGTGTATCCACAGCCTGTAGCAGCATTGTAGCTGGCAACTAATGGACAACGGCTTTCTTAACGGATGGTCATGAGCCCTGTGACAGAAGTGTGACAGGGAAGTGGATAGCATTCCTGCAAATCAGGACAAGGAGCTGCTGCACCCTCCCTGCTCCTTTCCCTGAGACCTCAGTGCACCCCAATATCATCCTACCTGAGGGTGAGCTGGCACTCACTCTTAAGCATTATCTACTAGACTGCAGCCTGAAATGCACCACCAAATAAAAACCCTGCTGTTAAAAGGGCTTAATGCTGGTTCACAAGATAAGCTTCCTGAGATCCCCACATCCTCAGCACCGCAGGAGAAAGTGTGTCAGCTCAGACATTCAATACACCAGTATAATGAGGACCATCTGAGAAAGCCACTATGCAGAAGCTGTTAACAACCAGGAAACCCATGCAGAGCCTGGCTCCCTGAAAGCAGCCAGAAACAAAGCCAAACAATTATACAAAGCATGCATGACAGTTATTCTCTTGAGGGAAAAATAATTTTTGAAAACTCCCATCCAAACAATAGCAAATTCAAAAATAAGAAACAATAGCTCCCTCAGATGAGAAAGAGTCAGTGCAAGAATTTCAGCAGTACAAAAAGCTAAAGTGTCTTGACACCTCTAAAGAATGACACTAGCTCTCTTGCAATGGATCCTAGCCAAATTGAAAAGTCTGGAAAAACATAAAGAATTCAAAGTATGGGTTGCAAGGAAACTTAACAAGATCTAAGAGAACATTGAAATCCAGTAAAAACAAAAAACAAAAATTGTTAAGGTTATGAAAGACAAGATAGCTGTATTTAGAAAAAAAAATAGAATTTTGGGAATTGAAATTCACTAAGTGACATTTAAAATATGGTTGTAAACTTTAACAACAGACTAGATGAAGCAGAAGAACGAATTTCAGAGCTTGAAGACTAGTCTTTTGAACTGACCCAATCTGACAAAAATAAAGAAACAAGAATTGAAAAAAAAAAAAAAAATGAACGAAGCCTTTAAGGGATTATGTAAAGCAGACAAATTTATGACTTATTGGCATGCCTGAAAGACAAAAACAGGGAGTAAGTGATTTAAGAAAACATATTTGAGGGAATAATTCAGAAACAATATTTCCTAATCTTGCTAGATAGTTTGACATTCAGATACAAGAGATTTAGAGAACACCTGCAAAATACTACACAAGATGACCCTCCCCAAGGCATACAGTCATCAGACTACACAAGTTCAATGCAAAAGAAAAATTCCTAATGGCAGCTAGAGAACAGTCACAACTTTTCCTATAAAGGAAATCTAGTCAGACAAACATCAGACTTCTCAGGAGAAACCTTATAAACCAGAAGAGATTGGGGTCTGATTTTTAGCCTTATTAAAGAAAAACGATGACAGCCAAAAATTTCATATCCTCCTAAACTAAGCTCGTAAGTCAAGGAGAAATAAAGTATTTCCCAAACAACCAACTGTTAAGAAATTTCATCAACCAATCAGTCCTATAAGAAATGCTCAAAGGAGTTATAAAAATGAAAATTAAAGAGTAATATTTACTACCATAAAAGCACACATAAGTACAAAGCTCACAGATCCCATACAACAATTATACAATGGAGACTACAAAACAAATAGCTAATAAAACTATGACAGAACAACACATTACATATCAGTATTAACCTTGAACGTAAATGGCCAAAATGCTCACTTAAAGCATAGAGTGATAAATTGGTTAACAAAAATAAGGCCCAACCTTCCAATGTCTTTAAGATTGATCACACACATAATGACACCTATAGGTGCAATGTAAAGGGATGGAGAAAGATTTATTATGCAAATGGAAAACAAAAAAGAGCAAGGGTTGCTGTTCTTGTATCAGATAAAACAGACTTTAAACCAACACAAATAGAAAGAGATAAAGAAGGGCATTATATAATAATACAGCATTAAATTCAACAAGAAGATTTAACTATTTTAAAAATATATGCACCCAATATTGGAGCACCCAGATTTATAAGACAAGTACTACTAGACTTATAAAAGAGGTAGACAGACATACAGTAGTAGTGGGGACTTAAACACTCCACTGACAACACTAGACAGATGATCGAGGCAGAAAACAAACTCTAGATTAAATTGGACTCTTGACAAATGTCTCTCACACTCCTCTATAGAATATTTCATCAAACAACCATAATATGTATATTTTCTCCTCTGTGCACAGAACAGTCTCTAAAATTGGTCACATACCTTGTCATAAAGCAAGTCTTAATGAATTCAAAAAATAACAATAAAATTCCTGTTGGGTATCTTCTCAGACTACAGTGGAAGGAAATTAGAAATCAATAGCAAGAGGTACTCTCAAAACCACAAGAGTAGGTGGAAACTAAACAACTCGCTCCAGAATGACTTTTGCATAAACAAAATGAAGATGAAAAAAAAAAAATTAGAAACAAATGAAAATAGGGACCCAACATACGAAAACCTCTGGGATATAACAAAAGCAATATTGAGAGGAAAGTATATAGCACTAAATGGCTACACTGAAAAAATAGAAAGATCTCAAATGAACAAACTAATGTCACACCTAATGGAACAAGAAAAATGAAACCAAAGTTAGCAGAACTAAATAAATAATAAAGATTATAGCAGAATTGAATGAAATCGAGACCAAAAAACCATGTAAATACTCAACAAAATGAAAAGGGAGTTCTTTGAAAGGATAAACAAAATTGATAGCTGGCTAACTAGACTAACCAAGAAAAAAAGGAGAGATAATTTAAATAAGGAAAATCATAAATGACAAAGGTGATATTAAAACTGATAACACAGAAATACAAAATATCCTCAGAGAACACTCTTAACATCTCTCCACATAAACTAGAAAACATAGAGGAAATTCATAAATCCCTGAAAACATAAACCACCTCTCAGTATTGAACCAGGAAGAAATTGAAAGTCTGAATAGACCAATAACGAATAATGAAATTGGATCAGTAATAAAAATAGTTTAACCAAAAAAAAAAAAAAAAAAAAAGACTGTAACCAGATGGATTCACAACTGAATCCTACCAGATATACAAAGTAGTGCTTGTACCAATCTTCCTGAAACCATTACAAAAAATTGAAGAGAAGGAATTCCTTACTAACTTATTTTGTGAAACCAGTATCACCCTGATACCAAAATCTGGTATGAATACAATAAAAAATGACAACTACAGGCAATTATGCCTGATGGATATAAATGCAAATATCCTCAACAAAATACTAGCAAGCCAAATCTAGTAGCACATAAAAAAAAGTTAATTCACCACGATCAAGTAGGCTTTATTCCTGGGATGCAGGGCTGGTTCAACATACACAAATCAATAAATGTGATTCACCACATAAACAGAATTAAAAGCAAAAACAATATAATCATTTCAATAGATGCAGGAAAAGGTCTTGATAAAATTCAACATGACATCATGATAAAAACATCCAACAAACTAGGCATTGAAGAATATATCTCAAAATAACAAGAGCCATATATGACAAGCCCACAGTTCACATCATACTGAATGGGCAAAGTTGAAAGCGTTTTCCATAAGAACTGGAAGAAGACAAGGATGTCCACTCTTAGCACTCATATTCAGTGTAGTACTGGAAATCCTACCTAGGAAATCAGGCAAGAGAAAAACATAAAAAGGCATTCAAATAAGAAAAGAAAAGGCCAAATTATCTCCATTCACTGATTATATGGTTTTAAACCTAGTAAACCCCAAAGATTCCTCTAAAGGCTCCTAGACCTGATAAAAAAAACTTTATTAAAGTTTCAGGATAGCTAATGAATACACAAAAATAAGTGGCATTTCTATACACCAATAACATTCAAGCTGAAAACCCAATCAATATGTCAATCTCATTCACTATAGCAAAATAAAATCAAATAAAACAAAATCCTTAGGAATACATGTAACCATGTAAGTGAAAGATCTCTACAAGGAAAACTACAAAACATTGCTGAAAAGAAATTATAGGTGATATACAGAAATAGCAAAAACATCCTATGATGATGAATTGGAAAAAATCAATATTGTTAAAATAACCATACTGCCCAAAGCAATCTATAGATTCAACAATTCCTGTTAAATCACTGATGTCATGTTTCACAGAATTAGAAAAATCAATTATAAAATTAATATGCAAACAAAAAAGGACCTGAATAGCCCAAACAATTCTAAGCAAAAAGAATAAACCTAGAGTCATCACATTATCTGGCTTTAAATTATACTTCAAGGATATAGCAAACAAAATAACATAATACTGGTACAAAAATAGACACATAGACCAATAGCATAGAATACAACACTCAGAAATATTAATAGAAATACACACCTACAACCAACTGATCTTTCACAACTTCAACAAAAATACACAATGATGAAAGGACACCATATTTAATAAATGGTGCTGGGAAAACTAGATTACCATGTATAGAAGAACGAAGCTAGATCCCTACCTCTTACCATGTACTAAAAACAGCTCAAGTTGAATTAAAGACTTAAATGTAAGATCTCAAACTATACAAGTCCTAGAAGAAAATCTAGAAAAAATATATTCTGAGCATTGTCTTAGACAAAGAATCTAAAAGGCAAAAGCAACAAAATCAGAAAGTGACAAATGGGTGTTAATTAAACTAAAGAGCTTCTGGCTCAGCAAAATAACCAAGTAAAACAGTTAACAGATGGCCTACAGAATGGGAGAAAATATTAACAAACTATGCATCCAACAAAGGTCTAATGCCCAGATTCTATAAGAAACTTAAACAAATCAACAAGCAAAAAACAAGCAACCCCATTGTATTAGTCTTTTTTTTTTTTTTTTTTTTTTTTTTTGCACTACTATAAAGAACTGCCTGAGACTGTGTAATCTATAAAGAAAAGAGGCTTAATTGGCTTATGGTTTTGTGGGTTGTATAGGCTTCTGCTTGTGAGGAAGCCTCAGGAAACTTACAATCATGGTGAAAGGCCAAGGGGAAGCTGGCACATCTTGACATGGCTGGCAGGAGAGCGAGTGAAGGGGGAGGTGCTACATATTTTCAAACAACTAGATCTCATGAGAACTCTATCATGAGACAGCACTAAGGGGATGATACTAAACTATTAGAAACCATAACCATGATCCACTCAACTTCCACCAGCTCCCACCTCCAACACTTGGGATCACAATTCAACATTGTGAGATTTGGGTGGGGAAACAGAGCCAAATTATATTGTATCACCCATTAAAAAGTGGGCAAAGGACATGAGCAGACATTTTAAAAGAAGACATAAAAGTGGCCAAGAAGCATATAAAAAATGCTCAATATCACTAATCATTAGAGAAATACAAGTCAAAACTACCATGAGTTACCATCTCACACGAGTCAGAATGGCTATTATTACAAAGTCAAAAAATAAAAGACGTTGGTAAGGTTGTGGAGAAAAGGGAGTGCTTATACACCGCTGGTGGGAATGCAAATTATTTTGCCACTGTGAAAAGCAGTTTGGCAATTTCTTGAAGAACCCAAAGCAGAATTACCATTTGATCCAGCAATCCCATTGTTGGGTATATACACAAGGGAATATAAGTCATTCTACCATAAAGACACATGCACATTTAAGCTCATTGCGACAGTATTCATAATAGCAAAATCATTGAATCAACCTAAACACCCATCAACAGTAGACTGGATAAGAATATGTGGTACATATACACTGCAATACTATGCAACCATAAAAAAGAACAAGATCACATCCTTTGCAGCAACATGGGTGGAGCTGGAGATCATTATCCTAAGTGAACTAACGCAGGATCAGAAAACCAAATATCTTGTGTTCTCTCTTGTATGGGAACTAAACATTGAGTACATACGGACACAAAGAAGGGAACAACAGACACTAGGGCCTACTTGAAGGTGGAGGGAGAAAAGAGGCTAAGGATAAAAGCACTACCCATGAGGTATTATGTTATTGCGTGGGTGTTGAAATAATCTGTATACCAAACCCCTGTGGCACACAATTTATCTATATTACCAACCTGCCCATGAACCCCTGCACCTAAAATAAAAGTTGAAACTTAAATTAAATTAAAATCAAAATGGGCAAATAGACATTTCTGACCCGAATAGACATTTCTCAAAAGAAGGCATACGAATGACCTTCTTTTAGTTCATTTCATCAATAGGTTGATGAAAAAATGCCCAATTTCACTAATCATCAGGGAACTGCAAATTAAAACTACAATAACATATTAATTCATACCTGTCACAATAGCTATTATTAAAACCACAAAAGAGAAATTTTGATGGGGATGCAGAGAAAAAGGAAAACTTTTGCGCCCTGTTGCTAGGAATGTAGAGCCATTATGGAAAACGATATGGAGGTTCCTCCAAAAATTTAAAGTAGAACTACCATCTGATCCAGCAATCTCAGTACCTGGTGTGTGTGTGTGTGTGTGTGTGTGTGTGTGTGTGTGTGTCTGTGTGTGTGTGTATAAATATATATATATATATATATATATATATATATATATATATATATATATATATATATAAATAAAGTAAATCAGTACCTCAAAGAGATATCTGCACTTTCATATTGATTGCAGCATGAATGAATAGCCAAGACAGGAAGCAACCAAAGTGTCTAATAATGGATGGATGGATAACGAATATGTGGTATAAATAAATAATGGAATACTAGTCAGTCATAAAGAAGAAGGAACTGCTGTCATTTGAGACAACATGGATGAACCTGGAGGAGATTATATTAAATGAAATAAGCCAGTCAAAGAATGACAAATACCACATGATCTCACTCATATCAAATCTAAAAAATTGAACTCATAGAAATAGAGAGTAGAATGGTGGTTACAAGAGGCTCAGATCTGGGGACTGGAGAGACGCTGATCAAAGGATACCAAATTTCAGTTAGACGGAATAAGTTCAAGAGATCTTCTATTGTATAACATAGTGACTACAGTTGCCAACAATAGATTGCTTTCTTGACAAATACTAGGCAAGCAGATTTTAAGTGTTCTCACTACAAAAAAAAAAAAGATAGCTTTGTGAGATATCTCATATGTTAATTAGAAAGATTTAACCATCCTACAGTGCATATATATTTCAAACAACATGTTGTACATGATAAATACAAATTTATCCATTTATTTAAACAAAAATCTAAAAATAAAAATAATTTTAAAAACAAACGACAAAAAATCCTTTTCTATAAATATCAACACATCTATTGGATTTGCTTTAAATGATAAAGCCTCACAAACCCTTGGTTTTATCTCTTATTTAAAAATGACCTTTAATTCTAATTATTTCCAGAAACAAATAAATCTGTCACTCCTGGCATTCTAGGCAGAAGAGTAACTACCTTACTTTCATGGTTTTTTTTTTTTTTTTTTTTTTTTTTTTTTTTTTTTGACATGGAGTCTCGCCCTGTCACCCAGTCTGGAGTGCAGTGGCATGATGGCAGGTAACTGCAACCTCCACCTCCCGGGTTCAAGGGATTCTCCTGTCTCAGCCTCCCACGTAGCTGAGATTACAGGCACCCACCGTTATGCCCAGCTAATTTTTGTATTTTTATAGAGACAGGGTTTCACCAGGTTTGCCAGGCTGGTCTCAAACTCCTGACCTCAGGTGATCCACCTGCTTCGGCCTCCCAAAATTCTGGGATTACAGGCGTGAGCCACTGCACCCAGTCATGTGGGGTTTTTTGAGGTCATATTCTTATACATTGAGGTCTTCCTTAAGAGTCACTCATTTATTCAATAGAAGGTATCCATCTATCAAGTCAGTGGAATATTGTTGATCAAGAATAAACCTAGTTTCTATGGCTACCTTAAATCTTTATCATGTAATACTAAGATAAATGTTCTCGTTTCTTAGAGTGGTGATATTTACAGAGAATCAATAAGTCCCTATATAGGCACATTTTTAAATTTTGTTATATTTCTGATATTTACTTTTGCGTTATTAAAATACCACAATAAATGACTGAAAATACATTTAATAGGTCATTTGGCTCCTCTCTCTCTAAAGTAGGTATTAGATCGATCTTAAAAGACAGTCAAGAACCTATAGTCGTTATGTAAGAATTATTAAATCAAATGCAAAAATCTTTAAAATTTGATTCCCCGACTCCTTATCTATTCAACCTTATCTCTCATTATTTCCCATTATACCTTCTTGACTCCAATCAGATAATTGTTCTTAAGAAAGTGATTACTCCAGTCTCTGAATTTTTTTCCTTATTCTTTTCTTTTACCTAAAATGGCTTGCAACCTGAGATCAAACATCGCACAGTGAACTGTCTTTGTATTATCATCTTTTCAATAAAGCTTCTTATAGTATAAATCCTTAAAGTGTCATGAATATAATTGCTATCAAACTATTGGCTTACACAAGACTTCTGGCCTGGTGTTGTTACATTTGCATATTGACTGCAGTCATTGTAAGAGCCTTCAAATGCAGGATTAATGTTTGAAGAACTACAAATAATTGTCCACTCCCTCTGGAACAGCAAGAAAGGTAGGGTATTTATTCACCAACTACTGTAGCGCTAAGCTCCAGTACAATAATACCCTACCACTTCCCCTGTTTCTGGATCGAAGCATCCTCCTCTAGTACGAAAAACCTCTCAGGCAAAGAACTTCAGGTGCTTGGAAGAAGATGCTGTCAAGTCGACGTGCAAACTTGATGTAAGGTGGCTCCTTACATGGACTTATCTTAGCTAGGTTTTATATAATCTCCTGAAGTCCCCAGGTGTATTGAGTCTAATTACTCAAAAAAAGATCTTGGAGTAAAGTTAACCATAGTTTTAATTTTGATTCTAATACTTGTGAACTTTGTTTTGATTGTCATATTAATAGAAATATTCATAGTATTACAGGAATGTTATTGGAATGTACTGTGGGTATAAACCTTGATTTTTAATACCTGATTCATGATTTGGCCAAGATGGCAACGGTAGGGGTCTTCCGTCTTGTTCCTGGGATTATTCTTCCTCTTCTCCATTTGATTTCTCTGGATGGGAAACTCAAGCCAAAAGCGTATCTTGCAGCACTTTAAGCTAAAATATGTTCGTGATCTGAGCTTTCATAGGAAATATATACACCCAAATTAAATTTCAAGCAATCGCCTAAGGTAGGAGGGAGAAAGAGCAGTTCTTTTCTTGGCTGAACTACCGCTAAAGTGACCTTCAATAAACTAGTCAACCTTTTTATTCATTAGTTTCTCCCTTGTCAAAGTAAGTGGCTAAGAATATATTGCTACCAAGCATGCATGGCTATAGTGAAGAGAAATGAAAAAATTAGCACCCTAAGAAATGGAGATATGCCATGGAAATATGCTATGTATGTAGAAATTTTAATAGTCTACAATGTTTTCTTTGTGATTGAGCTTGAATAGGTGTTGCTCAGGCATTTTGTTGGTTTTGGTTTGTTGCTTACTTTAGTCTCCTGCAGGAAGGTTTCACAAAATAGATTGAGTTTTATGATATCTTTCCACCTAAAGGAAGCAGGCAGTTACATGGCTGGTTTCATCTAATGGAGAGATTTATTGTCATGTTGAAGTGAAAATGTGATAAATGTATTTCCTAATTCAACCTTTTCTCAATCTGCATATTTCACATTTCAATCAAATACAAATGACTGCCAAGCAAAGATTTTATGCACTTGAATTTCATCAAAAGGATAGAAATATAAATATTAAGACGGTCCTACAATATGTGAAATGGTTCTTATTAAATCTAGGGACCAATTACTTGACTCCTCATTATTGCTATCCATTGAAATTTTTTAAAAAATATAGAAAATTATCAATTCTCTCAAAGATGAAATCTAACAAGAATCATCTGTAAACAAGTGGGGAAAGTTAATACATGTTTAGAAAAGTTAACACATATTTAGGACACAGATTACATAGGTTCAAATGCATAAAATTGTCACATTATTTCTTTTTTATGTATTTCTTTTACATACCTTCATTCACTGTTGACCGATTCAACAATTAGTATTGTTCAGAACTCAAGTAATTGATTCTCTTTGCAAAGCATGTTCTTGTAATACAGGGTCTGAGCAATGAGGACGGTGGCGTTAATTCGGTACTTAGAAAGAATGACATTAGTATACCCAATGTAGAAACAAAAGGAATAAGTTATATGTGCAATTATTAATTAAAATGTATTTAAAATATAATAATATAAATACTGTTACTTAAATTAAAATGAATTAAAAATTAGTAATTTTGGTAATTTCTTGAGCTCTGTTAATAGTTGGTTTCTGGTTTCACTTCCTCATTTTATAAGTCAGAGTTCTACAGAGAAACAGAGCCAATAGGATTGATGGATAAATATAAATATATTTATGATATGGGATTGGCTTATGTGACTAAGGAGGCAGAGAATTTCCATGATATTCTGTCTGGAAGTTGGAGGCCCAGGAAAGCCAATTGTATCATTGTAGTCTATGCCCAAAGTCCTAGAACCAGGATCACTGATGTCCAAGGGCAGGATAGGATAGATGGCCCAGCTCAACAGATTCCTTTTTGTTCTATTTAGGCCATCAAAAAATGGGTGATGTCCATATTTGCATTGATGAGGATAATGTTCTTTACTCAGTCTACAAATTCAAATGCTAATCACGTTTGGAAAAACCCTACAACATCCGTAGACATATACCCAGAAACAATGCTCTGTTAGGTATGTGGGTGTTCCTTAGTCTAATCAAGTTGACACATAAAATTAACTATCCCACTTATCCTAAAAGTAAAGTTTGGAATTATATAAGCTATAAAATTTCCTTCTAGCATGAAGATTTCGGGATTCTTCTATGTTGTTACTTATTTGCTATAGCAAATTCATGATTATGCTCTTGGAAATTTAATTTTGAGAAGTTATCAACCTGTCTATATTTATAGAAAAGATAGGATTAGCCAAAATATGCTCCTTTTGTAGCTCTCTCCCACTCAGATTGTTCAAATCAACATACCTAAGGTATGTTGTTGCTTTCCTCACAGGAAAGGTAGATATTTGGAAAGGGTTTCATGGAACAATTGTCTCTTGTGATTTCACTATTTTATTGATCACTCTTATAAATTCTAAAGAATCTGATTAAAAAAAAAAAAAAATGTCCTGAGGAGCTGTGGCCAAAGAAGATCATTCCTAGCATATATGACATGTTCTGTTTTAAGATCTGTTCCTCCTACTCAATTGCTTTTTAACACTGCCCATGATAAATATAATTGAGTATTTTCAGAAAAAAAAGACCCTATACCATGTGTGAAGTTAATTGCTTATATAAAAATACAGTATTCAAAATCATTTCAAATAATGACAAGTATTATTTTCTCTTATTTGACTTAATTCTGAATACATCTATAAATTTATCAAGTAATTGTAGAATTCTTTATTTGAACTGTGTAAACTCTGAAATAAGTGACATTTGATTTAGAAGCACCATGGATATTAAATTATTAAGTCCCTTAGCAATCAAGATTCAAAAATAATCCAAATGAGATTCAGAAAAACTTAGCATTTTATAATGCTCCACATAAAGTCAAGAATTATGACATCTTCTGATTTTCATTTGCAATAAAGCAATGGGACCAAATAAGTGGGGCAGAGTATGCCTGTGAAAAAAAAATGACAGATTAATTAAAAAAATGAGACAAAAGGTATTATATAAAGCATTGTGTCCTTTAAAAAAGGCATCACAAAAATGAGCACTAGATGATGTTTCTAAAACCTAAAATGAGCAAGGACAAGCAAAATAAGAATCAGTTGGGAAAAATATATAACAAAGCATACAGCATCCATTCTTCATTTCCTTTATATTTTGTTAGTTTCAATATAAACACAGAGGGATTTTGAGATGTGAACATAATGAAAATGCTAGTTTGGTGAAGTCAGTGATTTCTGGATAAAAGGATAGTTTTATTTAGTTTTTTAAGAGCTCTCCAAACTACTCTCCACAGTGGCTGACCTAATTTACATTCCCACTACCAGTGTATAAGCATTCCATTTTCTCTGCAGCCTCGCCAGCATCTGTTTTTTGTTTGTTTGTTTTGTAGTGCCCACTCTGGGCCAGGGTCAGTGGCTCACGCCTGTAATCCCACCACTATGGGAGGCTGAGGTGGGTGGATCACTTGGGGTCAGGAGTTAGAGACCAGGCTGGCCAACATGGTGAAACCCCATCTCTACTAAAAATAGAAAAATTAACTGGGTGTGGTGGTGGGCACCTGTAATACCAGCTACTAGGGAGACTGAGGCAGAGAATTGCTTGAACCTGGGAGGTGGAGGTTGCATGAGATCATGCAACCTGAGATCATGCCACTCCAGCCTGAGAGACAGAGCGAGAGTCTGTCAAAAAAAAAAAAAAAAAAAAAAAGAAAGAAAGAAAGAAAAAAAAAAGTAGCCATTCTGATTGGTATGAGATGATATCTGATGTTCTTCGTGCACTTTTTTTTAGAGACTTTATTTTTGTTTTTAACTTTTATTTCAGGTTCAGGGGTACATGTGAAGGTTTGTTACATAGATAAACTACTGTCATGGGGGTTTGTTGTACAGACAATTTCATCACTCAGGTATTAAGCCCAGTACAGTTTTTAATGGGGTTGTTTGTTTTTTGCTTTTTGGATTAAGTTTTCTATAGATTCTGAATATAGACCATTGCTAGATACAAAGGTGGTGAATATTTTCTTTCATTCTGTAGGTTATCTGTTTACTCTATTGACAGTTTATTTTGCTGTGCATAAGCTCTTTCTTTTAATTAGTTCTTACTTGTTAATTTTTGTTTTTGATGCAATTGCTTTTGAGGAATCAGTAATGAATTATTTGCCAAGGCTCATGGCCTTCATGAATGGCTTAATACCACTCCATTGGTGATAAGGTAGTTCTCACACTATTATTTCATGCAAGACCTGTTTGTTTAAAGGAGCCTGGTATCTGATCTTCTCTCTCTTGCTTCCTCTCTCTCTCTGCATGTTATATGCCCACTCTGCCTTTACCTTCTGCCATGATCAAAAACTTCCTTAGTCCTCACCAGAAGTAGAGAAGAAGTTGGCACCATGCTTGTACAGCCTGAAAACAATGAGCTAAGTAAACTTCATGCTAAGTAAACTTCTTTTCTTTATCTTTGTCCAGAATGGTATTCCCTAGTTTTCTTCTAGGATTTCTATGGATTGAGGCATTAAATTTAAATTCTTAATCCATCTTGAGTTAATTTTTGTACATGGTGAAAGACGTGTGTCCAGTATCATTATTCTGCATGTGGCTAGTCAGTTATCCCAGCACCACTTATGGAATAGAAAGTCCTTTTTGCTTTGCTTATGTTTGTTGACTTTGAAGAAGATCAGATGGTTGTAGGTGTTTGGCTTTATTTCTAAGTTCTCTATTCTGTTCTTTTGATCTATGTGACTCTTTTTCGTACCAGTAACACGTTGTTTTGGTGATTGTAGCTTTATAGCATGGTTTGACATTGGATAATGTGATGCCTCCAACTTTGTTATTTTTTTGTCTAGGATTGCTTTGGCTATTTGGGCTTGTTTGGGGTTTCATATAAAATTTAAAACAGTTTTTCCTAATTCTATAAAAAAATGACATTGGAGGTTTGATAGAAATAGTCTTAAATCTTTATATTGCTTTGGACACTATGGCCACTTAATGATAGTGATTTTTCTAATCCAGGTGCAAGTAATGTTTTTCTATTTACATGTCTATGATTTCTCTCAGCTGTGTTTTATAGTGATCCTTGTAGAGAAATACCCATTCCTAGGTATTTTATTTGCTTGTGGCAATCATGAATGGGACTGCATTCTTGATTTGGCCTGTAACATGAACATTCTTTGTGTATAAAAATGATACTAATTTTTGTACATAGATTTTGTATACTGAAACTTTATTAAAATTGGTTATTGGTTCTAGGAGCCTTTTGACAGTGTCTTTAAGGTTTTCTAGGTATATAATCATATTGTTAGTTAAGAGAGATAATTTGACTTATTTTACTATTTGGAAGCCTTTTGCTTTTATGTCTTGCCCGGTTTCTCTGACTAGGATTTCCAGTACTATCTTAAAAAGGAGTGATGATAGTGGGCATCCTTGTCTTGTTATTATTCTTAAGGGGGATGCTTCCAGCATTTCCATGTTCAGTATGATTTTAGCTGTGGGACTGTCATAGATGACTCTTATTGTAATTACGTTGAGGTATGTTCTTTTGATCCTCAGTTTGCTGAGAATTTTTATCATAAAGGATGTTGAATTTTATTGAAAGCATTTTCTACATCAATTGAGGTGATTAAATGGTTTTTGTTTCTAATTCTATTCATGTACTGAATCACGTCTATTGATTTGTGTGTGTTGAACCAGTCTTGCATCCCAGGAATAAAGCCTACTTGATTGTGATGAATTAACTTTTTTGATATGCTGCTGCATTTCATTTCTTAGTATTTTGTTGAGAATTTTTACATCTATGTTCATCAGGGGGTATTGGCCTGTAATTTCTTTTTACATTGTGTCTTTGCCAGATGGTATCCACGTGATACTGACTTTGTGGAATGAATTAGGGAGGAGGCCCTTAAGCTTGATTTTTTGGGAATAATTTCAGTAGATTTTGTACCTGCTCTTCTTTGTACATCTGGTGGAATTCAGCTGTGAATCCATCTGATCTGGAGCTTTTTATCATTGGTAGATTTTTTATTACTGATTCAATGTCAGAACTCAATATTAGTCTATTCAGGATTTCTATTTCTTCCTGATTCAAACTTGGAAGATTTTGTGGTTCCCTGAATTTATCCATTTCATCTAGACTTTCTAATTTTTGTGTAAGATGGTTTGGATCTGTGTCCTCTCCAAATTTCATGTTGAAATACAACCCCAATATTGGAGGTAAGGCCTAGTAGCAAGTTATGGATCATGGGGGTGGACCTCTCATGAATGGCTTAGCACTACTACCTTTGTGAAAAGTTAATTCTCACATTATTAGCTAATGCAAGAGCTGGTTGTTTAAAAGGAGACTGGTACCTCATCCTCTCTCTCTTTCTTCTGCTCTCTGCATGTGATATGCTGGCTTCCCCTTTGCCTTCTACCATGATCAAAAACTTCCTTAGACCTCACAGAAGAAATACAGAAGTTGACACCATGTTTGTACAGCCTGAAGGACCATGAGCCAAATAAACTTTTTAAAAAATTTATACATTACTCAGCCTTAGATGTTCCTTTATAGCAATGCAAACAGACAGTCTGTATAGAGTTGTCATAATAGTCTTGAGTAATCTTTTATATTTCTGTGGGATTAATTGTAGTGTCACCTTTGTTGCTTCTGATTGTGCTTATTTGCATCTTCTCTTGTTTGTTAATTTAGCTAATGGTCTATCAACCTTGTTTATCCTTTCATAAAACAACTTATAGTTCATTGATCCTTTGTATGAATTTTGGGGTCTCATTTTGATTCACTCTAGCTCTGATTTTCTTTCTTTCTTTTCTTCTGTTAGCTTTCTGTTTGGTTTGATCTTGTTGTAGTTTCTCTAGGTGTGATATTAGATCCTTCATTTGACATCTTTCTAACTTCTGGATGTAGATGCTGAGCACTATCTCTTCTCTTAGCATATTCTCTTAACACTGACTTTGCTGTGTCATAGAGATTTTGTTATGTTCTATCTCTGTTCTCTGTTTCAAATAACATTTTTGATTTTTGCTTTCATTTCGTGTTTACCAAAAGTCATTCAGGATCAATTTTTTTAACTTCCATGCAATTATATGGTTTTGAGTGATCTTCCTGGTATTGATTTATATTTTTATTACACTGAGGTCACTGAGGTCCAAGAGTATGATTGGTAAAATTTTGATTTTTTTGAATTTATTGAGACTTGCTTTATGGTTGAGCATGAAGTCAATCAGAGTATGTCCAATGCACAGATGAGAAGAATGTATATTTTGCAGTTGATGGGAAGAATACTGCATAGATGTCTGTTAGGTCTAATTGGTCTAAAGTTGAATTTAAGATCAGAATTTCTTTGTTAGTTTTCTGTCCTAATGATTTGTATAATGATGTCCCTGAGGTATTGAAATACTCTACTATTACTGTTTGACTATATAATTATTTTCATAGATCTAGAAGTACTTGTTTATGAATATGAATGCTCCAATATTGAGTATATATATATTTAGGACAGTTAAGTCTTGATGAATTGAATCCTTAATCATTATGCAATGCCCTTCTTTGAACTTTTTTCTGTTTTTTATTTTGAAGTCTGCTTTTTCTGATAAAAGAATAGTGACCCCGGCTCTCTTTTGTTTTCCATTTGCCTGATAGATCTTTCTCCAGCCCTGTACTTTGAGCCTATGGGTATCATTATGTGTGAAATGGGTCTTTTAAGACAGCAGATGAATAGTGTTTTTGTTGTTGTCTTTGTTATTGTTGTTGTTTTATCCAGCTTGCCACTCTGAACCTATTTACTGGTGCATTTAAACTGTTTGTATTTAAATTAATATTAATATGTGAGAGTTTGTCCTCTTATGAAGTTATTAGCTGGTTGCCTTGTAGTTTCTTTTTTTAACTTTTATTTTAGGTTCAGGGTTACACGTGCAAGCTTGATACATAGGTAAACTCATGTCACAGAAGTTTATCGTACAGATTACTTCATAACCCAGGTACTAAGCCTAGCACCCAATGTTTTTGAGTTTTTTTCTGCTCTTCTCCCTCCTGCCACCCTCCTTTCTCAATTAGGCCTCAGTGTCTGTTGTTCCCTTCTTTGTGTTCATGAGTTCTCATAATTTAATACCCACTTATAAGGGAGAACATGTAGTATTTGGTTTTCTGTTCCTTTGTTAATTTGCTAAAGATAGTACCCTCCAGCTCCATCCATGTTCCTGCAAAGACATAATCTGATTCTTTTTTATGTCTGTATAGTGTGTATGTGCCACACGTTGTTCATCCTATCTATCACTGATGGGCATTAGGTTGATTCCATGTCTTTGCTATTGTGAATAGTACTATAATGAACATTTGTGTGCATGTATCTCTATGGTACAATGATATACATTTATCTGGGTATATACACAGTAATGGGATTGTTGGATCTGATGGTAGTTCTGTTTTTAGCTCTTTGAGAAATTTTCATGCTACTTTCAACACTCATTGAACTCATTTTCACTCCCACCAACAGTGTATAAATACTCCGTTTTCTCTGCAACCTCACCAGCATCTGTTATTTTTTGCTTTTTAATAACAGTCATCTGACTGGTATAAGATGGTATCTCATTGTGGTTTTGATTTGCATTTCTCTATTGATCAGTGATACCGAGCTTTTTTTCTCACATGCTTGTTGCGCACATGTATGTCTTCTTTTGAGACGCGTCTGTTCATGTCTTTTGCCCATTTTTTAATGGGATTGTTTTATTCTTGTAAATTTAAGTTCCTTATACATGCTGGATATTAGAACTTTGACAGATACATATTTTGCAAATATTTTTTCTCATTCTGTAGGTTTCCTGTGTATGCTCTATAGATTCTGTAGGTCTTCTGTGTATGAGACATTTTTCCATCTGTTTATCAGATTTATTTGAGTAATGTTTTAAAATTTTCATTGTAGAGATCTTTCACCTCTCTGGTTAGCTGTATTCTTAGATATGTTATTATTTTTGTGGCAATTTTGAATAGGATTGTTTGCTTGATTTGGTTCTAGGTCTAGCTATTGTTAATGTATAGGAATACTCGTAATTTTTGTAAATTGACTTTGTATTTTGAAACTGCTGAAATTGTTTATCAGCTGAAGGAGCTTTTGTGCTGAGATTATACAATTTTCTAGATATACAATTATGTCATCTGCAAACAGGGATAGTTTGACTTCCTCTCTTGCTGTTTAGATGCTCTTTATTTCTTTTTCTTTTCTGATTTCTCTGGCCAGTACTTCCAATACTATGTTGAATAGAAATGGTAAGAGAGAGAGAGCATGCTTGTGTCAATTTTTAAGGGGAATGTGTCCAGCTTTTGCTCATTATGCATGATGCTGGCTATAGGTTTGTAATAGATAACTCAATATTTTGAGGTATGTTCCTTCAATATTTAGTTTATTAAGTGTTTTTAACATAAAGGGACATTAAATTTTATTGCAAGCCTATTCTGCATCCATTGATATAATCATGTGATTTTTGTCTTTGATTTTGTTTATGTGATGAATTACATATATTGATTTAGATATGTTGAACCAACCTTGCATCTCACAGATGGCAGCTACCGGAAGCTGGTGAATTAGGTTTTTGTGTGCCCCTGGATTTGATTTGCAAGTATTATGTTGTGGATTTTTACATCTATGCTCATCAAGAATATTTGCCTGAAGTTGTTTTTCTATGTTGTGTCTCTGCCAGGTTTGGTTTCAGGATGACCCTGGCCCCATAGAATAAGCTTGAGAGAAGTTCCTTTTCCTCAATTTTTTAGGAATAGTTTTAGTAGGAATTGTTCCAGTTCTTATCGTAGAATTCAGCTATGAATTAATCTGACCCTGACTTTTTTTTTTTTTTAGTTTGGTAGGCTACTTATTGCTAATTCAATTTCTGGGCTCATTATTGGTATAATCGGGGAATCAATTTCTTCCTGATTCAATCTTGAGAGGGTGAATGTGTCCAGGAAGGTATTCATCTCTTCTAGGCCTAGTTCGTGTGCATAGAGGTATTTGAAGTAGTTTCTGGTGGTTATTTTTATTTATGAGGGGTCAGTGGTACCATTCCCTTCATCATTTCTAATTGTGTTTACTTGGATCTTCTCTCGTCTTTATCGGTTTTTCTAGTGGCCTAATTAATGTTTTCAAAAAAAACAGCTCCTGGCTTTGTTGATCTTTTGAATGGTTTTTCGTATCTTGATTTCCTTCATTCAGCTCTGATTTTAGTTATTTCTTGTCTTCTGCTAGCTTTGGAGTTGATTTGTTCTTGTTTCTCTAATTCGTTCAGTTGTAATGTTAGGTTTTTAACTTGAGATCTTTCTAACCTTTTGATGTGAGCACTTTTCATCTTAACAATATTCCAGGGTTTTTGGTGTGTTGTATTTTTGTTCTCATTAGTTTCAAAGAACTATTTGATTTCTGCTTTAACTTCATTATTTACCCAAAAGTCATTCAGTAGCTTGTTGTTTAGTTTCCATGTAATTGTATGGTTTTGAGCAATTTTTTTACTATTGACTTCTATTTTTATTGTGTTGTGTCTGAAAGTTTGGTATGATTTTGGTTCTTTGCATTTGCTGAGTATTGTTGTATGTCCAATTATGTGATTGATTTTAGGACATGTTTCATGAGGTGATAAGAATGTATATTCTGGTGTTTTGAGGTAGAGGGTTCTGTAGATGTCTGTCTGATCCACTTGGTCCATTGTTGAGTTTAATTCTTGAATATCTGTTAGTTTTCTGCCTCAATGATCTCTCTAATACTGTCAGTGGAGTATAAAGCTTCCCACTGTTAATGTGTGGGAATCTACATATCTTTGTAGGTCTCTAAGTATTTACTTTATGAATCTGGGTGCACCTATGTTGGGTACATATATATTTAGGATAGTTAGGTCTTGTTGCATTGAAACCTTTACCGTTATATAATGTCCTTCTTTATCTTATTTGATCTTTGTTGGTTTAAAGTCTGTGTTGTCAGAAATTAGGATTGCAACTCTTGCTTTTTTTTTTTCCTGATTTTAATTTGCTTGATAGATTTTTTTATTCCTTTATTTTGATCCTATATGTGTCATTCCATGTGAAATGGGTCTCCTAAAGACAGCATACCAGTGAGTCTTGCTTTTTATTCAGCTTGCCACTCTGTGTCTTTTAAATGGGGCACATAGCCTATTTACATGCAAGGTTAGTATTGATATGTGTGGATCTGATCCTGTCATTGTGTTGTTAGCTGGCTTTTATGCAAGTTAGTTTGTGTGGTTGCTTTATAGGGTCACTGCTCTGTGTATTTAAGTGTGTTTTTGTATTAGCTCATAGTGGTCTTTCGTTTCTATATGTATTGCTCCTTTCAAGATCTCTTGTAAGGCAGGCCTGGTGGTAATAAACTCTTTCAACATTTGCTTATCTGAAAAGAATCTTTTTTCTCCTTTACCTAAGAAGCTTAGTTTGGCTGGATATAAAATTCTTAGTTGAAGATTTTCTTTTCTTTAAGAATGTTGCATACACACCCCCATTCTTTGCTGGTATGTAAGGTTTTAGCTGAGAGATTCAGCCTAATGCTGTTTCCTTTGTAGGTGACTTTCCTTTCTCTCTAGCTGCCTTTAACATTCTTTTTTTTTTTTTTTTTTTTTTTAATTTGGCCTTAGAAAATCTGATAATTATGTGTCTTGGGTATGATCTTCTTTTGTAGAATGTTATGGAGGTTCTCTGCATTTCCTGCATTTGACTGTTGGCCTCTAGCAAGACTGAGAAAGTTTTCCTGAATAATATCCTAAAATAGGTTTTCCAAGTTGTTTGCTGTCTTCTGCCTTTCAAGTTTGCCAGTGATTTGTAGATTTGGCCTCTTTACATAATCTTATATTTATTGGAGGATTTGTTCGTTCCTTTTCATTCAATTTTTCTCTATTTTCATCTGACTACCTTATTTCAGAGAGTCAGTCTTCAAGTTCTGAGATTCTTTCATCAGCTTGGTCTATTCTGCTGCTAATATTCATGATTACAGTGTGAAATTCTTATATTGTGTTTTCAGCTCTGTAAAATCAGTTTGGTTTGTTTTTATACTGACTGTTTTGTCCTTCAGCTGCTGTATCATTTTAAAGTGATTCTTAGTTTCCTTGGATTGGGTTTCGCCATCTTCCTGAATGTTAATGATCTTCATTTCTACCTGTATTCTGATTTCCATTTCTGTCATTTCAGTCAGCTCATCTTGGTTAATAACTCTTATTGGAGAACTGATATGATCATTTAGAGGACATATGAGATTCTGGCCATTTGAGTTAACAGACTTCTTGCATTGGTTCTTTCTTATCTCTATGCAGGTGTTGCTTTAACTGCAAAGCAGATTGAGTCAATAGACTTTTGATTCTGGATGTTTTCACAAGGCCAAGAATTTGTTCAGGGTTTTTAGTTGCAGTTGAATTGTTGTCTTTGGTTTCACAGCAGTATATGTTAGCAAGGAACTTTTGGTCTTGAAATTTTGGGGTGTGATCTTGAAGGTGGCACTTAGGCATATTGATCAGTTGCTAGGCTCTTTCTTAGTCTTATGGTTCCCCTATATTTTTTCACAGTTTCATCTGTGCTCCTTCTCAATGATCTGAAAGTGTGGGCTTCTCTCTCACTGGAGTCCTGGCTCTAGATCATGATTTGACACTCCTAGGCTGTCCACTGCAGCTCTGGGATGATATCAGTGTGTATGGTCCTTCCCAAGTTGGAGACAGCAAAAGAAGGGACCTTAGTAGTGGTTGTGGCCAAGGGTCTTTTGCTTGTTTCTTGGGGACTCTGCTTCAATGAGATGCAGGTCAGCAATCACTCAATGCAATCAGCCCAGGATGGAGGGTCTGTGCTGTGGGTCCAAGCCAGGGGTTTCCTCTCTGGTGAGAAGCAAGAGAGAGGTGGGTAGGATCTATGGGAGACAGACTGGCCTCCTCCTCTTGAATTGACTGCAGTTTGTTGGAGGTGTAGATAAAGCACTTAGGGTCTTTGCCCCTTCATTAATACAAGGGTAGTGAGGGTAGTTCCACTGCAGAGGAAGTTACAAAGAGGCTTTCAGTTGCCTCTGGAAGCTTCACCTTCAGGAAACAGGAAGCCACTGTTACTGAGGGAGTTCAGTCAGTTAGGTGAGTGACTGTACTACTGGCATGAGCTTGGAGTTTTGTTTGTTGGTGAGCAGGGGCTGGAAGGCTCACAGGGAGGAGAAATGAATCTCCTCTCATATGGTGACCATGACATGCCATAAGCTTGGGTGTAGCTTTTAGGCTCTTTGTTTCTTCCTCAGACCAAGGCTATATGGTTAGAACTGTTATTGTGGCAGTGGCAGAGGGGTTGTTGTATGCCTCTGGGAGTCTCTCTCTAGGGAAAATCCAGGCCACTACCAGTGGGAACACTCAGCCATAGCTGTGATGACTATTTTGTATTCCTGAGCTGGGAGCTTTGCCTGGTGAAAAGTAGGGATGGGGGTTTTCAGGGCAGAACAGCTGAACTACTCTCCATATGGTGGCTGCAGTGTGCTGGAGGTGCCAGTGTAATGACTAGGCCCTTTGTTCTTTCCCAGTCTTAGGGCTGTTAAGGCTGTACCACTGCATCTGCAGTCACAGAGAGGTAGTGGGTTGACTCTGGGATTTCCTCCTTGGAGGAATGTAGGGCTGCCTCTGATTGTGGTGATCAGGCAAGGGCAGGGCAGTTGTGCTGGAATCCAGGGTCAGGCAGCCCTTCCCAGAAAGGAGAAGTGGAGACCAGGATCTGTGTGGAGAAGAGTCTGGCCACTTTTCTGTGAGGTGGTTGCTCTCTGCTGGGGTGTGGACTAGCCTCTGGTCCCTACAGAATCTCCTGAGCCTGGAGACAGCAAGGGCTAGGGCTGTAAGAGAGCAAAGATGGCAACTCTTCCCCTCCAACCCCCACTGGGAGCTCTCTCCAGTGAGTAAGTAGCATAGCTACTACTGGCTCAATAGCTTTGGCAGCGTGTAGCTAGAGGCTCAGGCCTGGGGGACCTGCCTGATGACGAGATGTAGGGATGGCTCCCACTTAACAGTCTGGCCGTATTTTTCACAGGCCTTCTGCAGTATGTTGGGGGTCTTCTGTAGTCCATAGTCATCTCAGATATTTCCATATCTGAAGGTATTAACACCAAAGGCTGCAAAACAACAAAGATAGTGACCTATCTTTCCCTTTAGGAGCTCCATCCCAGGGAGGTATGGACCCGTTGCTGGCTCAAATTCACCTATAGGAGGTGGCTGGAGACCTAAGGTGGGAGGTCTGGCCCAGTGAGGATGAATGGGATCTGAGACTTGCTTAAAAATGAAGCCCGGCGGCATTTTCATAGAGCAGCTGTGCTGTGCTGGGGGGTTCCTTCCAGCCCCGGGTTGCCTCTGACCCTCCAAAGCCCAAATCTGGAATGGCTAAGTCAACCAAACAACAAAGATAGTTGTCCTGCCTCTCCCTCTGAGATCTCCATTCCACGGAGGTTTGAAACCTCTGTCGGCGGGAAAATACTAGCGGAGATAACTGGAGACCCTGCTCAGAAGATTCTGCCCAGTGAAGCGCAGCGGAAGTGGGCAAGAGGAAGCAGGCCTGAAAGCTTCTTCATGAAGTTGCTGGACTGTGCTGGGAGACTGCCAGACTCTAATTGCCTCCACTCGCTAAGCCCTAAGGCAACAGTGGCTGACGCTATTAAACCAGCAGATAGTTGGGGAGGGATAGCATTAGGAGAAATACCTAATGTAAATGACAAGTTGATGGGTGCTGCAAGTCAACATGGCACATGTGTACCTATCTAACAAAACTGCACGTTGTGCACAAGTATCGTAGAACTTAAAGTATAATAATAAACAAACAAACACCAAGAAAGATAGTGGCCCACCCCTCCCACTGGAAGATCTGTCTCAGGGAGCTGTAACGCTGCTGCACGTGGCTAGTTGGCTTCTAACACAGTGGGTCTTATCCTGTGGGGCGCCATGGACACAGGCCTCTGGATTCGGTCCCTTTCCCATGGGTATGTATTGGCGGTTCTAACCTCCCACTTTGCCAGACTTGCAGCTGCTTTTGCCAAGCAGCCGGAAAATCATAGATACCTACGCTTCTGAATGTGCCTGAGTGGCAGCTCTACAAGACTCTGCGTTAGTTGTGTGTGTCATACTGAAGGCCCTGGTGGGGGCCTTCACGACAGGATCTTCTGATCCAAGGCTTGCAAAGATATGTGGGAGAAGCGTGGGTTCCCTGCATTGTTCATTCACTCACTGCTTCCCCGGGTTGAGGAGGTGGCCCTTGCTCCGAGGTGGGGCATTGTCCTGCCTTGCTTTTCTTTATTCTCCCTGAGTCAAGTTGTTTCCTTGATTAGTCCCAACGCAGATACCTGAATGTTTCAGCCGAAGGTGCTGTATTTACTCCTTCCATTCCTCTCTGTGAGAGTGGCACACCCTGGCTGCTTCTAGTTGGCCATCTTGGCTTTGCAGTTTCTATCATGTAGTTGCTTTATAGGATCTGTGGACTATGTACATAAGTGTGTTTTTGTGGTAACAGGTATTATTCTTTCATTTTCCCATTTAGAACTCCCTAATGTGCTCTCATATCACTGGTCTAGTGGTACAGAATTTTCTTTGTCTGGAAAAGATTTCATTTCTTCCTTATTTGTGAAGAAAGTGAAGTTTGATGGGACACGAAATTCTTGATTGGAATTTCTTTTGTGTATGAATGCTAAAAAGAGGCCATCAATCTCTTCTGGCTTGAAAAAGAAAAGAAAATTGTACTGAGAAATTTGCTGTTAGCCCAGTGGGGTTCCCTTTGTACATGATCTAAACTTTTTCTCTAAGTATCTTTAATATTTTGTTCTGGTGTTGACCTTGAACAATCTGGTGAGTATATGCCTTTGTGATATTCATTGTCTATATTATCTTACATGTGTTCTTAGGATTTCTTGTCTTTGGATGTTTACCTCTTTAGAAAGATTAGGGAAATGTTCTCGGGTTTTCCTTCAAATATGTTTTCCTAGTTGTTTACTTTTTCTGCTTCCCTCTCAGAAATACCAATAATTCGTAGATTTGGTCACTTTACATAATCTCATATTTTTTAAGACTTTATTATTTTCCTATAATTTATTTATTTATTTTTTCTACCTAGATTAGTTTGAAAGACTGTTCTTCAAGTTCTAAAATTTTTCTTCTACTTGCTCTAGCCTATTGATAAAGCTTTTGAAATTCCCTAAGTGAGTTTCTGAATTCCAGAAGCTTTGATTGATAAGCATCTTCTTTCTAAGATGCTTATCTCATTCTTTATTTCTTGAATTGCTTTAGAGGTTTCTTTGTGTTGATTATCAATCTTGTCTTGGATCTCATTGAGCTTCTTAGCAAATCCACGCATCGCATTCTTTATCTGTCATTTCTGTGTTTCCATTTTGGTTAGGGATCATTGCTGGAGAGCTAGTGTAATCCTTTGGTGGTGTCACTACATTCACAGTTTTCATGATGCTAGAATTCTTGTACTGTTTCTTCTCATCTGGAGCCACTAACACTTTTAATTTTGTAATTATTTTCATGCAGATAGAATTTGTTTTCTTACTTTATTTCCCTATAATATACATATTTTTTCTTTCCCTTTCCCTTTTCCACCTATCTGTGGAATGTGATTCTTGAGAATGTTGGGTAGAATCTTTTGCCTTTGCTTCTATGTACTCCTGTTTGTAGGTTTTTTATTGTTTTGACCTACAGGCCAGTAGATGGTGCTTAAGGTTAAGAGCCAGCTGCAGCCAACATTTATGGGTATATACTTGATTCTTGTTTACTAGGAGAGGCTCTCTGTTGCCTCTGGCAATTGACTGAATCATAAAGTGCATGTGGTCTGTGCTCCCACTCAGCCACAGAAGAGGAACTAAAATGGGTGGGATCAGATTGGGCAAGAGCACTTATAGGTAATTTAAAGAGAAAAGAGGTTTAATTAGGAGCAAGGGAGAGAGGGTGAGGGTTGGAGGTCCCACACACTTTTAAGGAGCCAAATCACATGTAAACTCAGAGTGAGAACTCACTTATCACCAAGTAGATGGTCTAAGCCATTCATGAGTTATCTGCCTCTATGATCTAAATATCTCCCATCATGCCCTACCTCCAGCATTGGGGATTACAATTTAACATGAGATTTGGCCAGGAACAATTATTCAAAGTATATCAGATACATGATATACTGCCTAGTTTGGTGAGAATTTTCATCATGATGGGATATTGAATTTTCTTTTTCTGTATCTATTGAGTTGATCATATGGGTTTTGTCTTTCATTCTGTTGATGTGATGTATCATCTTTATTGATTCAAAAATGTTAAGGCATCATTGCATTCCCTGTTATAAATCCCACTTGCTCATGGTGTATTATTTTTCAGATGTGCTGTTGGATTTGGTTTACTAGTATTTTTTGAGGATTTTTGTGTCTATGTTCATCAGCAATATTGCCTTTAGTTTTCATTTTTTGTTGCCTTCTTTTCTGGTTTTGGTATTAGTGTAATGATGGCTTCACCAAATTTGGGAAATTCTCTCACCTTCAATTCTTTGAAATTATTTCCAGATGATTGGTATTAGTTATTCTTTACATAGTTGGTAGAATTCAACAATGAATTCATCTGGTCCTGGTCTTTACTTTGTTGGTAGAATTTTTACTAATAATTTAATTTTCTTACTCATCGTTGGTTTGTTCAGGTTTTCTATTTCTTTCTGATTCCATCTTGGTAGATTGCAGGTTTCCAAGAATTTATTCGTTTCTTTTAGGTTTTCCAGTTTGCTAGCATATAGTTTTTTATAATAGTTACTGATGATCTTTTATATTACTCTGGTATCAGTTGTAATGTTTGTTTTTTCATTTATGATTTTATTTGATTTTTTTTCTCTTCTTTTTTTGGTTAGTCTAGCTGGCAGTTTAACAATTTTGTTTACATTTTCATAAAACCAACTTTTTCTTTCATATATCTTTTTTATTTTTTAAAGTCTCTTTCATTTAGTTCTGTTCTCATCTTTATTACTTCTTGTCTTCTGATAATTTGGCATTTGGTTCATTCTTCCTTTTCTAGCTTCTTGAGGTCCACCATTATATTGTTTATTTGAAATCTTTTTGTTTTTTAAAGTGGGCATTTGTTACTATAAACTTTCCTATAAACACTGCTTTTGCTGTATCTGACAGGTTTTGGTATGCTACGCTTTTATTTTCACTTGCTTCAAATTTTTCTTTCATTTTCATGTTAATTTCTTTCTCAACCCAAAGGTTGTTCAGAACCACACTGTTTTATTGCCATGTATTTGCATAATTTTCAAAGCTCTGTTTATTTCTAGTATTGATTGCTAGTTTCATCCCATTGTGGTCTGAGAACATCCTTGATGTGATTTTCATTTTTGTTAAATTTGTTGAGACTTATTTTGTGGACTAGTTTATGGCCTGTCCTGGAGAGTTTTGTTTGTGCTGATGAGAATAATGTATATTCTGCAGTTATGGATCAAATATTTTGTAAATGCCTATTAGGTCAATTTGGTCTAAAGTCCAGGTTAAGCCCAATGTCCTTTGTTGATTTTCTGACTAGATGATCTTTTGTGCTGAGAGTGGGATGTTATAATACCCCACTATTATTGTGTTGGAGTCTCTCTCTCTCTTTATTTCTAGTAATATTTCCTTTATGAATCTGAGTGCTCCAGTGTTGGATGCATATATTTTTAGAATTGTTGTACACTCTTTCTGTGTTGATTCCTTTTTGTTACGTGATGACTTTGTCTTCTTTTAAGCATTTTTGAGTCAATGCCTGTTTTATCTGAAAGCATGACTACTCCTGCTCGTTTATGTTTTCTGTTGATGTAGAATATCTTTTTTCATCTATTTATTTTGAGTGTATATCTGTCTTTGCAGATAAAATATATATTTTTAGGCATTATATACTGAATTATGTTTTTTATCCATTCAGCCAACCTATATATTTTAAGAGGATAATTTCATTTATTAACTTTGAAGGTTATTATTAATATGCATGATTATGTTTCTATCTCATCGGTAATTGTTTTCTGGTTGTTTTGTATATTCTTTGTTCATTCCTTTTTCTCTTATCATTTGGTCTTGTTTTGCTTGTTTTCTATAGTAGTACTATTTGAGTCTTTTCTGTTCCTTATTTGTGTACTTGGTTTAAAGAGTTTTTTATTTTCATGTGCTTTCATGATGGTACCTGCAGTACTTTCAGTTTCAGGTTTAGGAGTCTCTTTACCATTTTTTTGTAGGGCTGATATAATGTTAACAAATTCCCTCAGGCTTTGTCTGGAAAATAATTTATTTCTCTTTAATTTGTGCAGGATAATTTTTTTTTTTTTTTTTGGTTTTCAGCAGTTAGAATATATCATCTCATTCTCTCCTAGTCTATACAGTTTCTGCTAAGAAGTCCACTGTTACTCTCATGTCAGAGTAACAGTAGGTGACTAGATGCTTTTCTTTTACTATTTTTAGAATTCTCTCCTTGCATTTGACTTTAAACAGTTTGACTATAATGTGCTCTGGAGATCTTTTTGCATTGTATGTATTTGAAGATCTTCATGTCTCCTGTATCTGGATGTCTAAATCTCTTGCTAGACTTTGGAAGTTTTCATGTATTATTTCATTAAACAGGTTTTTGAACACTTTATTTTTCCTCACATCATCTTCTGGGACACCAATAATATGCAAATTTGACCATTTTATGATGTCTCACATGTCACTAAGTCTTTATTATTTTTCATTCTTTTTATTTTGCATTTTTGTCTGGCTATCTTATTTCAAAAGACCTGTTTTTAAGTTCCGAGATTCTTTATTTGGCTTGATTTGACCTATTGTGGAAGATTTCAAGTGTATTTTGTGTTTCTTTCCATGAATTTTTCATTTCCAGAATTTTCATTTTTCTGTGATATCTATCTCATTGGTAAATTTGTCATTCATATTCTGAACTGTTTTTCAAATTTCTTTGTACTGGTTTTCAGAATTTTCTTATATCTCACTGAACTTCTTTAGAATATAAAATTGAATTATCTTTCCAGGATTTCACATATTTCCTTTTGATTGATATATGTTGCTGAAGAATTATATTTCTTTGGATCTCAGGCCCCTGGTGATATGCAGGGATATTGGTTATTGTTGGCAAGGCAGAAAAGTCTGTTGCGGAGGGTGTGGAAAATCTGATTCCAGGGCTCCTGCTAAAGCACAGGAGTCTTGCTGTTGGTATGAATAGAGGTGCTATCAGCAGTCCCCTGCAAGCAGCTTTTATGATCTGGGAAGTATACAGTTATTCTCCAGCAGCATCAATGGTCACAACGATGTGTGTATGGAGCTTGTATTCAGGATGTACAGTAGAGCTGAGAGACCATACTCCTGACGTCATTGAGATTTGCCCAAAGCCTCAAACAGGGAGCTCTCAGGTTCTACAGTTGCATTTGTTTAGACACCTGGCTACAGTAGTGGCTACAGAGTTGTGTGGAAAAGCAGAGAAATCCCTCCTTCTGTATTCATGCCTGACCAGAAGGACTGTGTTGCCAGTAGGGGCATGGTCACTGTCCACTGACCAGACATGCAGCTCTTAGGCTTATTTACTCTCAGTGGCTGCAGCAGCCACAGTGCCACACAGAGGTAAGGACAGAAGAGAGATCTCACCCTTCAGTGTGATCTTTAGCCTAGAGACCAAGCTACCAGTGGGGGTGTTGTTGCCACTCACAGCCCCAGACAAGTAGCTTCCAGTTCACCTGCCCCAGACCCTGGTGGCAGCAACATTGGCTGTGGGTTCTGCATTGTGTGGGGGCTGGGGTTGGGGTGGGGGTAGAGACGGGGGATGAGGATGGGGGGAAGGGATCCTGCTTCTAGGAGTGCAAGCTAGGGCACGTAGGTTGCTCCACAGTTGTGGGTAGGTCCCTGTTCCCATCCCCAGACAATCAGGTCTCTGACTGCAAGCCTGAGGATAAAGTCCATGCTGCTGGAGGTGACAGGTGGCAGACAGGGAACTCTCCAGCTCTAGAAAGGGCATACTTTGGTTTCCTTCGTTCCAGGTGCCAACTTCTGGGTGCATTGTACTGTCCTTTCCCAGGGGAGTAGTACTGTGTGTGGGCAAAGTACTAGGACCTGACAGACCTTTGGGTTCAGCTAGTACTGTGCCACTGTAGCCCTCTGGGTGGGCACTGGGGAAATGTCAGTGGGGAATCCAAGGATGTGAAGATGTAGGGGCTATATTTTTCAGGTAGGATGTCGCCCAGTGATTGCTGGGATTTCACAATGGCACCCTGCTTCAGCTGTTTATATCTTGCGACCAAACACGAGTTCCCTGTTTAGTGCAGTGTGCCCTTACAGGGCCTCCAGATCATATCCACATTAATCTCAGGGTTTATGCTGTTAGAGGAGCTCTTCTGTGGCAGAATTGCATCAGTTCATGATGGAGTTGTGGACCTCTAAGGGTCTTTCACTTACCCTTTCCCTACACTAGGGGGCCCCTTGGAGCACCCAGCCAATCTCACCTAAGGTGGCTGCTCACTTTTCTTTCTTTCTGTGCCTTAGGTGTCTCCCATGACTTCTCCGTTAGACTTCAGTGAACTCTTTTAGATGTTCTTCTCGAGATGCAGTTGTCTATTGGTGATTTTGGTTCTTCTTTTTGAGGAATGTGAGAGTCCAGTGTCTCTAGTCAGCCATCTTGCTTCTTCATCTGCCATCTACATTTTTAATCAACTTGCCAACTTTCACAATGTTGGGATGTTGATGAGAATTACATTTATTTTATAGATAAATTTTGGCAATATGGACTCTTTATATTATTAAGTCTTCCAGTTCATGAACAAAATGGATTCAGACATTTAAGTCTCTAATTTTTATTAATAATATTTATCAGAATTTCTGTAAGTCATATATAACTTTTATTAGATTTTCTGCCAGTTATGGATGCTATCAAAAACACCTAATAATCTGTGGTAATACATAGGAGCATATTTGATATACTGTGACCTTAGTAGGTTTTTTAATTTATTATAGAAGTTATCTGTAAACTATACTGGTATTTGTTTGTATACAATCATTTTATATGCAAATAATGACAATTTTTCTGTCATTAAGGTTTTACATGTTTCTCCACAGTTTTAATATATCATATATTCTTTTATTATTGGTCCAAAATTTTATAATATCCATTTTAATTTCTTCTTTGAAACATTAATTATATCGAGTATATTTTTAAATTTTGAATATTTTACTATATTGTGACTACCATTTATTTTATTGTTCTAGCTTAATCTATCTTATTTTTCATTCTGATCAGTGAACACACTCTGAATAATTTAAAATATTTAGAAGTATTTATATTTGAGATTTGCTTTATAGCCAGTATATAGTCAATTCTGGAAAATGTCTCATAAGCATTTGAAAATAATATATGTATTCAGTACTGTTTTAATTTCTTATTGTCACTGCGGCATATTACCATGAATTTAGTGGATTAAAACAACATAAACTTATTTTCTTGTAATCTGATCGGCCAGAAAGGATGCATTTGGGGAGTGGGGAGTTGTAGGGGACAATCTGTTTCCTTGCCTTTTCTAACTTCTAGAGATTCTTGCATTCCTTAGCTTCTGGCCCTGTCCTCTAGCTTCACAGCAAGCAGCCTAGAATCCTCCAGTCTCTCTTTCTGCTTCGGTCATTGACATTTTCATGCCTCTGAACCTCCTGCCTCTCTCTTATAAGAACCCTTGTGATTACAGTTGCCCTTCTTGGCTAATCCAGAAATCCTTAATTAAATCACATCTACAAAGTTCTTTTTTCCACTTTCACTGCTTCTGGGGACTGAGTTGTGATTATCCCAAAGGCATGATTTTCTCTACCACATGCAGTTTGGGGTGTAGTGTCTTAAATCAGACGTATTAGCTGTGCTTTTCAAGCATTGTACATTTGCTGAAATTTTGTTATAATTTTGTCCAGGCTCTGTGGCTAACTCCTATAATCCTGTCAGAGTCATTCGAACCACAGCAACTCCATCTTGAGTGAGGGCTAGGAAAATAAGGCTGGGACTTGCTGGACAGAATTCCCAGAAAGTTCTAGATGTTTATATCTAAGGGAACACATTGATAAGGTTTACTAAACAGACCCAGACTTGAGAGTGTCCTAATATTCCGACATCTTGAGAAAAAAGGCCTTTCTAATTTTGCTTTAAAGATAATAATATTGATTCTTGCAAAATACAGTGACTAACAAAATTAACCTTTTTTTTTTTTTATTATACTTTAAGTTCTAGGGTACATGTGCATAACGTGCAGGTTTGTTACATATGTATAC
>NC_045441.1:71749524-71808298 GCF_002776525.5 Piliocolobus tephrosceles | reverse complement strand
AACCTGCACGTTATGCACATGTACCCTAGAACTTAAAGTATAATAAAAAAAAAAAAAAAAAAAAGAAGAGCAGAGTTTTAATATGTGAAGTTCCATTTATCATTTTTGCTTTCTGATTTTTATGGATCATGTGTTGGTGTTATCTCTAAGAAATCTGCACCTAATCCAAAGTTATTACCAAAAATGTTAAAAGTCAAAGTTTTACAGTTTTAGAGTTTATATTTTATTTATATTTCACATTTACATTTATATTTGAGTTAATTGTGTGTAGCTCAATGTATCAATGAAAGGTTTTTTTTTTTTTTTTTTAATTTCACTTATGTATATCCCCTTGTTCTAGCATCACTTGTTGAGAAGGCTTTTTTCTCCACTGAATTGTCTTTAAACATATGTTGAAATCATTTGTACATATATCTTAGTTTTACATCTGGACTAAATTTCCTATTCTACTAATCTGTTTCTCTACCTCGACACCAATACCACATTATATGAAAACTGTGGCAGTAAAAATAGGCCTTGAAAGTAAGTAGTGTTATTCCTTCAATTTTATTCTTCAAAGTTATTTTGGCTCTTGTGGTACCTTTACATCTCTTCTGATTTTAAAAATCAGCTTTACAATTTGAACCAAAAAGCATGCTGGAATATTGATATGTATTGCAGTAAATCTATAGATCAAATTGTGAGAACTTGCATCATTGCAATATTGAATGTTTCTACCCATGTGTATGATCTATACACCAAATTATATAAATTTTCTTTAATTTATCTAAGCAATTATTATTTTATTTCATTGTGCATAGGTCTTGAACATCTTGGTCAGATTCATCCCTAGGTATTTCATACATTTTATATGATAAAGTAAGAAATTGTTGTTTTTGTTTTAATTGATTGTTTTTTTGATGCTAGTATATAGAAATACAATTGATTTTTAGAAGGCCCTATATCCTAAAAATCTATGAAAATATGAACTCACATATTCATTCAAATTGCTTCACAAAATAGATTTAAATAGATTTTCTACATAGACAAACATGCCATGTTTGAGTATAGTTTTTCTCATTCCTTTCAAATCTTTCTTCTGTACTTTTTTCCCAATTTGTATGTCATTGACTTCCAATCTGATCTTGCTGTTTCCTTTCTTCTGCTACTTACTGTTTAATGTATTACTTAATTTTCATTTCCCAAGGTGGAAGCTGAAATTATTGTTTAGAGACTTATGTTCTTTTCTAATAATAATTGAAGACTTTAGTGTTACATATTTCCCCACATGCATTGCTTTGGTGGCATCTCACAAAGATTTATATAATATGATATGGTTTGGCTGTGTCCCCACTAAATGTCATCTTGAATTGTAATCCCCATAATCCCCACATGTAGTAGGAGGGACCTGTTGGAAGGTAATTAAGTCATGGGAGAGATTTTCCCCATGCTGTTCTTGTGATAGTAGGTGAGTTCTCATGAGATCTGATGGTTTTATAAGCATCTGGCTTTTCTCCTGCCAGCACTCATTCTCTCTCTTGCTACCCTGTGAAGAGGTGCCTTCTGCCATGAATGTAAACTTCCTGAGGCTTCCCCAGCCATGTGGAAGTGGGAGCCAAAAGTTTTTTCTTTATAAATTATCCTGTCTTGGGTATTCCTTCATAGCAGTGCAATAATGGACTAATACAGAATAGGTTTTTGTTTTTGTAGAATTCACAAACTTTCTAATTTTGAATTTGATTTCTTTTTTGCTGTACAATTTTTATGGTAATGCATTATTTAGTTTTCAAATGGTTGGGGATGGTCCAGAAAACGTTCACTCATTTATATCTAATTTAATTCATTTGTGATTAGAAAACATACTTTTACAGATTTAAATTCCTTGAATTCATGAAATCTTATTTTATATACCAGAGCATCATGTATTGTGGCAAATATTCCATGGCACTTGCTAAGAATAGGTAGTCTACACAGGTGAAACCAACACTACCATGAAGGTCATGAACACATCTATCCCACCTCCATTTTCTCTCATCTGCATTATTATTGTTGTTATAATTATTATTGTGAGAACACTTAAAATAAGATTCACCCTTTTAGAAAATTTTGAGTGTACAATGCAGTATTTTTTTTTTTTTTTTAATTTTAGAAACTGGATCTCCTTTTATCACCCAGGCCAAAGTGCAGTGGTATGATCATAGCTCACTATAGCTTCAAACTCCTAGCCTCAAGCTATCCTCCTGCCTTGGCCTCTTAAAGCCCTGATATTATAGGCATGAGCCACTGTGCCTGGTTAAGTATTGTTAACTATAAGCACTATACTTCTATACTTATCCCCAAACTCTTCAAGTTTTATACATTAAGTATGTATAGCTTTTTATATCTCAATCACACTTCAGTAAAGAGGCTTACAGTAAAATCAAACGAAAACAAAACAAACCAAAACAAAAATGAAGAATGTGTAGTCTGTTGATTTTGGTTGGAGTGTTTCATAAACGCCAATTAGGTAAAATTGGTGGATAACTTTGTTGCAGTGTTACTTGCAATTTTTTCTTAACTGTTCAATCAATAATTGAAGAGAGGGATAATAGTCTCTGACTTAGAGATTTTCTGACTCTCCTTGCTATTCTTTCAATTTTTGATTCTTTTATTTTAAAAGTTTATTATCAGGTGCATTAATGTTAAAGATCATTGTGCCATATTGATGGGTTGACCTTCTTAACATTATATAATGATTTTTATAATTGCTGGAATATCCTTTGTTCTAAAATTTACTTCATCTGATATTAACTTAACCATCTCCGCTTCCTCTTGATTCATGTTAGCATGGTATTTCTTTTTCTATTCTCTTAATTTAAATTGTTTTTTATATTTAAAGGGCTTACTATAGGTAATACATAATTCTTTTATCCAAAATGACAATCTCTGTCTTTTGTGATGTTTAAACATTTACATTTATTTTTAACATTGGCAAAGTTAGATTTAAGCCTATCTTCTTATTGTTGGTTTGTCATTCATTAAATCCTCTATTTGCTCCCCTTTCCCATTTTTCTGCTTTCCATTGTATTTGTTGTTTTTATGACTATATTTATGAGTCTTTGCTGACGTCAGTTATAAATCTTTATTTTGTTATTTTAGGGACTACTTTATGGCTCATATTATGCATGTTGAAGTTATCACAGTCTTTTATAATGTCATAGTATACCACTTACCATTTAGTCTAGAATCTTAAACAACATACTTCAATGTTCTCCCTCCTAGATGGTATTCTATTATTGTTACATATTTTAATCATATTTATCATAATCTGCATATTGCACTATTTCTTTTGTTTATACGGTTGTTTCTTTTTTTCCAGCTCTACTGAGATATGATTGAAAATAAAAATTGCATTTATTTAAGGTATACAACTTGATATTTTGATGTATGTATATACCTGCCTCCTTAGTACAGCAGGTAGTCAGTCTCATAATCTGATATATGTAGATATTATAGAATTATTGTAACAATCTAATTAATATATCCATCACCTCACATAGTTACATTTTTAAACTGTATTAGTCCATTTTCATGCTGCTGATAAAACATACCAGAGATTGGGAACAAAAAGAGGTTTAATTGGACTTACAGTTTCACTTGGTTGGGAAGGCCTCAGAATCATGGCAGGAGGTGAAAGGCATTTCTTACATGGTGGAAGCAAAAGAAAAATGAGGAAGAAGCATTAGCGAAAACCCCCAATAAACCTAACAGATCTCATGAGACTTATTCACTATCACAAGAATAGCATGGGAATAACCAGCCCCCGTGATTCAATTACCTCTCCCCCTGGGTCCCTCCCACAAGATGTGGGAGTTCTGGGAGATACAATTCAAGTTGAGATTTGAGTGGGGACACAACCAAATTATATCAATCTGCCTTTGGCACCTCCAAATCTCATGTCTTCACATTTAAAAATCAATCATGCCTTCCCAACAGTCCCCCAAAGTTTTAACTCGTTTCAGCATTAACTCAAAAGTCCATACTCCAAAGTCTCACTTGGAACAAAGCAAGCCCCTTCTGCCTATGAAACTGTAAAATCTAAAGCAAGCTAGTTACTTCCTAGAGACAATGGGGGTACAGGTATTGGGTAGATACAGCCATTCCAAATGGGAGAGAATTGCCAAAACAAAGGTGTTACAGGGCCCATGCATGTCCAAAATCAAGTAAAGTAGTCAAATTTTAAAGCTCCAGAATGATCTCCTCTGATTCCAGGTCTCACACCCAGGTCAGGCTGATGCAAGAGGTGGTTTCCTATTGTCTTGGGAAGCTCCGCCCCTGTGATTTTGCAGGGTACAGCCTCTCTCCTGGCTGCTTTCAAAGGCGGGTGTTGACTGTCTGCAGCTTTTCCAGGTGCACGCTGCAAGCTGCGAGTAGATCTACTATTCTGGGGTCTGGAGGACAGTGGCCCTCTTCTCGCAGCTCCACCAGGCAGTGTCCCAGTAGGAACTCTGTGTGGGGGCTCCAACCCCGTATTTCCCTTCCACTCTGCCCTAGCAGAGGTTCTCCATGAGAGCCCGGCCCCTGCAACAAACTTTTGCCTGGGCATCCAGGCATTTTCATACATCCCCTGAAATCTAGGTGGGGGTTCCCAAACCTCAATTCCTGACTTCTGTGCAGCTGCAGGCTCAACACCATGTGGAAGCTTCCAAGGCTTGCGGCTTCCACCCTCTGAAGCTACACCCGAGATCTATGTTGCCCCCTTTCAGCCACAGCTGGAATGGCTGGGACACAGGGCACCAAGTCCCTAGGCTGCAGATAGCACAGGGACCTTGGGTCTGGCCCAGGAAACTACTTTTTCCTCCTAGACCTCTGGGCCTGTGATGAGAGGAGCTGCTGTGAAGGTCTCTGATGTGGCCTGGAGACATTTTCTCCATGATCTTGGGGGTTAATGTTAGGGTCCTTGCTACTTATTCAAATTTCTGCAGCCAGCTTAAATTCCTCCTCCTCAAAAAAAAAAAAAAAAAAAAAAAAAAAAAAAACTAATAAAAAAATGGGTTTTTCTTTTCTACTGCATCATCAGGCTGCAGATTTTCTGAACTTTTATGCTCTGTTTTCCTTTTGAAATGGAATGCTTTTAACAGTGCCCAAGTCTTAACTTTTGAATGTTTTACTGCTTAGAAATTTCTTCTGCTAGATACCCTAAATCATCTTCCTTAAGTTCAAAGTTCCATAAATCTCTAAGGCAGAGCAAAATGCCACCAGTCTCCTTGCAAAAACGTAATAAGAGTCACCTTTGCTCCAGTTCCCAACAAGTTCTTCATCTCCCTCTGAGAACACCTCAGCCTGGACCTTGTTGTTCATATCACTATCAGCATTTGTGCCAAAGCCATTCAACAAGTCTCTAGGAGGTTCCAAACTTCCCACATTTTCCTGTCTTATTCTGAGCCCTCCAAACTGTTCCAACCTCTGCCTGTTACCCAGTTCCAAAGTCACTTCCACATTTTCAGGTATCGTTTCAGCAACGCCCCACTCTACTGGTACCAATTTACTATATTAATTCATTTTCACGCTGCTGATAGACATACATGAGACTGGGAAGACAAAGTTTAATTGGACTTACAGTTCCACATGGCTGGGGAGGCCTCAGAATCATGGTGAGAGGGAAAGGACACTTCTTACATGATGGTAGCAAGAGAAAAATGAGGAAGAAGCAAAAGCGGAAAGTCTTGATAAACCCATCAGATCTTGTGAGATGTGTCCATTATCATGAGAATAGCTTGGAAAAGAGCGACCGTCCCGTGATTCAATTACCTCCCCCTGGGTCCCTCCCACAACACATGGGAATTCTGGGACATACAATTCAAGTTAGATTTGATCGGGGACATAGCCGAACCATATCATATACTATGATGGGAATACTTAAACGTTCTACTCTTTTAGCAAAATTGAAGTATACATTATTATAAGTATAGTGACCATCCTGTGTATTAAGTCTCCAGAACTTTGTCATCTTATAATCGCAAGTTTATACACTTTGTTTCACATCTCTCCATTTCCCCCACCACTGGAAACTACTCTTCTACTCTCTTTTTCTGTAAGATTGACATTTTTAGATTCCACATTTAAGTGAGATCATGCAGTATTTTTGTTTCAGGGTATGGCTTATTTCACACACCGTAATATCTTCTAAAGCCATTTGTGTTGTCAGAAATGGCAGGATTTCCTTATTTGCTATGGTTGAATAATATTACATCCTATACACATAGACATGTGTATCATATAATACAGAGACAAAACCTATGACCAAACATCTAACTGTTACTATGTCTTATTCATGTGTCTTATGCAAACTTCATGCAGAATTGCTGTTTCTCTTTTTTTATTCACATGATAAATTTAGAGGAACATTGAAATGCTGACCCATGTAACAGCAGTCTTAAAATGATTGTGACAGCTCAAAAAAATAAAAGATCTTTGTTGTTGTAGTTGTTCAAAAGAAAGTAACAGGTTCCATGTTCTTGATAAGCAGAAAAAATAAGTGAGAGTGAATTTTTTAACTAGTTTAATTTCATTTTGCCTTTTTGGCATGTTTTTCCTCTTTTATTTTGAATAAAATCTCCCTATCGTTAAAGATCTAGTTCATATCACATCTCTTGCAGATTTTTCGAACTTTATTACAAGTATATATTTGTTGAACAAATTTCTATTCCATCTGATCTTACTTTAAAACACTTGTATATCACATTATTTTGGTAAACATGAGTCACAGGTTTATTGTTGATGCTAAAGTTGGGCGTATCTCTTGGCTATTCCAAGATAATCCTGATTAATATCTGTCACCCAATGTAATCTTCACACACTTTTAAATCTCAAAAATAGTTTTGTTGGGATGGTATATTATGCATTAGCCTAGTCTTACCAAATTGTGAACCAAAATTAACACAAAAACATTGAAGACTTGAATACAGCAGGAAATTCAATACTCAGAGACTATCAAAATTTCATCTCACTCATACATGGAATCTAAAAAAGTTGATCTCATAGAACCAGAGAGAGGGATCATGGTTACCAAGGGCTGGGTGTTGTGGCAAGTATAGTTGGTGGAGATGTTGGTCAAAGTGTTACTAGTGGCAAATCTGTAGGGGTCTGCAGCAATTCATTTCTTGCCTCCTTGGAGAAAAGAATTTGGCCAAGGGACAACAGTAGATTTAAGGCATAAGGAGAGACCCAGGCAAGTTTTAGAGCAGAAGTTAGAGTTTATTAAAATGTTCTAGAGCAAAAATGAAAGAAAGCAAAGTACACTTGGAAGAGGGCCAAGCAGGTGACTTGAGAGATCCAAGTGCCCTGTTCAGCCCTTGACTTGGGGCTTCACACAGTGGCATGGTTCTGGGGTTTCTGTTTTTCCTTCCTTAATTTTTCCCTTTGAGCAGGCTTTTCACATGTGCAGTGGTCTAAGGCCAGCACTTGGGATTGGTTCCATGTGCGGTGTGTTTACTAAAGTTATGTGCATGCTCACTTGAAGCATTTTTTTCCTTACCAGTTGTGCATTCCTAGAGAAAGGTTATATATCAGTTAAACTCTGCCATTTTGTCTCTTAGTGTATGTGTTTGAGCCTGCTTTCCCAACTCCTGAGATCTTATCAGGAAGCTGCTAATCACCAGCTCCGGTGTTTACTACCTATTGAAAGACTGTCATTCCCTGGCACTGGCTGTGACCAATTATTATTTTAAGGAAACAGTTTAACAAATGCCTGATCATCACCTAATGGTCACCTGACATTCCTTGGGGAACCGGCTCCTGCCCTGCTCATGTCTGCTTAATTACCTACTATAATAAAAGGATACAAAATCTCAGGCAGAAGGAATAAGTTCAAGGAAATTATAGTATAACTGATGACTATAGTTATAACAGTGTATACTTGAAAAATACTAAGAGAGTATATGTTAAATGTTCTTACAACAAAAATGATAACTATGTGACATAATACACATAATTTGCTAGATTAAGTCATTTTACAATCTATATATATTTCAAAGCATCATGTTATATACAAAACATACAATTTTATGTTAATTGAAAAATAATAGGCCAGGTGTAGTGGCTCATGCCTGTAATCTCAGCACTTCGGGAGGCCAAGGCAGGTGGATCACCTGAGGTCAGGAGTTCGAGACCAGCCTGACTAACATGGTGCAACCCCGTTTCCACTAAAAATAACCAAAAAACTAGCCAGGCGTGGTGGCAGACGCCTGTAATCCCAGCTACGTGGGAGGCTGAGGCAGGAGAATAGCTTGAACCCGGGAGGCAGAGGTTGCAGTGAGCCGAGATCACACCATCACATTCCAGCCTGGAGGACAAGAGCGAGACTTTGTCTCAAAAAAAAAAAAAAAAAAAAAAAAAAAAATAATAATAATAATAATAATAATAATAAAATTTAAAAACATATAAGAAACACAGAAAAAAAGTAAAATATCATGATTGGAATCCCCTCTCTTTTTGCAACTCAATCTCCTCCTCCTTATCGCCACCTTCATCATCATCCTTCTCCTTCAATTCCTCTTCCTTTCTTTCTTCATATTTTTGTTCAAAATTTATTTAAAAGTGTTTGAATATTGTATTTCTAAAAGGAATACAATGATTTTTTTTAAAAAACTTATACACTCTTTTTAATTCAAATTTATAACTGCACAAAAAAAGACATTTCAATTATATTCTGATTTAGTGCTTCGAATGATTTTAACAGTTAGTTCCTGTAAAACATTTATGTGAAACTTAACTTTCAACAGTTAGTTCAAGTAAAACATTTATGTAAAACTCTAAGGAAGAGCTTGATAAATAAAAATAAAAATAAAATCAAAGAAAATTTAATAACTGACAAGTATCTTTGTGTAATGGTAATATAGACTCTTTAGATTACCTCACTGAGTACATGTGCTTCAAATGCAGCTAAGTGGAATTTCAATTGCCTAGATCTAAAAATTCTAAAATTCCTATTGAAGAGAGTTCTGAATATTAAATATAATAATCATATGTGTGATGTCAAACTATAATGCACATATGTGGCATTAGATGAGTCATAAAAATGAAATATTGTAGCAGATATGAAAAACAAATTTGTTTTAGAAGTTTAAGTTTTATTTTTGTTTACCCATAGTTGTCTGTTATCAGGCTTAAATAAAATGTAGTCACAAATTATTTATAATAGTACCATCTTTGGTATTGAAACAAATGAATGATTTAAAAACAAGTCCCTTATGTTTTATATTGAGTTGTATCTTTTAGAAGTGATATTCCACTTAATGCTTTGGAAAACCAAGTTAGTAGGAATGTAATTTAAATAAATGAATACAAAATATAATTACTTAGATAAAAAAACTGATATTGCCACTTTTGGTTTTTGTTTTTCCCTCTTCTCTTCATGCCTTTACCTGCAAAGACCCCTGTGGTTTAAATAACTAGTGTGTGTACACTAATAAAAATGCCATTAAATTAAATGGCCAGTAGGCATGCGGAATGTCCTATTGCAATTTCAGAAGACAGTTTGTTACCAGACACCCTGCTATGAACATTTTATTTTATCAGGGTTAAGAAAAACATTTACAAAATCTATTTATTTCTATTTTAAACGTTTAGAGGATCCTGGAAATGGTGGCTTTATATATTTTTTCTTTTCATAGAATGAAATGGTTGAGTGGATTTCATATGAGGCACTATATAGAATACCCTATAGCAAATGTATATAATCAACACAATCGGTCAGTAATTTTCATTCCCTCAACTATTATTTCTTTCTTCCATTTGTGAGCAATGAAAGTGGTAATTCAGTGCATATTGTATTATAGGAAAGTGTTTACAGCACACACTGTACCTCTGTTCCAACAGAAATAATTTCATAATTATAGAACTATTTTTTTCTTGCAAACATTCTCTGCCTGACTTTCACTCTCTTACTTTTTAAAATATGAGCGTGAGTTCATATTTCGTGAAGGTAGAACATCTTGCAACAGATTAAAGTGGCACTTCCAATAATGGCATAACATGAGTAATAAGTAATGGAGAAAAGTTTACAATACCTGTGCAAGGAGGAGAAATGAAAGCATGGGAGTTGGAAAACATTAGTGGAAAAGAAAGGAAGATGATAGAAAATTGTCATTAAATTTGAATGAAAAATTAATTTTTCATTTTTAAAAAAATTTATTTAATTTTTCATTAATTTTCTAATGAAAAAAGGCAAAATGCAGGTAAAAACACTGACACTATAAAATCAAGGAATCAAATCTCGTTTCTGATTGGCGAAAAATAAAAATAAAGACAATGGTGAGAGTTTTACATTATTTAGGACAAGCAAGCAGCAAATATGTTTTAGCCTTTGTGTTGTCAGAAGAAAAGAAGCAAAGTTGAATACAGATAAAGCAATCTGGAGAGTGTGAAACAGATGCTCGATGGAAGAAATGAGAATTCAGCTGCAATGAACAGGGAGGGTATTCCTGCTGAACCAAAGACTCTATGCAGGTTACATATTGAAGTCAGCACTAAATGGGAAGTAATCTTCATCATTTTGTAAATGACAAGGAAGTCAATACAGACACTAGACCCTCAGGACGACTAAGGGGCTCTGAAGATTGAAGAGAGGAAACATTGCATTTATGTAAGGTTCAAATGGAAAAATGTTTCACACTTAGAGACAAGGTGAGGGATCTGCAGACTAAGATAACCCAAGAATTCTTAACATCCAGATTAAATATTCATAGAGTAATTGATAAATGAAATCTCATAAGATATTTTATGTGCAAAGAAAACTGATTATATTTTTAGTATTTCACCAGTATTAAGAAAGGAGAGGGAGGGAATTACCTGTAAGTAGAATGTTGCATGTATGCATTTCAGAAAAATGCATATTTAGGCTGGGCATGGAGGCTCACACCTGTAATCCCAGCAATTTGGGAGGCCAATGAGAGCGGATCACTTGAGGTCAGGAGTTCGTGACCAGCCTGGCCAACATGTTGAAACCCCGTCTCTACAAAACCTAGCCAAGTGTGGTGGCATATGCCTGCAGTCCCAGCTACTCAGGAAGCTGAAGTTTGCAAAGGAATATATAATATATATTTTATACCTTTAAGTGGATAAACACCGTTAGTCATAATACATTAGGGAGCAAGTCAGAGGTCAACTTTATTAAGAGAACCGAGTTCAGAACGTTAGTCGTAATACATTAGGGAGCAAATCGGAGGTCAACTTTATTAAGGGAACCAAGTTCAGGATAGTGAAGAGATTGGTAGGTGTGGCTTTCATAGCAAAATGAGTCTCAAAATAATTTGTGCTGTCATAATTAATTCTAGCATTAGCCAGTAGCAAAAATTTGTGTAAGTCCCTTAATTCACTGGATTTGCCATCTCCTCAATGGAAACAAGTTATGATATTAGGTTAGATTATAACTAAAATCTCGATAGTTCTGCAGTTGTCACCATACTCATGCTATATGATGTAAATTATTTTTTGGTTTTAAAGAATTTACTTTATCAAACCCAGTTGGAGAGCTAGGAGGATAAATTTCTATTTGAACTGTGATTCAAGGCGTGTCAGGAACCGCTAAGGAAATTAATTTGCTCTCCAGAGACCTGTTAATGTATCAAATGGATGCCTCTCCCTGATGAACCATGTAAGTTAACTAAGGATGATTGACCCTGTTTGAGGTAGGTAGGATATTTGAGCTGTTTTAAACTGAGATTCATGCCAGAATATGTGAAGCACGTTTAACACTTGGACAAAAATGGAAGTCCTTCTACCCACAGAATTTTTTTGATAGAGTTAATAAATGCTTGTATAATACTGATCAATAGATACCTTATTTGGTTATTTTAATGATCTATTTATATGATTTCTGATACATAGATTGTGAAGAACTGATTTTTCAATTCATTATTTTTAAATTTATATTGCAATTTTTGCTTATTAGAAAAGCTCATAAAAGATGGTTTACTTGTCTGTGCTTCTCCTAAAGCAATGCATTACACAGTTGAATTGGTTATCTGTGTCCTGTAACTGAATACTGTATTATCATCTGGTGGGTGCAGTCCAAATCACAAGCATAAAATCTCTAGGAGAAAAAAAAATCAAAGCCTTTTGAACTTTTTCAACTTTATGTATCCTTTAAAATCAGAGGAATATAAATATACACACAACTTCAGATGTATGAGATTATCCCAAAGTGTCCAGTTACAAGTATTTTAACTTTTATTCTAAAAACAATATTGTATTGTAAACCCTGGCTGCTCCAACTATGATCTTTGAACCTGCAACATCAGCATTACCTAGGAGCTTATTAGAAATACACATTTCAGAAGTATTGAATCCTAATCTGTATTTTAATAAGATCTTCAGGTGATTTGCATGCACATCAAATTGAAAAGCACTGATAAACACCATAATTATGTTTGCCTTTAAATCAATGTAATGTTCTAATTACTAAACTTTCAATGAAATAATACTAAGAAAATTTACCATCTCTAGACTGTGATTTTTTAATTCCTACCATACCACCTGTATTAGTCAGGCTTCTCCAGGCAAAACAGAACCAATAGGATATAGATAGGTAGGTACATAAATAGAACGATCCATCTCGCTCAACCCCCGGCCTGCAGGCCACATGTGGTCTATGATGGCTTTGAATGCAGCCCAAAACAAATTCATAAACTTTCTTTAAACATTATACGAATTTTTACAATTTTTTTAGCTCATCAACTACTGTCAGTGTTAGTGTATTTTATGCATGGTCCAGGACAATTCTTCTTCATCCAATGTGGCTCAGGGAAGTCAAAAGATTGGCCACCCCTGAGATGATAGAGAGATAGATGATAGACATAGATAGATAGATAGATAGATAGATAGATAGATAGATAGATAGATAGACAGACAGACATAAATAGAAGAAGTGGGACTTTATTATGAGAATTGACTCATGGAATTCTGAAGGGTTGACTAGTCCCACAATATGCCACCTGCAATCTGGAGAACTAGGAAAGCTGGTGGTATAATTCAGTTTGAGAACCAGGGAAACCAACAGTGTAACTCTCATTCCAAGGCCAAAAGGCTGATAAAGGAGTGGGAGTGCTGGATTAAGTCCCAGAGTTCAGGAGTTCCTGAGAAACAGGAACTCTGCTTCCAGGGGCAAGAGAAGATAAATGTCCTAGCTCAAGAAGAGATAGAATTGGCCCTTTCTCAACTATTTTGTTCTATTTGTGTCCCTAATGGATAGGATGATGCCTAACTGCATTGGTGAGGTAAGATTTTTCTTTACTTAGTCTACTGCATCAAATGCTAATCTTCTTCTCAAACACACTCACACACACTACATATATATGTTCATACATACGTACATACATACACCATAGCTAAAGGAAGTAGCAGTGGGACTTTGGCAAGAGAGCTTGATTGTCTAAGTTTAACAGGTCTAACTGTAGCTCTTTCCATCTTTAGCTCTTTTCACCCTACTTGCTCACTCTGTTTGAAACCCACTAACCTCCTTCATTTAGGGTTCTTGCTTTAGAATCTTTGCAGTTTCTCTGCCTGAAATGTTCTTCCGTCCTGAAGTTCACGTAACTACCCTCTTCTTCTTTTCCATTGGTTCCATCTAAAATATTCTGTAATCAATCGGCATCTCACGACCTTATCCCTCAGACACTGTCTACCCTCACTGTGTTTTACAGTCCCTAATAGCATGTATTGTTCTCAAACATTTGATAAAAGTATTTGTTTAATTTATTAGCATTTACCTGCCCAAGTAAAATGTAAGTTTCTTATTGATGGCCAAATTGTTCATATTCTCAGTGCTAACAATAATGCCTGTCATGTATAAGCAATCGATACATATTTGCTCAGAAAATGATGAAAGCACTTGTCTGCTTCCTTTGCAAATGGAGGCAGAATTTTTCATGTTTAAAAAATCATTTCTTTTTTTTAACAACTGCTCATTCTGGATAACTTTCTAATTTAGTAGAAAGTTATAAACTAATTTGCAAATTAATTTTTGTTAGTTTGTTTTGTGATTTCTTTTTCTGATTTCCAAATGTACCGCTGATAGGGGCAAGAGAAAGGGAATTTTATTTCTAGTTGCTATATTTCAAATCCATCCTATTCTTCAATTTCCAGACACCATCTGAGTCCAACAAGCAGAGTAGACTCAGAAAACAGCAATCTTTTCATATTTCCACAATATCACCACTCTCTAGGTCACAGAGAAGGGTTGTATTTCCTAGCATTCTTGTCATTAGCTGGCATCATGAGACTGCTTCTGGCCAATGAGTTGGGACTGAAAGTAGTATCTGTCACTTACGCACTAGAGCACTTAGTTGCTGGTTTGAGATACACCAGAATATTCTCTTCACCCTGCCAGAGTAACTACCAATATTTGAGACAGTAGTTGTCTCTATCAGCCTAGGTTCCCATATTATTACAACAAACTGAGTTCCTTAGCTGGAGGACAAGAAATCTTCTGTTGTTTAAACTACCAAAATGTCGGAGGGATTTTTTGTTGTGCTTTTACTGACATATCACTTAGCCTGGACTGACTAATGGCAGCACTTACCAATCTGTACTGTAATTTGTATATCAAGATGCATGTTTCTGTATTCAGTGTTTATGTTCTAAGTTTCTGAAAGCCAGGAAATAAAACTTACTCATCTTTGATCTTCATTACCAGTGCTTGGAAGAGAGTGGATCTCAGTAATGACTCCTTGACATTGTTAGAAAATAATCACTAAGATGATTAGAGTGACGAACTTGACACAAGACATAATAGTAAAGAAATCTAGTTGTACAATCATGAAAAAAAAATTGGTTCCCAGAAAAGTTTTAGGGTGGGTAGTATAAAATCCATCTTCACTTACTACATGAGGATTATCTCTTACGTAGAGTAATAGTTCTCCAGAACGGTAGAAAGTAAAGGCTAAAAAAAGAAGGAAAAGTGTTTTCAGATAATACCAGGAATTTTGTGGCCTATGTTATTTATGCTACCTTTAAAAAGTCTAATAATGCCTGTGGGACTATCTCAGATATAAACTTCATCTGTTCAGAATATCTGAGCAAAAGCAGCAAAAGTCAGGACCACAGAACTAGAACACAAATTTTACTTAGAGTATACAGTTTCAGAAAACAGTACGTATCAGTAAATTAAAGCTATAAATAGGTATAATTTACTCATTTAAAAAGAAAAATTTTAACAATTATAGCTCATCAATAACTGAATAAGTTTCTCTGAGAGGTAGAGAACTAATGGTCTGCATTGATTTAAAAGGTTTTTATGTTCAGTATGTGTTTTGCAGTATAGCATCTAAGATATCTGCTAAATCTAAGAATGTATGAGTCTATGTTTCAATTTAAGTGGCTCAAAGGAATCATGCCTATTTTTGGATCTCTCCATGAGTTTGTAAGAATTAAGATTTCAAATTCCATCCTTCGGATTAAGTCAGGTTGCAGCTAGCTGTACTTGTTTAAGTCTCACCCCTCTACTTTGTACCCAGAGGTGTTCAATAAGTTTGGTGATTGAATCATTTATAATCGTGTAGTAATAATATGATGAGGCATTTAATAAAAATAATTTAATATGTCTCACATTTATTTATTTTTTTAATTTTTTAAATCATTATTATTATACATTAAGTTCTAGGGTACATGTGCATAACGTGCAGGTTTGTTACATATGTATACTTGTGCCATGTTGGTGTGCTGCACCCATCAACTCGTCAGCATCCATCAACTCGTCATTTACATCAGGTATAACTCCCAATGCAATCCCTGCCCTCTCCCCCCTCCCCCCTCCCCGTGATAGGCCCCTGTGTGTGATGTTCCCCTTCCCGAGTCCAAGTGATCTCATTGTTCAGTTCCCACCTATGAATGAGAACATGTGGTGTTTGGTTTTCTCTTCTTGTGATAGTTTGCTAAGAATGATGGTTTCCAGCTGCATCCATGTCCCTACAAAGGACACAAACTCACCCTTTTTTATGGCTGCATAGTATTCCATGGTGTATATGTGCCACATTTTCTTAATCCAGTCTGTCACTGGATGGACATTTGGGTTGATTCCAAGTCTTTGGGTGCCGCAATAAACATACATGTGCATGTGTCTTTATAGCAGCATGATTTATGATCCTTTGGGTATATACCCAGTAATGGGATGGGTGGGTCATATGGTACATCTAGTTCTAGATCCTTGAGGAATCGCCATACTGTTTTCCATAATGCTTGAACTAGTTTACAATCCCACCAACAGTGTAAAAGTGTTCCTATTTCTCCACATCCTCTTCAGCACCTATTGTTTCCTGACTTTTTAATGATTGCCACTCTAACCGGTGTGAGATGGTATCTCATTGTGGTTTTGATTTGCATTTCTCTGATGGCCAGTGACGATGAGCATTTTTTCATGTGTCTGTTGGCTGTATGAATGTCTTCTTTTGAGAAATGCCTGTTCATATCCTTTGCCCACTTTTTGATGGGGTTGTTTGTTTTTTTCTTGTATATTTGTTTGAGTTCTTTGTAGATTCTGGATATTAGCCCTTTGTCTGATGAGTAGATTGCAAAAAGTTTCTCCCATTCTGTAGGTTGCCTGTTCACTCTGATGGCAGTTTCTTTTGCTGTGCAGAAGCTCTTTAGTTTAATTAGATCCCATTTGTCAATTTTGGCTTTTGCTGCCGTTGCTTTTGGTGTTTTAGACATGAAGTCCTTGCCCATGCCTATGTCCTGAATGGTACTACCTAGGTTTTCTTCTAGGGTTTTTATGATATTAGGTCTAACATTTAAGTCTCTAATCCATCTTGAATTAATTTTCGTATAAGGAGTAAGGAAAGGATCCAGTTTCAGCTTTCTACTTATGGCTAGCCAATTTTCCCAGCACCATTTATTAAATAGGGAATCCTTTCCCCATTTCTTGTTTCTCTCAGGTTTGTCAAAGATCAGATGGCTGTAGATGTGTGGTATTATTTCTGAGGACTCTGTTCTGTCCCATAGGTCTATATCTCTGTTTTGGTACCAGTACCATGCTGTTTTGGTTACTGTAGCCTTGTAGTATAGTTTGAAGTCAGATAGCGTGATGCCTCCAGCTTGGTCCTTTTGACTTAGGATTGTCTTGGCAATGCGGGCTCTTTTTTGGTTCTATATGAACTTTAAAGAAGTTTTTTTCCAATTCGGTGAAGAAACTCATTGGTAGCTTGATGGGGATGGCATTGAATCTATAAATAACCTTGGGCAGTATGGCCATTTTCATGATATTGATTCTTCCTATCCATGAGCATGGTATGTTCTTCCATTTGTTTGTGTCCTCTTTTATTTCACTGAGCAGTGGTTTGTAGTTCTCCTTGAAGAGGTCCTTTACATTCCTTGTAAGTTGGATTCCTAGGTATTTTGTTCTCTTTGAAGCAATTGTGAATGGAAGTTCATTCATGATTTGGCTCTCTGTCTTTTACTGGTGTATAAGAATGCTTGTGATTTTTGCACATTAATTTTGTATCCTGAGACTTTGCTGAAGTTGCTTATCAGCTTAAGGAGATTTTGGGCTGAGACGATGGGGTTTTCTAAATATACAATCATGTCATCTGCAAACAGGGACAATTTGACTTCTTCTTTTCCTAACTGAATACCCTTGATTTCTTTCTCTTGCCTGATTGCCCTAGCCAGAACTTCCAACACTATGTTGAATAGGAGTGGTGAGAGAGGGCATCCCTGTCTTGTGCCAGTTTTCAAAGGGAATTTTTCCAGTTTTTGCCCATTCAGTATGATATTGGCTGTGGGTTTGACATAAATAGCTCTTATTATTTTGAGGTATGTTCCATCAATACCAAATTTATTGAGCGTTTTTAGCATGAAGAGCTGTTGAATTTTGTCAAAGGTCTTTTCTGCATTTATTGAGATAATCATGTGGTCCTTGTCTTTGTTTCTGTTTATATGCTGGATTACGTTTATTGATTTGCGAATGTTGAACCAGCCTTGCATCCCAGGGATGAAGCCCACTTGATCATGGTGGATAAGCTTTTTGATGTGCTGCTGAATCCCGTTTGCCAGTATTTTATTGAGGATTTTTGCATTGATGTTCATCAGGGATATTGGTCTAAAATTCTCTTTTTTTGTTGTGTCTCTGCCAGGCTTTGGTATCAGGATGATGTTGGCCTCATAAAATGAGTTAGGGAGGATTCCCTCTTTTTCTATTGATTGGAATAGTTTCAGAAGGAATGGTACCAGCTCCTCCTTGTACCTCTGGTAGAATTCAGCTGTGAATCCATCTGGTCCTGGACTTTTTTTGGTTGGTAGGGTATTAATTATTGCCTCAATTTCAGAGCCTGCTATTGGTCTATTCAGGGATTCAACTTCTTCCTGCTTTAGTCTTGGAAGAGTGTAAGTGTCCAGGAAATTATCCACTTCTTCTAGATTTTCTAGTTTATTTGCATAGAGATGTTTATAGTATTCTCTGATGGTAGTTTGTATTTCTGTGGGGTCGGTGGTGATATCCCCTTTATCAGTTTTTATGGCGTGTATTTGATTCTTCTCTCTTTTCTTCTTTATTAGTCTTGCCAGTGGTCTGTTAATTGTGTTGCTCTTTTCAAAAAACCAACTCCTGGATTCATTGATTTTTTGGAGGGATTTTTGTGTCTCTATCTCCTTCAGTTCTGCTCTGATCTTACTTATTTCTTGCCTTCTGGTAGCTTTTGAATGTGTTTGCTCTTGCTTCTCTATTTCTTTCAATTGTGATGCTAGAGTGTCAATTTTAGATCTTTCCAGCTTTCTCTTGTGGACATTTAGTGCTATAAATTTCCCTCTACACACTGCTTTAAATGTGTCCCAGAGATTCTGGTATGTTGTATCTTTGTTCTCATTGGTTTCAAAGAATATCTTTATTTCTGCTTTCATTTCGTTATGTACCCAGTAGTCATTCAGGAGCAGGTTGTTCAGTTTCCATGTAGTTGAGTGGTTTTGATTGAGTTTCTTAGTCCTGAGTTCTAGTTTGATTGCACTGTGGTCTGAGAGACAGTTTGTTATAATTTCTGTTCTTTCACATTTGCTGAGGAGTGCTTTAATTCCAATTACGTGGTCAATTTTGGAATAAGTGTGATGTTGTGCTGAGAAGAATGTATATTCTGTTGATTTGGGGTGGAGAGTTCTATAGATGTCTATTAGGTCTGCTTGGTGCAGAGATGAGTTCAATTCCTGGATATCCTTGTTAACTTTCTGTCTCGTTAATCTGTCTAATGTTGACAGTGGGGTGTTGAAGTCTCCCATTATTAGTGTATGGGAGTCTAAATGTCTTTGTAAGTCTCTAAGTACTTGCTTTATGAATCTGGGTGCTCCTGTATTGGGTGCATATATATTTAGGATAGTTAGCTCTTCCTGTTGAATTGATCCCTTTACCATTATGTAATGACCTTCTTTGTCTCTTTTGATCTTTGATGGTTTAAAGTCTGTTTTATCACAGACTAGGATTGCAACCCCTGCTTTTTTTTGTTCTCCATTTGCTTGGTAGATCTTCCTCCATCCCTTTATTTTGAGCCTATGTATGTCTCTGCATGTGAGATGGGTCTCCTGAATACAGCAGACTGATGGGTCTTGACTCTTTATCCAGTTTGCCAGTCTGTGTCTTTTAATTGGACCATTTAGTCCATTTACATTTAAGGTTAATATTGTTATGTGTGAACTTGATCCTGCCATTATGATATTAACTGGTTATTTTGCTCGTTAATTGATGTAGTTTCTTCCAAGCCTCGATGGTCTTTACATTTTGGCATGTTTTTGCAATGGCTGGTACCGGTTGTTCCTTTCCATGTTTAGTGCTTCCTTCAGGGTGTCTTGTAAGGCAGGCCTGGTGGTGACAAAATCTCTAAGCATTTGCTGATCTGTAAAGGATTTTATTTCTCCTTCACTTATGAAACTTAGTTTGGCTGGATATGAAATTCTGGGTTTAAAATTCTTTTCTTTAAGAATGTTGAATATTGGCCCCCACTCTCTTCTGGCTTGTAGAGTTTCTGCCGAGAGATCTGCTGTTAGTCTGATGGGCTTCCCTTTGTGGGTAACCCAACCTTTCTCTCTGGCTGCCCTTAAGATTTTTCCTTCATTTCAACTTTGGTGAATCTGGCAATTATGTGTCTTGGAGTTGCTCTTCTCGAGGAGTATCTTTGTGGCATTCTCTGTATTTCCCGAATTTGAATGTTGGCCTGCCCTACTAGGTTGGGGAAGTTCTCCTGGATGATATCCTGAAGTGTGTTTTCCAACTTGGTTCCATCTTCCCCCTCACTTTCAGACACCCCAATCTGATGTAGATTTGATCTTTTTACATAATCCCATACTTCTTGCAGGCTTTGTTCATTTCTTTTTCTTCTTTTTTCTTTAGATTTCTCTTCTCGCTTCATTTCATTCATTTGATCCTCCATCGCTGATACTCTTTCTTCCAGTTGATCGAGTCAGTTACTGAAGCTTGTGAATTTGTCATGTATTTCTCATGTCATGGTTTTCATCTCTGTCATTTCGTTTATGACCTTCTCTGCATTAATTATTCTATCAATCAATTCTTCCACTCTTTTTTCAAGATTTTTAGTTTCTGTGTGCTGGGTACGTAATTTGTCCTTTAGCTCTGAGAAGTTTGATGGACTGAAGCCTTCTTCTCTCATCTCATCAAAGTCATTCTCCGTCCAGCTTTGATCCGTTGCTGGCAATGAGCTGCGCTCCTTTGCAGGGGGAGATGTGCTCTTACTTTTTGAATTTCCAGCTTTTCTGCCCTGCTTTTTCCCCATCTTTTTGGTTTTATCTGCCTCTGGTCTTTGATGCTGGTGACGTACTGATGGGGTTTTGATGTAGGTGTCCTTCCTGTTTGATAGTTTTCCTTCTAACAGTCAGGACCCTCAGCTGTAGGTCTGTTGGAGATTGCTTGAGGTCCACTCCAGACCCTGTTTGCCTGGGTATCAGCAGCAGAGGCTGCAGAAGATAGAATATTGCTGAATAGCGAGTGCACCTGTCTGATTCTTACTTTGGAATCTTCCTCTCAGGGGTGTACTCCACCCTGTGAGGTGTGGGGTGTCAGACTGCCCCTGGTGGGGGATGTCTCCCAGTTAGGCTACTCAGGGGTCAGGGACCCACTTGAGCAGGCATTCTGTCTGTTCTCAGATCTCAACCTCCGTGTTGGGAGATCCACTGCTCTCTTCAAAGCTGTCAGACAGAGTCGTTTGCATCTGCAGAGGTTTCTCTCCTTTTTTTTTTTTTATTTTTTTTATTTTTGTTGTTCAGCTGTGCCCTGTCCCCGGAGGTGGAGTCTACAGAGACAGGCAGGTTTCCTTGAGCTGCTGTGAGCTCCACCCAGTTCGATCTTCCCTGTGGCTTTGTTTGCCTACTTAAGCCTCAGCAATGGCAGGCGCCCCTCCCCCAGCCTTGCTGCTGCCTTGCGGTTAGATCGCAGACTGCTGTGCTAGCAATGAGAGAGGCTCTGTGGGTGTGGGACCCTCCCGGCCAGGTGTGGGATATAATCTCCTGGTGTGCCCATTTGCTTAAATCGCAGTATTGGGATGGGAGTTACCTGATTTTCCAGGTGTTGTGTGTCTCAGTTCCCCTGGCTAGGAAAAGGGATTCCCTTCCCCCTTGTGCTTCCCAGGTGAGGCGATGCCTCGCCCTGCTTCAGCTCTTGCTGGTCGGGCTGCAGCAGCTGACCAGCACTGATTGTCTGGCACTCCCTAGTGAGATGAACCCAGTACCTCAGTTGAAAATGCAGAAATCACCGGTCTTATTCATACAGCCAACAGACACATGAAAAAATGCTCATCATCACTCGCCATCAGAGAAATGCAAATCAAAACCACAATGAGATACCATCTCACACCAGTTAGAATGGCAATCATTAAAAAATCAGGAAACAACAGGTGTTGGAGAGGATGTGGAGAAATAGGAACACTTTTACACTGTTGGTGGGATTGTAAACTAGTTCAACCATTATGGAAAACAGTATGGCAATTCCTGAAGGATCTAGAACTAGATGTACCATATGACCCAGCCATCCCACTACTGGGTATATACCCAAAGGATTATAAATTATGCTACTACAAAGACACATGCACACGTATGTTTATTGCGGCACTATCCACAATAGCAAAGACTTGGAATCAACCCAAATGTCCATCAGTGACAGACTGGATTAAGAAAATGTGGCACATATACACCGTGGAATACTATGCAGCCATAAAAAAGGATGAGTTTGCGTCCTTTGTAGGGACATGGATGCAGCTGGAAATCATCATTCTTAGCAAACTATCACAAGAAGAGAAAACCAAACACCGCATGTTCTCACTCATAGGTGGGAACTGAACAATGAGCTCACTTGGACTCGGGAAGGGGAACATCACACAATGGGGCCTATCATGGGGAGGGGGGAGGGGGAAGGGATTGCATTGGGGAGTTATACCTGATATAAATGATGAATTGATGGGAGCTGACGAGTTGATGGGTGCAGCACACCAACATGGCACATGTATACATATGTAACAAACCTGCACATTATGCACATGTACCCTAGAACTTAAAGTATAATAAAAATAAAAATTAAAAAATAAATAAATAAATAAATAAATAAATAAAAAGAAATCACCGGTCTTCTGTGTCGCTCGCGCTAGGAGTTGGAAACTGGAGCTGTTCCTATTCGGCCATTTTTTTCGAGGTCTGTCTCACATTTAAAGAATGATCTTATTCAATTTTAATCATGTACAGGTTTCCACACTAGAGTATGTAGAGACTGAATTTCATTATTTGAAAGTTGCTTCCAAGCATAGGTACTGGGGGCTTTACTCTTACTTCCTCCTTATCTTCTGATTTCAAGGATTCTAATCTCAGGAGCCTGAAAGTTTCCTCAGTCTTTATAAAGGGTACTGTCCCAAATGGGCATTTTGTATATAGCTCAGCAAAGTCTGCAAACATGGATGAATGTAATATATGGCCAGCCATCGGTATTGGCAGGATGCTGTTCTCAGCTTCAGGTTTTTACAAAAGAGTTACCAGAGAGGGAAAAAAAAATATGGTTCTCATCACATTTTACCTTTTGAGATCTCTTAAATGGGAAATAGCTACAGTAGATAAATGGTTCTGATCACAGAATCTTCCCTGTAACTGTTGTTACTATTCCATAGCCTTTTCTTCCCTCTCGTCTGGATCTTAAAATTTCTTGATGGTTAATATCAGCCCTACTCGGCAGTCCCACCCCTTGGTCCTGCAGAGACTAAGGATGCTCATGTTTCAAGTTCTCTGATTCTTCTGTGAGGACTTTTTTTTCTTTTTCTAGTGAAATAAATAAGGCTATTGCTGTCCAAATGATAATTTCTGACTGGGTTCCAAGAATCTATTTTGGAAGTTGAATTAAAAAAAAAAAAAAAACTAAATTAAATATTTACTTCTTAATTTTATATTTCCATTAAACATTCCCAATTTCCTGAGGCCTCAGAATGAGAAAAAGAACCAAAAATAGGGAATCAGTATTAATTGTTTTAATACAACTATAGATCTTAATATAACTATGTAGAATGAGCAATGTATTTTCATCATCGTATTCTTTCAGTCTTGCAGAGTATATACCTTATAGTGGACTCTTTATAATTATATATTGCATACATAAATTATTTAGATAAGAATGGCAAATTAGTAATAGTAATTATAAGGAAGGAGGGACTTTATAAACCAAAAAATAAACAATGCAAATGCTTAAAATACATTATGTTTTTTAAATAATATAGGGTACCTCTGAAATGTTTACTCAGGAAAATTATGTGATGCCTAATAAATCATAAGAAAAAATAAATGTAATTCACAAAGTATATAAAACTTATGACAAAATTTATTAGAAAAACATTTTAGAGTAAGTTTAGAAATCATGTAAATTTATTAATTTAAAACATCAAATACCTTTATTTCTTAATCAATTATTGTGTAACATTACACAGTATTGGAAAATAAATATATCTCTTTGATTCAGCTTATGAATGTATTCAATTTTAGATGAAGTTACTAAAGCATGCTCATATAATTGGTCTGCATATAGTCTAAAATATTTTCCAGATTTTTGCCTACCATTAGTATTCTAGAGAGAGAGAGAGAGAAAGAGAGAGAGAGACTGAGAGAGAGCGAGAGAGAGAGAATGAGCTCAGATGAGGCACCATACTAAGATATGATTCTTTGCTGGATAGTGAAGAGGTAAATCTATGACTCCTGTGCTTCTTTATTGCTAAAAACATTTTAACATAGTATCTGTTTTGGGTATGCTTGATATTCAAATTGTGACTTACTCCATACAGGGAGGCAAATTTGCCATTTAGCTATAAAACTTAAGTTTCAGACCCCCTTTCTCACAGACAGCTATGATAGAATGAACATATTCTATGCCACTTGGTGCTAGAAGTACGGGAGTGATTAAAAAGAATTGAGGTGTGAAATGCATAGAATCATAAGCTAGCCTGGAAAATTCTTGAAATTATCCTGTGTGTAAACCTGTACATGAAGGATGTGGTGATCATCAAAAACCCATCAAATATCAGTGATAATAAGCAAATTTTGATCACCCTAGAAAATAGACTAAGTTTCTTTTTTTCTTTATTGAACAGATATATTAAAATTGTTGTAATATGAACAGACAATGAAGAGAATGAAGCCCAAAAGGTGAGAAAAACATAGAGGTATGACAGAATAGTAATTAATAAAAATATTATCATCATTTTCTGGGTCTTGTAATTTTGTTGGTATATGTCAACATTTTAGAATAGATAATTTGTTATATTTATAATTATTATTATAATATTTTTGAGACCTAATCTTCCTTTGTCACCCAGGCTGGAGTACAGTGGTGCGATCTTGGCTCACTGCAACCTCCAACTTGTTATAATTTTTGTTTGAATTAAATATTCAAGTTCATAATTAATTTTCTCTATATATCTCCATAGGAATAATTCCCAAATTGTTCAAGTTTTAGGACTCACAAAACCTGGATCTATGCCCTTGTACTAAATGGATGTGTATACGAATAGGCCCTTGAAGGTGACAAGATAAATAATAATAATAACTCATAAATAATACATACAATAAATAAATGCAACAACTGCATACAAAGACTAACTCATCTTCACACCAGAGACAAAAAGACACATTTTTAGTCCTTAAAACAACTCACTCAGCTCTTCTTGACCCTTTTTAGTTCTTAATTGCCTGCATATGCTTTCCTTTTAATTCTAGGAGATTAATGCTATAAACTTTCACTGTAACATGGCCATAATACAGGAATGATTCACTCTAATATAGATGTATCTTGGATCCATTCAAAGCAAATAAGAGAAAGGGAACACCAAACGTTATTTTATAATATATATGCATCTTATCATATCATCCCTCTAAAAAGGAAACAAGAGGAATCACTCTCTGCAGCTATTTATGCTCATGTAGAAAAAATGTTGATTAAAGCTATCATCAGGGATGATTCAGTCCACCTTTCCTTTAACTTCATTCTGTTCTAACACCACCTTCAATCTCTGATTTCTTCTGTATCATCACACAGACTCATTGAAATTATTCTATTGGAAATTATTTTGCTTATATTATTTTACTAAGCAGAAGTAACTCTACTAAACCTTATAGATACTCATGTAAGAGTAAACCAGTGAGTTCCAATTGATAGTAATTGACCATTTCCATGGTGTAAATATTTTCATCATGGCCAATTTCAGTATATCAAGTATGTCACTAAAGGTGAAGTTGGAAAAGAGGTGAACCATAGGTTGTTATGAGCCAGTAGGAGCTGATTCCAACACACTACTTCTTATACATAGGCTCTGAATAAGCAGGTAGCTAGTAAGCTCTTTTAGAATATCATTTACATTACATACTTTAAAAAATAATTATCTAATAGTCTGTAGAAAACATTTTATATAGGTTCCTATCTTAATTGGCTGCTGGTCAACAGTTTGTTCACATTTATGTAATGCAAATTTCTCAAACAAGGTTAGTTGGGTTGAAACCTTTATATCATCCATCAAAAATTAATAAGCCTGGTTTCTGTTACACCAGATTGTATATCCTGACCTACACTGGGTTCTGTATATATGGGTATGCAGGCATGCCAGTTTGTTTCTTGTTGAGTGCTATGTCCCCATGTTTTCTTTCAGTTCTTGTTTCTTATATGAAGCCAAATGATCTATGTTTGTCATAATAAGAATTGCAAATGTCCTTCGAAGGAAAAGTCATTTTTATTTAGTAAATAGAAAGCATGAATAATGAACAATACAAGAAAATTATAAAATAATTAGGAAGTGGTTCAGAGGTGCTCATTTACAACTGAGGAAATTAAAAATGCAAATGTATTATTATCACAAAGGTAGTTAACAGACAAATGAATGAAAAAAAGAGCACTCCTTCTAATTCATCATTGTTTAAAAGACACCTGCGAATTCTAACTGGAAAAGACAAGACTGAGAAATGCAGATGGTCACATTTTGTATTATATCCATCAATTTTTTTTATAGTCTAATTAGAGAGGGAATCATTCTCCATAGGAAGAAGATACTGCGTATTTGAATATTTAAATAAAAGCTAGTTGATGTAGAATTCAAAATACTCCCTGTATTTTTGTCTTTGTGACAGGCAGGGGTGGTGCAAAATTTATTTTCTTTGACCGAAGGAAATGGTTGGCAGTCTGCCCTAAAAGATCTATATTTGGATTCTGAAAATTAAATGAATTTCAATATCCTCTTGGTTCTAAGGCTGAATTTATTGTGCTGAGTTATGTTGTGATTATATAAAATGTTAACCTACAAGCAAAATGTTTGCAGTGTCAGATTATTTTGTGTAAAATTAGATATTGCTTACATAGATTTATGTGAAGATTTATTTTTTAAATCTTTTAAAACACAAGATTATTTCAATATGATCATCCTAACAGTGAGATCTGTTTTAAGAGTGAGACCTATTATTTTCAATATATATACAATTTCACATTTATAGTGACTAGGATTAGAAATATGAAAGAAGATATACAAATAGCTGTTTTTGTTTTTAAATGTTGAACATACAAAGAGAAATGCACCACAATATCATAGTAGAATAAGCAACATCCAAAATGTAAAGGAGGAGAAGAAAATATGCATATACACTTACAAATATTAAGATTTGAAAGAGTGCATATCTAGACACTGAGAGACGAATTAAAGCAATTATGTTTATCTACAACAACTCAGCCATTTTCTAAAACTTTTTCTTTTCCCCAATGAAATCTCATTTTAGAATCAAACAGAAGGTAATGCAAGCTATGCAATGATTTCTTACAGTCTAATAATTGTACCTTTTTTCTCTTTTCTTTATATGTACTGCTTATTTGATTGTTTTACATTTCTCTTTCAATTCAAAATAGAAATCTGATAAATTATGTTTAACACATCAAAGACAGTAGCTTTGAGCAGATTACTTTTACCAGTTTCTAGTTCAATTCCAGGTACACTTCATAATAAATTGCTGCTCAATTGAATTTTAGTGCCACCTGCATAAGAACTAGTTTATTGGTGTGTCTTTAAGCTCCTGCTTGGTTATTTTGCATATTATAATAAAGTAACTGAACTTTCAGTTTCCTAAACCAGTTATATGGATGGGAGAATGATTGTCACCAACTAATGAAATATGCTTTCATATTATTCTCCTCATAGAGTCAACCATGGTATTGTCATTAAGTCTTTAATATTACCTTTACACTTCTTTGCCTACAATTAATGGGGCATCCATAACTAAGATGGATTGTCAGTAGCAGAAAATGATATATGTTAACTAAATAAAAATAATCGAACAGGATCATTAGCAATGAAAAATATTCATTTGGAAGATTTCTCTTTCGCCATGCTAACTTACACAAAAGACAGATTGGAGACTACATTGTATTATTTTAATATAGATGTAATATCCTAAAATTCCTTGCAAGTCTGATAAAGTCTACTTTAAATTACACACAGGTAGACTTATCCAACATAAACTCTATCTAATACACTTCTTTAAATATCACGTAATGTATAACATAGCATGTAATAAAGATATAGCTCAGACACTAAGTTTAATGTAATACTGACTGGAAGTAAAAAAGTTGAGATGGAATATGACGAACTACAACACAATCAGGCACTAAGGCTTTTAGGCTTGTCTTTTTATTTTGCTTTGGTTTTGGTTTTCTTTAGAAGTATGCCCTTTCTCCTGGGACTTGAAGTGGACTCATCCTTGTGCAGTGCTGTTTTTGCCATACTCATTTCAAGTATTATAGACATATCTCATGGTGAAAACATGTGAAGTTACTTGTGATGCAATTAAGTGAAGATAAGAAAAAAAAAAGCAGAGACTTACCATGTATCAGTGCCTCGCTTCTTGTAATGAAGCTTTGTTTGTCTAGTGTTCTTTTGGGTATAAAATAGACTGTAGTACACTCTAGTAAAAAACAAAACAACAACAACAAAAAACTAAATTTAAAAACAAAAAAAAATTTACTTGGCTTAAAAAAATTAAAACAAGATGATAAATGCTTGAGGTGACTGATACCCCCATTTACCCTGATGTGATTATTACACATTGTATACATATATCAAATGTCTCATGTACCCCATAAATATATACATATGCCTACTGTGTACCCATAAAAATTAGAAGTTAAAAAAAGAAAAAAAACTATTTAGTTACAAGGACTAGGATCCAATACTCTTCTCAAGTGATCCCACTGGTCCTTACTGTAAGAGTCAGTGCCTCCATTCTTCTGCCCCACAACTCCGAGGTAGACCACTTCAGGGCACTTAGGTTCAATGAGACCAGCTCCCAAACCTTTTTCCAGCTTTTTGTCAAACTTAATACTGACTCTTCACTCTCCTCTGCCATGGCAGCCATCTGCCCTCTCATATGGGAGATCAAAACTGCCTTGTTTCTCTGCAGGAGTTTCTTCACTTCTTCAAATCTATTTAGTTTTTTTTTTTTTTTTTATTCCTGTGGAATGTTACCGTGAAAAATAAATCAACTTTGAGATATATATAGATAAAGAGAGAGAAAGAAACTTTGCAAACAATTAATTAAAAGCATTTATTTTTCTTTTACAAATAATAAAATTATAGAAAATTAAGTGAGGATATGTATCATAATTCCTGGGGAAACAACTACATTCTTATTTATTTGATAATCTGGATAAATTGTATGATATTTTCAAGAATAAAAAAGTATTAAAAATCACTAGAGATGAAGTTTAAAATGTTAATATAAAAATAGTCATAGATAACATTGAGAGAGTAGGTGAACCCTTAACTCTAACATGAGCTAACAACAGGCCCAATCATACGGACAATATCTGCCAAACCTTCAAGTAATATGTGATTTAAAAGTAGTTTAAATTATACCAGAGCATAGTAAATTATTCAAAGGAATAATCTCCAATTAAGTGCTGGCATGATTTTGATTCTAGAAAAAGAAAAGAACAACTTTCATCAGCACCACAACAACCAAATGAATGCTATACCAGGTAAAAAACACTGAAGAAACATTCTGTACAACCTATTTTAGAATAAATACAGTGAATATTGTAAACATGGAGCTTGTGATCTTTAGGAGCAAAAATCATCTTATATGTGGTAAACAGTTTGCAGGACATTAAAATTAGTTAAAGTATGCCCAATTAAACTGGTAATTATTTCCTAGTTATAATGAATAGAACACGGACATCAGCTACCAGAATCCATTTGTTAACTTTTATAAATTATCTATAATTGAGATTATTAAGCCTGTTAAAGAAAGCAAGGTAAAGAGAATAAATTATGCCTGACTTTTACTCTGTCTGTATTTAAATTAATCCTTCATAATTATGCCAGAAATATATTTTACAATTGCAGCCCTGCCCATTTGGCTTTAACTTGGCACCAAATTGCCTATAGAATACTTTTTGAATTTCCACACATGGTATCAAATTTATACTCATGATCTACCCTAATGTTTCACCTAATATGCCATATAAACACACTCTATCAGGTAGACATTGTTTTATAGAAAATAAAAATTAATACCTTAGCTGTTTTTCAATGTTTATTGCCAGACACTTTACCTTTTAAGTTTAACCATCATTTTACCATTGTAAAATGATTATAATAACCTAGGCTTTCTTGTCCTAATGAACATATTTATCTTGTACTTAGTGTTCCCTATTTTCTTATCCCCTATATAGTCAGTATGGAGTTCAGGGTTAATAAATCTAAAACTCTAATTTTCCAAGTGAAATAGCTAGTCAATTGCATGTCCTCCTTTGACTTCAGTTGTTATAAAATCCCCCCCCAAAATAAAATTATAAAATTCAAACATACACATTTTTTTAAAAAGAGACTGTGAGACTCTCATAAGCAACATGGCCATAAATTAAAACCAAAGATTTTCATGATATGAAAAAAAATATCCTAGAAAATTATAATTTACCAGCTAAAGAAGAAATAGGATTTGTATGGTCATATAACCATTAGTTAAACTTAATGAGTATTAAAAAAGATATTCCCACAAAACCTCAGTCCAATATATCATCTTCAACGAATTCTCAATTTGAAGGAAGACATAATTTCATTTTTATGTAAACACTTTTCAATACAATTAAATAGAAAATATAGCAGGCTTTCCAACTCTTTTTGCCTTGATTCCAAATCTTAAAAGGACCAGTTTAAAAAAGTTATTCTTACACAGAAAAGTTACCCTACTCAAGTATGTATACAGAAACTCTCTTTCCTTTAGAAAAATAAATAAATAAAAAGGCAAAATGAATCCACAACATATCAGAAAAAATAATGAAAATGACACGTCAGGCCGGGCGCGGTGGCTCAAGCCTGTAATCCCAGCACTTTGGGAGGCCGAGACGGGCGGATCACGAGGTCAGGAGATCGAGACCATCCTGGCTAACACGGTGAAACCCCGTCTCTACTAAAAATACAAAAAAACTAGCCGGGCGAGGTGGCGGGCGCCTGTAGTCCCAGCTACTCTGGAGGCTGAGGCAGGAGAATGGCGTAGAGCTTGCAGTGAGCTGAGATCCCGCCACTGCACTCCAGCCCGGGCAACAGAGCAAGACTCCGTCTCAAAAAAAAAAAAAAAAAAAAAAAAAAAAAGAAGAAGAAAATGACACGTCATGACTACTAGGAATGATTTAACAGTGGGAAAACCATTTATTATATTCATTTATTACATTCCATTGCACTCACAAAATAAAGGAGAAAAATCACATGAGCATCTTAATAGATGAAGAAGGCATCTTTGATAACATCTATTGATTATTGAAAAAAATGCAAACTTTTAGAGAAATAATAAAGACATTTGTTTAAATTTAATCCAATTAAAAGGATGAAAATAAACATCAAATAGCATAGTCAACTGTGAAACAATGAAAGCTTTTCCTTTAAGAAGAAATAACGAAATGATGGCCACTATCACCATTTCTATTAAACATTAGTAATGAAAGTTGAAGCTAGCACAATAAGATAAAAAATGTAAAATTAATAAGAATCAGAAAGGGGAAAGAAGTCTCATTATTCAAGGAGTACATCATTATGTACATAAAAGTCAAGAAAGAGCATGAATAAATTATCAAAATTTATGTCAGACACTAAATTAATGTCTGACAGAGCCAGTTGTCATTTTGTAAGTCTGAAACAAATAGTAAAACAAAATAATAAAAAGAATACTATCTACATTGGCCTCAAATATGTGAATTAGTTGGATATTCAGTATGTGCACACTGTGCATTGCAGATGAGTGGGGAAAAAGATGTTTCAATAAATGTTGCTGAAATAATTAGCTTCCTATTTGAAAATAAAAATAAAAGAGTATAAAAAAAGAACAAAATGGAGAAAAACAAAGAGAAAGACAAAACAGAAGGAAGTAAAGGGAAAGAAGAATAAAATAAACAAACAGTAAAAAACCTAACCAGAGAAGTTGGATCTCAACATCACACAAAATCAAAAATCAATCCCATGTAGACTGAAAACAAAAATGTGAAATTCAAATTATAAAGCTTTCTTTTTTTTGTAGCAGACATTCTTCCAACCATTTTTCAAATATCTTAAATGTTAGTGGGTTTCTGCCAAGTTCCGACTGCCTTTCCCAGAACTGTAGAGGGCAGTACTTCTTGTGCACCTGTAACAGGCTGTAAGTGCTGGAAAGTTGACAACAGTCAGCATCAGCATTTTTTTCAATAAATTCATGAAGTCATTATACAAATTATAATGTCCAGAAAAGAAATCCAGCCAGTGAAAATTTGTGTTTATTAAATTTTATGTACAGGTATGTGTATTTATTAAAATATTAGATTGCATATTTAAAGACATTAAAATACAACACCATATAAATATTATAGTATAGAAAGTGAAAATTCAATAGATTCATAAATTTTAAATATATTAATGTATTTTTGAAATATCTACTTATTGATTTGTAATCAACAATAAATAAGAACATCATAGTTTTCGATCTTTAATTTCTATAAATTGATTTCATGAAAATGTGTCTTCTTAGCATTTTAAGTTAAACAAATTATATATTCATATGTCCATTTATCTTCACTCATGATTAATACAAAACACTTTCTCTTTATTATTTACATTCTCAAATGTTGTCTTTCACTTGAGAAACACATATACAAACAGTTAAGAAAAGTCTAAGTGATCAGGATGAATTTGGCAGATCCTAAAACTAAGATTTCAAACCAATGACAATAACAAAATCCTAGAAATTGCAATATTGTTCAATTCAGCTTTCAAATGTTTCTTTCATAAAAAACAAATAATAAAAAATAAATATTGCAAGCAGGCAGAAGAATGCCAAAATTATAAAAGCTCATGTTTGCAGTCACAATAGCATCATTTTAATTGTGAACATGCTATATAAACACCGTGCCACAGAGGTAGGAGACAGAAACTGTACAAGGCAACACCTTGAGTAATTTCTTTTCTTTTTTTTTTTTTTTAGTAATATCTACTTTTATTTTAGATTTAGGGGCTACATTGCAGGTTTCTTATATGGGTATATTGTGTGATGGGTTTGGGGTACAGATTATCTCATTACCCAGGTGGTAAATACAGTAGCACAGAGGTAGTTTTTCACCACAAGGCCCCACTTACTCTCTCTTCCCTTGAGTAGTCCCTGTGTCTATTGTTTCCATCTCTACGTCCATGTACACTCAGTGTTTAATTTCCACTTATAAGTGAAAACATGAAGTATTTTGTTTTCTGTTCTTGAATTAATTCATTTAGGATTATGGCCTCCAGCTGCATCCATGTTACTGTAAAGGACATGACTTCATGCTTTTTGTGTGGCTGTGTAGTATTCCAAGGGGTGTATGTCCCATATTTTCTGTATTCAATCCACCACTGATGGGCACCTAGCTTGATTCCATGTCTTTGCTATTGTGAATAACGCTGGGATGAACATGAAAGTGCATGCGTCTTTTTGGTAGAATGATTTATATTCCAATGGGTATATATCCAGTAAAGGAATTGCAGGGTCAAATAATAGCTCTGTTTTAAGATCTTTGAGAAATCTCCAAACTGCTTTTCGCAGAGGCTGAACAAATTTCGCCATCCCACCAATGGTGTATAGACGTTTATTTTGGTCTGCAGCCTCACCAGCATCTGCTGCTTTTTGACCTTTTAGTAGCTATTCTGATGAATGTGAGATTATATCTCATTGTGGTTTTGATTTGCATTTCTCTGATGATTAATGATGCAGAGTATTTTTAAACTGTGTGTTGGCTCCTTGTATGTTCTGTTTTATGAAGTTTCTGCTCATGTCCTTTACCCATTTTTTAATGAGATTATTTGTATTTTGCCTGTTGACTTAAGTTCCTTAAAGATCCTGGATATCAGATCTGTGTCAGATGCATCGTTTGTGAATATTCGCTCCCATTCTGTAGTCTGTTGATAGTTTGTTGTTGTTTTTCTGCTGTGCAGAAGCTTTTTAATTTGGTCCCATTTGTCAATTTTCATTTTTGTTGCAGTTCCTCTTGGGGACTTAGCCAAGAAATCTTTGCCAAGGTCAATATCAAGAAAGGTGTTGCCTAAGTTTTCTTCTAGGATTTTTATAGTTTGAGGTCTTACATTTAATTTTTTAATCCATCTTGTGTTGATTTTTGTATATAGTAAAAGGTAGGAAATCCAGTTTCTTTCTTTTGCATATGCCTATCCAGCCATCACAGCACCATTTATCGATAGGGAATTCTTTCCACATTGCTTATTTTTGTCGACTTTTTCAACCATTAGAGAATTGTAGGTGTGTAGCTTTATTTCTAAGTTCTCTATTCTGTTCCACTGGTCTTTGTTTTTGCACCAGCACTGTGATATATTGGTTACTTCAGCCTTATAGTATAGTTCGAAGTCAGGTAATGTGATGGCTCTGGCTTTGTTCTTTTGCTTAGCATTTCCTTAGCTATTTGGGCTCTGTTTTGGTTCCATATGAAATCTAGAGTATTTTTTTTCCCAGCTATGTGGGAAATGAGGTTGACAGTTTAAGAGTAATATCATTGAATCCGTAGATTGCTTTGGGCAGTATGGCCATTTTAACATTTTTTTATTCCCAATCCATGAGCATAGAAGATTTTTCCATTTATTTGTGTCACCTATGATCTCCTTCAGCAGATCTCTTTTAGAGATCTTTCACTTCCTGGATTAGCTGTATTACCAGCTATTTCATTTTCTTTGTAGCTATTGTAAATAGAATCGTCTTCTTGATTTGGTTCACAGCTTGAATGTTATTGTTGTATAAAAACACTTGTGATTTTTGTGTTTTGATTTTGTATTCTGAAACTTTACTGAAGTTGTTATAAGTTGTAGAAGACTTTTGTTGGAGTTTTAGGAGTTTTCTAGATATAGAATCATATTATCAGTCAAGAGAGATACTTCAACTTCTTCTCAGATTTGGATACACTTTTTTTTCTTTCTCTTGCCTGATTACTCTAACTGGCACTTCCAGTACTATGTTGAATAGGAGTGGTGAATGTGGAAACTTGGCTTGTTACAGTTCTCAAGGAGAATGTTTCTAGCAATTGTTCACTCAGTATTATGTTGATGGTTTTGTTATCATAGATGCAAGACTCCATCAAAAACAAACAGAACAAAACAAAATCAATGAAATATTTTGAGATATGTTCCTTTAATGCCTAGTCTGTTGAGGATTTTTATCATAAAGATATGTTGAATTTTATTGAAAGTCTTTTCTGACTCTATTGAGATGATCATATGGATTTTGATTTTAATTCTGCTTATATGATAAATCACATTCATTGATTTGCATATCTTGCCTTGCATGCCAAGAATAAAGCCTTCTTGATCATGATATATTAATTATGTGATGTGGTGCTGAATTCAATTTATAGTATTTTGTTAAGGATTTTTGCATTTATTTCATCAGAGATATTGGCCTGAAGTTTCCTTTTTTCCTTGTGCAACTGTCATATTTTGTTTTCTTAATGATTCTGGATGTATAGAATGAGTTCAGGAGGAGTCCCCTCTTTCTTGATTTTTTTGAATAGTTTCAGTAGCATTCGCACCAGTTCTTCTTTGTACATCTCGTAGAATGTGGCTCTGAATCCATCTGGCTCAGTGCTTTCGTTAATTCGGTAAGTTTATTACTTATTCAATTTCAGAACTTGGTATTCATCAGTTCAAGTTTTCATTTTCTTTCTGGTTCAATTTTGGGAGGCTTTATGTTTTGAGAAATTTATCTATTTCCTCTAGATTTTCTCATTTGTGTGCATAGAGGTGTTCATAATACTCTTTGAGAATATTTTGTATTTCTGTGACATTGAGTATAATGTCATCTTTGTCATTGCTAATTGTACTTATTTGTGTCTTCTCCTTTTATTTCTTTGTTAATCTTTTTAACAGTTTATTATTCATACTTATTTTTTTCAAACAACTGACTCTTGATTTCGTTGATTTTTTGTTTGTTTGCTTGTTTTTGACGGAGTCTTGCTCTGTAGCCCAGGCTAGAGTGCAGTGGCAGGAGCTTGGCTCACTGCAAGCTCCGCCTCCCATTTTCACGCCATTCTCCTGCCTCAGCCTCCCGAGTAGCTGGAATTACAAGCGCCCACTAATTTTTTATGTTTTTAGTTTGAGACGGGGTTTCACCGTGTTAGCCAGGATGGTCTCGATCTCCTGACCTTGTGATCTGCCCGCCTCAGCCTCCCAAAGTGCTGAGTTTATAGGCATGAGCCATAGCGCCCAGCTTTTGTTGATGTTTTTTAAGGAGTTTTGTGTCTCAATTTCATTCAGTTCTTCTCTGATTTTAGTCATTTGTTTTCTTCTGCTAGCTTTAGAGTTGGTTTGTTCTTTTTTGTTGTTGTTCCTTTATGTGCAATATTAGATTATTTATTTGAGATCTTTCTAACTTCTTGAAAAAGGCATTTTGTGCTGTATACATTTGTCTTAACATTGTCTCTGCTGCATCCCAATGATTTTGGTAAGTTGTGTCTCTATTTTTATTAATTTCAAAAGATATTTTGGTTTGGTGCTTAATTTCAATGTTAACATGGGTTATTCAGAAGCAAGTTGTGTAATTGCCATGTATTTATGTAGCTTTGAGAGATCTTGACATTGATTTTCATTTTGATTGCACTGTGGTCTGAAAGTGTGCTTGGTATGATTTTGATGTTTTGAATTTGTTAAGACTTGCTTATAACAAAACATGTAGTCAATCTTAGAAAATGTTTTATGTGCAGATGAGAATAATTATACTGTGGTTGTTGAGTAGAGTGTTCTGTAGATCTCTATTAGGTCCAGTTGATTCAGTGCCAAGTTTAAGTCTAGATTTTCTAAAATAATTTTCTACCTTGATAATTTGTCTAATGTTATGAATGCTATGAATGGGGTATTGAAGTCTCCCGCTATTATTGTATCGCTGTCTAGATGTTTGCATTGCTTAAGCTGGGCTAGTTTTATAAATACGAGTGTTCCAATGTTTGGTGCATGTATATTTAGGATCGTTAAGTCTTGTTGAATTGAACCCTTCATCATTATGTAAAGCCTTTCTTTGTCCATCTTATTTGTTATTGGTTTAATGTCTGTTTTACCTGACATAAGAATAACAACTTCTGTTCTTTTTCTTTTCTGTTTGCATGGTAGATATTTCTCTACCCCATTATTCTGAGCCTGCAGGTATTGTTACATGTGAGATAGGTCTCTTGAAGAAAGCAGAAAGTTGGGCCTTGTCTTTTTATCCAGTTGCCACTTTATCCCTTTTAAGTGGGGTATTTGACTATTTATATTCAGTGTCAGTATTGATACCTGAGATTTTGTTCATCTCATTTTGTTGTTAGTTGGTTGTTTTGTAGAGCTGATTGAGTAGTTTCTTTATGGAGTCTGAGGGCTATGTGCTGGAGAGTGTTTTTGTGGTAACAGGTCTTTCTTTTCTTTCCGTGTTTAACACTCCCTAAATAACCTCTTGTAACATATGTTTGGTTGTAATTAATTCCCCTAGCATTCGCTTGTATAAGAAGATTTTATTTCTCCTTACCTTATGAAGGTTAATTTGGTGGGATATGAAATGCTTGGTTGGAATTTATTTTCTTAAGGAATCTGAAAATAGGTCCCTAATCTCTTCTGACTGGTAAGGTTTCTGCTGAGAGGTCTCTCACTGGCCTGATGGGGTTATCTTTGTATAAGAACTGACCCCTGTATCTAGCTGCCTTTAAGATTATTTCTTTCATGATGATCCTGGTGAATCTAATGATTATGTGCCTTGGGAATGGTTGCCTATGATAGTATTTCACAAGGATTATCTGTAGTTTTTGAATTTACCTGTCAACTTCTCTAGTGAGATTGGGGAAATTTTCAATGACTATATCCTCAAATGTGTTAAATGTGTTTTCCAAGTTATGCTCTGTCCTTCTCTAACAGGAAAGCATCGAGTCATAGATTTGGTCTCTCTATATAATCTTTTATTTCTTGGAAGCTGTGTTTGTTTTTCTGAATTATTATTATTATTATGTGTTTTTTTTTTTTTTTTTGTCTGACTGAGTTGATTTAAAGAATTGGTCTTAGAGCTCTGAGAATCTTTTCTCAGCTTGTCCTAGTCTGCTATTAATGCTTCTTACTTATAATTTTTTGTAATGAACTTTTTAGTTCCAGAAATTTAGTTCAACTTTTCTTCAAATGGCTCTTTCAATTTTCAGCTCTTAGATCCATTTACTATATTCTGTGGATTCCTTGGATTGGGTTTCAACTTTCTCCTCAATATTCGTGAGTTTTCTTGCCATCCATATTCAGAAATCTGTGTCTCTCATTGCAATCATTTCACTCCATTTAAGAACCATTGCTTGGGAGCTCCACGCCTCATTAGGGTGTAATGGGCCATTCTGGCTTTTAGAGTTGACAGAATCCTTGCACTGATTCTTTCCTATCTATGTGGGTTGGTGTTCCTCTAACCTTTGAGCTGCTGTCCTTTGAATGGGGCTTTTAGCTATTATAAACTTTTTTCTTCTCACAATGAATGCATGTGTCTTGAGTCTTTGTGTCTGAGTGACAGTATAATTGGGAGTATTCCAAATTAAAATACTGTATAAATTATAATGTTTATTAATGTAAAAATAACACAATTATTCTTTATTGAATATTTCATATATATTATTAAAATTCAACAGTAGCAACAGCAATTGTTCAGAATGTAGATAAACTCAGCAGCAACCATACAAGCCAGGAGATATTTGGAAACTGTTTCACCATTCTTAAAGAAAAGAAATTTCATCCAAGAGTTTCATACCCTGCTAAACCAAGCTTCAAAAGCAAAGTAGAAATCAAATATTTTACAGACAAACATTTACTAAGGAAATTTGTTACCACTAGTCCAGCCTTACAGGAGATCCTTGATGAAGTTTTAAACATGAAACAAAACAAAGATACCTACTATCACAAAAACATACATAAGTATATAGCCTGCAGACTGTGTAATGCTACCACAAAATAGAAACTACAAAGCAAACAGGAAGCAACTTTGTAATAGAACGAAGACACACATACCAGTTTTAAACTTGAATGTAAATGGCTTCAGCTTTCCACATGAAGGTGCAGAGTGGCAAGTTGGATTTAAAAAAATAAGACTATCTGTCTGCTGTCTCACATGTAACCATACCCATAGGCTCAAAATAAAGGATTGGAGCAAGTTCTACCATACAAATGCAAAACCAAAGACAGCAGTATTTACTGTACTTATTTCAGACAAAACACTTTCCACCAGAAATTATGAAAAAGGACAAAGAAGAGCATTGCATAATGATAAAGGTCTCAATCAATAAGAAGACTTAGTATATAAGCACCCTAAATATATATGCACCCCGTATTGAACATCAAGATTTATAAAACAAGTATTTCTCTATATACGAAAAGACGTAGACAACCACATAATAAAAATAGAGGAGTTGAACACCTCACTGACATTATTAGACAATTAATTGAGGCAGAAAGCTAACAAACACATTCTGGACTTAAATTCAACACTTTACTAATTGGACCTACTAGATATCTGCAAAGTACTCCACCCATCAAACACAGAATATACAATCTTTTCATGTGCACGTGAAACATACATAACACTGCAGAAAAACAGTGTTAAAAGGAAAGTTTAGGCTGGGCATGTTGACTCACATCTGTAATCCCAGCATTTTGGGAGGCTGAGGCAGGTGGATTACCTGAGCTCAGTAGTTCAGGACCAGCCTAGCCAACATGGTAAAACCCCATTGCTACTAAAAAATTCAAAAATTAGTCGGGCATGGTGGCAGGCACCTGTAATCCCAGCTACTCAAGAGGCTGAGACAGAAGAATTGCTTGAACCCAGGAGGTGGAGGTTGCAGTGAGCCGAGATATCCTGCCATTGCACACCAGCCTGGGAGACAAGAGTGAAATTCTATCTCAAAAAAATAAAAATAAAAAAAGGAAAGTTTATAGCACTAAATGCCTACTTCAAAAAGTTAGAAAGATCTCAAGTTAACCAAACATTACACCTAGAGGAACTAGAAAACAAACTAAACCCCAAGCTAGCAAAAGAAAACAAACAACTAAAATTAGAGCAGAACTGATTTCATCCAAAAATCTATGCAAAGTGTCAACATAAGGAAATGTTGGTTTTTTGAAAGGATAAACAAGATCCATAGATGGCTACATAGATTAACAAAGAAAAAGAGAGAGAAAATCCAAATAAGTACAATTAGGAATGACAAAAATTGGCATTATAATCAATTTTATAAAAATACAAAAGATCCTCAGACTAATATGAACACCTTTGTGCACAGAAACAAGAAAATCTACAGAATCTACAGAGAATGGATAACTTCCTGGAAACATGTAGTCTCCAATGACTGAATCAGGAAGTAATTGAAACATGGAATACATCAATATTGAAGTGCCTACATTGTTTGGGTATATACCCTGGGGTTCATTGTCATGCACCAGGAAAATTTAGGACACAGACACACATGCGGAGTTTAGTGTGGGAAGGTTTAATAGGCAGAAGAGAATGAAAGGGATCTCTGAGTGGAATAGACCAGGACATGGCAGATGCACCAAACTATATAGTTAGGTTTGAGGAGGCGGTGTCTGATTTACATAAGTCTCACAGAGTGGTTCGATCAGGTATGCCATTTACATAGCATGAGGGGAAGGCTGTTTGCCCCACCCTAATCTTATTACGCAAATGGATTTCCAGTTGATCCACACCACTTGTCTGATTCTTACTGTACATGTGGCTGGCAAACAAGGGAAGATGGAGCTACCATCTTGAACATGTTTAGTCTCTAGCTCCTGCTGGCACTCACCCGTGCAGGCTCCCAGCTTCCTTTTCAATGTCTGCAGTTTGACTTTATAGGCTGCTCTTTGCTCAATAATTTTGGGCTGCTTTTCATTAAAGAGAAACGCTTTACAAAGGACTTTTGTACCCTCACTATGTGCCTAAGCGATTCTTTCTTAACTTCTGTATCATTATCAAGTGACAAAATTGAATCAGCAATGAAAATCTACCAACCAAAAAAGTCCCAGAGCAGAGGGATTCACATACAAATTCTCCCAGATGTACAAAAAAGACCTTGTATAAATTATACTGAAACTATTCTAAATAATTGAGAATGATCAACTCCTCCCTAATTCATTCTATGAAGCCAGCATCACCCTGATATCAAAACCTGGCAAAGACACAATGAGAAAAGAGAAATGCAGGCTAATATTTCTGATGAATACAGATTCAATAGTCCTCAATAAAATACTAGCAAACCATATCTAGTAGCATACAAAATATTATTTCACAATGATAAAGTAGCCTTCATTCCTGGAATGGAAGGTTGGTGCAAAATATATAAATCAATAAATTTTCTTTACCACATAAACTGTATTAAAAATAAAAACCATATGATAATCTCAATTGATGCAGAAAAATCTTTCAACAAATATCTAACATCTCATCATGATTAAAAAAAAACTCTCAAGAAACTAGGCATCAAAGGAATATACCTGAAAATAATAACAGTCATCAATGACAAACCCACAGCCAACATTATACTGACCAGGACGAAAATGGAAGCATTTATCTTGAGAACTGGAGCAAGACCAGGATACCCATGCTCATCACAACCTATTCAACGCAGCATTGGGAATGGTAGCCAGAGCAATCAGGCAAGATAAAGAAATGAAGGACATCTAAATAGGAAAAGAAGATGTGAAACTATCTCTTGCCTGGTGATATAATTCTATACTTAGAAATCCCCAAGGACTCTGATAAAAGGTTATTAAAATTATTAAGTGATTTTAGAAAGGTTTCAGGGTACGAAATCCACGTACAAAACACAGTAGTATTTCTATATACCAATAGTGTTCAAGCTGAGAGCCAAATCGAGAACACAATCCCATTTACAATAGCTACAGAAATATGGTTGGGTTCTGTGTACACACCCAAGTTTCATGTTGAATTTTAATCCCCAGTGTTGGGGGATGAACCTGGTAGGGGATAACTGGATCATGAAGGCAGATTTTCTCCTTGCTGTTCTCATGATAGTGAGTGAGTTTTCATGAGATCTGGTTGATTAAAAGTGTGTAGCACTTTCGCCTCCTCTGTGTCTCCTGCTGGCCGTGTGAAGAAGTGCCTGCTTCCCCTTCACCCTTCTGCCATGATTGTAAGTTTCCTGAGGCTCCTCACCCATGCCTCCTGTACTGCGTATGGAATTGTGAGTCAATTAAATCTCCTTTCCTCATAAATTACCCAGTATCAGGTAGTTATTTATAGCAGTGTGAGAACAGAATAATGCAGAGAATTGGTACCAGATATGTGGGACACTGCTAAAAGATACCTGAAAAATGTGGAAACTACTTTGGAACTGGGTAACAGGCAGAGACTGGAACAGTTTAGAGAGCTCAGAAGACAGTTAAATGAGGGAAAGTTTGGAATTTCCTAGAGACTGGTTAAATTGTTGTTACCAAAATGTTGATATTGATATGGACAGTGAAGTCAAGGCTGAGAAGGTCTCAGCTAGAGATGAGGAACTTATTAGGAACAGGAGTAAAGGTCACTTTTGCTATTCTTTAGCAAAGAGACTGGTGGCATTGTGGTCCTACTTTAGACAACTGTGGAGGTTTGAGCTTGAGAAAGATGATTTAGAGTATCTGGCAGGTGAAACTTCTAAGAAGCAAAACATTCAAGATGTAGCCTGGCTGCTTCTATCAGTTTACACTCGTATGCCTTTGTAAAGTGATGGTCTAAAATTAGAATTTATATTTTAAAAGGTAGCAGAGTATAAATGTTGGAAAATTTGCAGCCTGATCATGTAGTAGAAAAAAAACAAAAAAAAACATTTTCTGGGTGGGAACTCAAGGTTGCAGAAATTTGCAGAAGTAAAGAGGAGCCAAATGTAAATAGCCAAGACAATGGGGAAAATGTCTCCAGGGCATGTCAGATAACTTTGCAGTTGTCCCTCCCATCACAGACCTAGGAAAGAAAAATGGTTTCATAGGTTGGGCCCAGTATCTTGCTGTTCTGTGCAGCCATGGGAGTGGGTGCCCTGCATCCCATCTGCTCTAGCTCCAGCTGTAGCTAAAAGGGGCCAATGTACAGCTCAGGCCATTGCTACAGATGGTGCAAGCCCCCATCCATGGTGGCTTCCATGTGGTGTTGGGGCTTTGGGTATGAAGAATGCAATAGTTTGGGAGCTTCAGACTAGATTTCAGGAAATGTATGAAAACAGCTGGATGTCCAGACAAAAATCTGCTGCAGGGGCAGAGTGTCAGGCCTCTGGGCCCAAACCTACACATATACAACCAGATGGCATGAAGCAAGTGAAGAATCACAAAAATGTGAAAATGGCTGGTTCCTGCCTTAACTGATGACATTACCTTGTGAAATTCCTTCTCTTCCCTCAGAAGCTACCCCACTGAGCTCCTTGTTACCCGCACCCCTGCTGGCGGAGAACAACCCCATTTGACTGTAATTTTCCACTACCTACCCAAATCCTATAAAACGGCCCCACCCCTATCTCCCTTGGCTGACTCTCTTTTCGGACTCAGGCTGCTTTCACCCAGGTGATTAAAAAACTTTATTGCTCACACAATGCCTGTTTGGTGGTCCCTTCACATGGACACACGTGACACAGAACCCTCATGGAGAACTTCTTCTAGGACAGTGTGGAGGGAAAATGTGGGTTTGGAGCCCCCCCACAGAGTTTCCACTGGGACACTGCCTAGTGGAGCTAGGAGAAGAGGGCCACCATCCTACAGACCCCCAAATTATCCGCCAACAACTTGCACTGTGCACCTAGAAAAGCTGCAGGCACTCGATGCTAGCTTGTGAATGCAGCCATGAGGGCTGTACCCGGCAGAGCCACAGTGGTAGAGCTGCCCAGGGCCATGGGAACCCACTCCTTACATCAGCATGCCCTGGAGGTGAGACATGAAATCAAAGGAGATTTTGGAGCTTTAAGATTTAATGGTTACCCTGATGGGTGTTGGGTTTGCACTGGGCCTAAAGCCTCTTTGTTTTGATCATTTTCTTTCTTTTGGAATGGGAGGATTTCCCAAACGCCTGTATCCCCATCGTATCTTGGAAGTAGCTAACTTGTTTTTTACTTCACAGTTTCATAGGTCGAAGGGACTTCCCTTGTCTGAGATGAAACTATAGACTTGGACTTTTGAGTTAATGGTGGAATGAGTTAAGACTTTGAGGAACTGTTGGGAAGGCATGATTGGTAGTTCTTTATAGCAGCATGAAAATGGACTAATACAAGTACTATGTTTCCTTTTCATTTATGTGGTCAAAGGGGAATACAGGTTTATCTTTTAAGTTTTTTGTTGTTTGTTTGTTATACAAGGAGAATATATTTAATAATTTTTATGTCACTGTAAATTAATCATTTAAGCATTTAAAACATGTTCCTCAAGGGAGAAAATTGAGGAAGGGTTGGGGTAATGTATTGCTGCATTTCGTTTGAAGTACTCCTGTAATATTTGCTCTTTTTAAAATGAATACAACATTTTTCTATTTGACACTTTTTTCTAAATATAAATTTAGAGAAATGAAGTAGACAAGTCTGAAACAAAACAAAGAACAAAATGAAAAATAAAGCAAAATTAGAATGCAATCAAAATAAACTAGTAATCAAAGTAATACTAAATTTAGTGGAGATAGAATAAAAACTAAACTTTAAGTATTATAAATACTAAATAAATAATATTTAAATTGTTGTGACCATGAGAACATGATAAATATAATAAAAAATTACAATTTTAAAATCAGTAATTAAGGATAAGTGGGAGTTAATGTTAATTCCATGTTTTAAAGAGGGTGACAGTAGATTATGTTAACATTTGAAACATAAGTTTTCATAATCAAAGTTAATTTTTGGGAGATACTTTAGTATCTACTACTTTTGCAAAGAAAATTGAATGTCAGCACTCTTATTTGCCTCACACATTTTTTCCTTTAAATTATGATTATAATTAATTTTAATAATAAAAATAAAATGATTACAATCCCATTTTTCAAAAACAATTTTTCTCAGTATTTATTTAACTTTAAACTTCTATCTAGCTGTATAGAGGTATCTAAAGTGATGCATACCAGTTGTGAAAAATGGTGATTTCTCATACAATATATTGAGTGATTTTTTTGTTTTCTTATTTTTATAATATTTGTATCATTGTATTTGAAGCATATATTTCTATAAAAACAATAAAAGTGTTATGTTTTACAAATATCTAGCTGTGAAAGACTTTACAATTTTTTTTGACATTCTAAAAAATATGACAACAAACTAGTAGCTATAATTTCACTTTTTGAAAAATTATAGAATTAAGTTCCTTAACTTAAAACAAAAATTACCAGTGATTATTACTCTTTAACATTGATGTAGGAGGTCTAGCAAACTTAGTTATTCATGAAAAATAACAGGTATAATTTTTAGAATAAGAAAAAAATTGAGCAAGAAATTATAATTGCATGCTGATATTATTTGAATGTTAGTCCACTCCAAAACTCCCAAAATTATTGTTGAAATTTAATTGCCATTCTAACACAGCACAAGGTGGGATGTTTACCAGTTGATTAGGCCATGAGGGTTTTGTCCTCATAGTTGAGATTAGTGCCATTAAAAGGAGTCCGTTCAGGCCCCTTTAATCTTTCTTGCTGTTCTGACTTCTGTAATGTGATGATATAGCAAGAAGGCCCTTGTGAGATGCTGTTGCTTTGATCTTGGACTTCCCAACCTCCAGAAATTTTCACCAGTAAATTTCTGACTATTGTAAATTTCCCAGTCTTTGTTATTTTGTTGTAGCAACACAAAACAGACTAAGCCATATGCCTAGTATTATACACCCAACCAAACTGGAGGAAAAGCTTTTGAACAACGAAAAAAATTAATAAAATGGTAAGATATAAAAAGTAGACCAATATATGGCAGAGCCTCACAGATTTTAGGAAATTGTTACTTGAAGAGCGAGTTCTGATCTTTTCTTTAAGGCATTTACCAAATTAGGAAATATCATGGAGTCTCTGCACGTCGAGAAACATTGGAAACTTCAAAAGACAGACTAAAGCCCTCACAGTTTATCAGGGTTATGAAGATATAGAACAATAAAGCTCTTCATCAATGCAAGTTAAAGACCAAGAGAAAATATTTGCAATTTACATTTGACCAATAACTTGAATTCTATAATGTATAAAATACAAAAAATATAAAAATAAAATATAAAAAACAAAAAGACAAAATAATCACTTTAAAAAATGGGTAAAAAGTTCCTTCAGGCAAGTCACAAAGATATTCAAATGACTAAGGTATATATGAAAGGGCACTCACCATGATAGTCATCAAAAAAAGAAACAAATTCAAATCATAATAAGATAAGAGTGCACCATACCAATATATACTTACCAGTATGGGAGATGAACAGTATGTGCTGCTTAGAATGTCAAACATTTGAACATCTCATTCGCCGCTGGAGGGATTGTGTACCCTAGCCATACACATTTTGGAAATCTGTTTGCCAATATATACTAAAAATAAACATATGCCTACTCCATAAAGTAGCAATTGCAATTGTGGGTATTGAGCAACATAAAGAAATGTTTATGGCCAACAAAAGACTTATAAAATAATGTTTATCACACCTTTATTTCTAATAGCCCCTAACTGGAAACAACTCAAGTGCCTTTTGACACTAGGCTGGCAAAATAGTGTATGTTCACACACAAAAATATTATATAACAATAAGAATGAGAAATTGATATATGCGACAGTATGGATAACTTTCCACACAAAAATATTGAGTGAAAGAAGCCAGATATTAAAAATTACATAATAGTGTTTCCATTTACCTGAGGTTAAAAATAAGGATGAACTAATGTATAGTGTTAATTAAAATAGTTGTTATGCTTTGGAGGATTATTTATTAAATGAGGGCACAAAAGAGTTCTTAGGGAATTCAAAATACTGTATATCTTTATCTGGGAGGTGTTTATGTAAGAGTATATCAATAGAAAGTTATTGTACTGTATAGATTGATTTGCTTATTTCATTGTAAAGGAGTTCACAGCTTTTGACCTAGAGATCATGTTCTAAGAAATCTATCTCATGAAAATAGCCAGAACAAAATATACTAAGTTCTTCTTCTGCTGCTGCTGCTGCTGCTTCTTCCTGTTTTTTTTTTTTTTTTTTTTTGATGGAGTCTCACTCTGTCATCCAGGATAGAGTGCTGTGGCGTGATCTTGACTCACTGCAACCTCCACCTCACAGTTTCAAGCAGTTCTCCTCCGTCAGCCTCCTGAGTAGCTGAGACTACATGTACATGCCCCTACTCTTAGCTATTTTTTGTATTTTTAGTAGAGATGGGATTTCACCATATTGACCATGTTGGTCTTGAACTCCTTACCTCGTGATCTGCCTGCTTTAGCCTCCCAAAGTGTTGGGATTACTGGCATGAGCTCCCATGCCCAGCCTATACTGAGTTATTCATACTAGTAAAATCGTAAAATCCTTATATTGAGTTATTCATACTAGTAAAACCTTAAAATCCTAAGATGCAAAAATAGGCAAATTATTAAATAAACTATGATATATCCATAGGGTAAAATATTTGCAGCCATTAAAATATCTGTAAATATGCCAAAATAGTCACAAAACTACCACTAGTGAGCTTGGGTGACACATAGGTGAGGTTATATGTGATTGTTAATCTGTGTATGTATATTTATAATATAAATAAAATACAAATATTAATATACTAATAAACTTAACCTAGCTAGGTTTAACAGGTAAAATTGAAGTAATAGTCAGAAATGAATAAAATATCAGAGAGCAAGGAAAGAACATTCATTCCATTGTGTATAGCCTTTTATATTGAAGTAGATTCTCCCAGACAATTATAGATTATTTGGGCAATAATTTAGACACACTTATGAGCTGCAATAATGTTTTCTATTTTTTTATTTACATGACCAATATTCAATCAGTTTTCAAAGGGTATGTGGAAATTCAGCTATAAAAATAATGATGGCCAAAAAGGAGGCAACATCCATTTTTGGTAAATAGTTTAGCTTGCAATGAATAAAAGGCAGCTTGATGAAAGTATCTCCCCGACACTTGATTTTGTTTAATTCCTCTAACTTAACACTCAATCAAGCAGAAGCACTACTAATCAACATCAATTCATGTGTGTCTTCTTCCCTTCCCTTCCCCTTTCTGTTCTCCTCTCTCCCCTTGTGTTTCATCTCAGGAAGAGACAGCATTACTGCAAAAGGATCATGTGATTTCTGGCAAATGGAAAGATGCCACAGATGGCCAATGTAATTCCATACTCAAGAGAATAAAATTATCAATATTGTCTATGTATATAGTTTCCTCTTTCCTCGTTGTGCTTGAATGGATTACAATACTTTATTACTTCCTATATTCTTCTTTTTTTTTCTTTCTCCTGGACCCATTCTACCTCTCCTTCTAGGCTAGCAGATCATGTATTCTTCTTTCCTTTATTCTTGGTTCCAGTACCAACCAGCTGTCACAAAATAATCATACTCTGAATCAGGAGCCATTTTTAAGTCTTTACCAGGCTACACAGAATTCCAAACTAACAATAAGTCACTGGTCATATCCACTGCAAGCCTAATGCCTTACTGAGCTATGGAAGATGTTCCCATCCACAGAAAGTATTTTGACGTATACATATGCAAATTCAATAATATAATTGTATAAGTATAATAATCTGCCTGTTTAAGAGTTTTTAGTCAGAAAGGAATGAAAATATCAGAAAAGCCCTAGTGCTGTATTATTTAGTAAATAACATCTAAGTGGAAAGAAACATTGTTGAATTTACCGAAGTGTCTGCTAATTCCATGTATTAGGTAATGCATAAAAAATAAAATCCCACAACCCAGTTAATTAAGGTTTGTCTAGTATCTTCAGATCCTCAAATATTTACATATTCACCCACTACTTTAATTAAACATATTAACCAGAGTCACTTGCTACACTCTGCTTTATTTCTTGGCTCATATTTGCACTTTGAGGTTAGCAATGTTTGTCAAGAACCATAATTTTAAAATTTGAATCAGGATTCACACCATTTGCTTGATAAGGATCATATTACATAAGCAGGATTGTTAAATGGAGTCAGCCTACCACAGTCCCTTTCATTCATACTCTGGAGAGTGGAGAGTCTTGTTGTAAAGCAAGCGAACTTTCTATCAAAAGCAGCATCAGCTACATCAAGCACCAACTGTGTAGGCTGCTGAATGAAGTATAATAGTGGTAATTATATGTCCAGCTATCTGAAAACTTGTAAGGATTAGCATTTAATCAATGTAAAGTCCATCAATGCGATAAACAAAGAAAACCTTTGTGAAACTAAAGATTGCCTCTTTAATCTGAAAGCAGAAAACCCAAATCGAGACTATGAGAAATCCAAATTCTTTCAGTAAATTGTTGCTCAGATAAAGGAAACACAAGTGGACTTGAAAGAAAAGCAAATGTTTTTCCCTTGAATATATGTGTACATTTCTGTGAAGGTACTTAAGATACGTACTAAAAAGGGAAAAGTTACATTCTTACTTTCATAACTGAATTGGAATTGCCTTCAAGTTGTGTAATTTATTTTGCTACTATTCTGTCACATTAAGTTGTGTCCATGGCTACAAGTCTCTAAGAATGAGACTATTTTAAAACTAGTCTTTCTTTTTTGGTCACTGTGTAGCCTTTTGTTGGTCAAAGCCTACCTTTCTAAGTCTGCCTTCCCATCAATTGAAGACAACTTCTCTTGTATATCTCTGCACCCACTGGCAACCAGAAGGTATAAAAATATTATAAAAGTCTAATTGTTATAAGTATAGTATGGTAATTATGCCTCAATGCATTTCCCAAAGTAGCTACTAATTCCAAGTATTAAATATGTAGAAAAGCACATCTTGGACTGAGGGATTTAAAGGTCTCTAACATTGTCTCCCTGTCTCACTATAACATATTCGGGTACTCACCCATATCTCCTTGTGTCCAATTTCCCACAGTGGAAATCTGTTTATAATGACCAAGGAGCAAGTTTACACCTGCTCGGCTTTCTTCAGGAATTGAGTTCTATGTCACTGTGTGCTCCATGTCCCCTGTGCCCTTGATTCTAATTACCACTGATTCATTTTTGCTTTATACTATCTTTACTTATCATGCTTTGCCTGCCAAACTTAACAATGTTTTTCTCTACAAGCCTACTAAATCCTCAAGACAGAGCTAATTCTGAGTTCTCATACAGAGCTGGTTCTAGGTTCTAGCACCTCCTTTTCATTCAATCTTGCCATATTGAATTCAATTTTGCTCAATAAATGACTGCCTTTAATTCCCACTAACACTTTTCTTTCTTCAGAAAAAAGTCACTTCCTCTCATCAATTGCTGTTTTCTGAAAGCTATGTAACAAAACTATTAAAGCATAATTTTATTTTGCCCAGGCCAGTAAAGACCAATCTTGAAGAGATTACTAAAATTACTCCCTGATTTAGGAAATATCTTCAACTGTGTATCTGCAATTTGTTTAGATTTTTCTCACACAAGACAATACAAATAAATTTAACTATACCATAAATGTACCAATTTGGTAAATCTCTGCTCCTAAATCCATAACATGTGCCACATTGGCAAGCTACTATTTATTTTACTATGAGGCAGCTGATAATTCACAACTTAATGAGAAAAAAAGTACTATAAAATAAAGCTTCTAATTTTTTAAATGATTAATCACAGAGAAAGATATTCATCAGGGAAAGATGTTTAAAATGTTACTGGAATTCAGGTGATTCCATTCCAGGAGTCATCTTATAGTTTTTCTCTAGAACAAAAGGCAAGTAGACAGAGACACTACATCTTAGATAAACAAGAGATGAATGAGGAACTAGGGAAAATATCCCCCGATCTCACCAATCTCCACAGAGAAGAGATTCCTTTCCCAGAGTGACCTCAATTGATTTGCATGTAATGCTTTGTTCTAATCAAGAGGCTGAAGTTATCCTTATTGTGAATGCTTAGCAAATTAAATTATTTCACTCTTCACTGAATAAGTACAGTGTTTCCCCCAAATTTTAAGTAAATGTATTGGAAATGAATTATTAATTAGAGCTCATAAATACTAACTTAATGATGTGTAATTGCTTAATTTAGAACATAGACCTGATTAATACAATAAAGTTCCTTATATTTTAAATTTTTCTAGTAATTCTATTCCATTTTCTTTTGTTTAACAGTAAAGGTGTTATGGAACTTCTGCCTAATTCAAACCCGCAAATGCAGTGTAGGCCACGGTTTTCATGCTGAGTGAGCATAGTGCAGGGGCCATTGAAAATAATATGCTAAGAATAAATAAGGCTCAAGGACAGTATCTCTAGCTAGTCGCACTTTTAATGAACTCCAGTAGTCAAGGACACTATCTCTAGTTGAACTTTTAATGAACTCTAGTAGGCGCCAAGAAGGCGGACAAATAAGAAAAAATTTAGAGACAAGGAACTAAGCAGAAGGTTACATCTGGGTGCAGAAAGTTTGTTTTGCATTGTGTTATTTCTGCTGACGTGGGGTTTATGGAGTATAAATAAAGTGAGGTGGAGGCTCTAGGTGCGGCCGCCATGTTCTCTGTTTGTCTTTGTCTCTTGTGTCTGTTCATTCTCCACCACCCCCGGCATGGGCCCCAACAAGTGGCACAGCGAGCAGGGTGCACACGGGTGAGTAGTGGGGAACAAGAAGGGGAACCCCCTAGGAGTGGGTAAAACCCGGGAATTGTTAAGGGGAACCTTCTTGAACTTTCATTGTGGGGAATTCCAGTTCCTTGGCCTCAGAATATTTAAGATTATTACAAGGGCTTCTACTTTTGATTGGGGTTGATGCAAAAGAGAGAACTTTGTGGAAATTGTTTGCTCATGTGGATCAACATTGCTCTTGGTTTCAATATCAAACTGAAGTACAATTAAATAAGCGAGAGTGGCAACAGGTTGTTAAGACCCTTCGTCAAGCGCACCAGCGTGGGGATGTAATGTCAGCACCTTTGTGGGCTCTTTGTGCCTCTATTACTCAGGCTTTGGAGCTCTTAGAGACAGACTCTGAAAAGGGGGAAGGCAGGGATGAGGAGTCTTTGAAGTCTCCGATAGCTATTTCCCCTCTTTAGATAATTCTGTAACTGAAGGAGAAGGTCCTTTGTGTGATAATGTGTCTCATGAAAAAGAATCAGAAATTCAAAAGGAGCTTCAGCCGGTTGTTCAATTGTTACAACAAATTTCACAATTGGAGTTATCTCCCCCTCAACCTTCTCCTCCACACACTCCTGTTTTTACTTTTCCTGTGGTTCATCCACCCCCATCAGCACCTAAGGCGGAGGAGGAAGATAGTTTTCCACCACCACTACCGCCGGTGGAAATGCTGCCTCATTCAGGCACAGTTTTTGCTGTTCCCGCTTCTACTGCTAAAGCTGTAATTAAGGTATTGGATTCTCAAGAGGATGAGGATCCTTTACAATTGTTCCCCATTATTAGGCAACCTTTTGGTCCTAATGACCAATTTCCTCAAGGGGGTATAAATGTGCAGTATAATGTTCTTCAATTTAAATTTCTTAAAGAGATGAAGGCAGCTGTTGCTAATTATGGCCCTCAATCTCCTTTTGTCACGGGGCTTCTAGATTCTTGCTCCTCTGAGAATTTGTTTTTGCCTCTTGATTGGGAAACTTTGGGGAAGGCTGTTTTGGACCGCTCTCAGTGGCTTCAGCTACGCAGTTGGTGGCTGGAAGATGCTAAAGAACAGGCCCACCGTAATGCCGCTAAAAATCCTCCAGGGCCGACAGAGGAGCAATTAACAGGTACTGGTCAGTTTGCTACCGTAGTGGCTCAATCTGGACTCGATGATATGGCATTATCACAAGTTAAAAGACTGTTTTTAAAGGCTTGGTGTAAAGTAGAATCATTGGGGAAAACTGCCTTGTCTTTTGTTAAGGTTTTGCAGGGTGCCAATAAACTTTATCTTGATTTTGTTGCTCAGCTCCAAGATGCTGTAATAAAGACTGTGGGTAGTGGGGCTGCAGGCAAAATCCTGATAACCACACTAGCCTTTGAGAATGCTAATCAAAAATGTCAGAGGTTGTTGCGTCCTCTAAAGGCTGCTAGAAATTTACTAATAGAGGATTTTATTAGAGCCTGTGCAGGAGTGGGAGGGGCTGCCTTCAGCGCTTAGTTGTTTGCTGGAGCTTTATCTAAGGCATTCATGGAAAAAAAGGGAGTTTGCTTCCAATGTGGAAAGACCAGTCATTTTAAAAAGGAGTGCCATAAACTATCTAATAGAAGTGACTCTTCCAAAGTAGGATTTAAAAAGCTTCCTACTGAGCCCTGTCGTCGTTGCGGCAGAGGGCAACACTGGACTAATGAATGTCACTCTAAAGTGGACAAAAATGGTAATTCTCTCACCTCTGGATTGGGAAACTTGCAGGGGGGCCCTTCAGCTTGGGGCCCCAACAACAATACAAGCCCTCTTCATTTGCAATTTCCAGTCAGCTCAGGGGTCCAGCATCAGCAAGCCAGTCAGCCAATGTTAACCCCCAATTTTCATTAGCTCAGCTTTTCTCTGCTACTTCCGGTAGCTCTGCTGCTGATTTGGCTATTTTGCAGGCTGTTGAACTCACCCCAGAAATGGGAGTTATTAAATTGGCTACAGGTGTTTTTGGGCCATTACCTCCACATACTGTTGGATTGCTTATAGGACACAGTAGTAGCATTTTACAGGGTTTACAAGTTCGTTTGGGTGTTATAGATTCTGATTATAAAGGGGAAATTCAAATTATGGCTCAAGCTCATAAATCTATATCCCTGAAAGAGGGGCAGCGAATTGCACAACTCCTTTTACTACCCTATTTTCAGTTTCCTTCCTGGAGGCAAGAAAGAACCAGAGGTTTTGGAAGCACAGGTAAACATATTTTTTGGGAAACTTTAGTAACTCAACAAAAACCCCTGTTTCCCCTCGAAGTAGAGGGACAAATTTTTCAGGGCTTGGTTGACACTGGAGCTGATGTTTCCATTATTGCCTCTGATCAATGGCCTTTACAGTGGCCTAAGCAGCCTGTTGCTGTTTCTCTTACAGGATTAGGTACCGCCTCTGAGATGTATCAAAGTTCTTAAACCTTGAATTGTTGAGGGCCGGATGGTCAAATGGCCCAAGTCCAGTTTTATATTGTTCCTATTGCCCTAAATTTATGGGGGTGAGATTTGTTGCAACAATTTGGAGCTTTTGTTTCTATTCCTCATGTCTCTAATTCAGCCAAAAGTATGATGTTCTGCATGGGCTACAATCCCCTTGAAAAATCTTTAAACATATAGCCACTGTTCACCAGCCTCAAGCCCTTCCCTTGACATGGAAAACTAATACTCCTGTATGGGTTGAACAGTGGCCTTTAACACGTGAGAAGCTTAAGGCCTTGGAAAACTTAGTTCAGGAACAATTATCCCTAGGTCATATAGAACCTAATACTTCTCCATGGAATTCCCCTGTCTTTGTGATTAAAAAAAAAAAAAAAAAAAGTAAATGGAAACTATTAACAAATCTTCGTGCTATTAATGCATGTATTCAACCCATGGGATCCTTACAACCTGGCCTTCCTAATCCTTCTATGATTCCTCAAGATTGGTTACTCACGGTTATTAATTTAAAGGATTGTTTTTTCTCTATTCCTTTGAATCAAAAGGATTGTGAGCGTTTTGCCTTCTCTGTCCCTGTTTTTAATAATTCTCAGCCACTTTCTCGATATCAGTGGAAGGTTTTACCTCAAGGCATGTTAAACAGCCCTACCTTGTGTCAAGAATTTGTCCATCGAGCCTTGAATCCTGTTCGAAAATGTCATCCTTCTGTTCTTTTATATCATTATATGGATGACATTCTTCTTGCCGCACCCACCAAAGAAGAGCAGCAAGATGCTTTTACATCCTTACAAACTCAGCTCTCTTTATACTCACTTAATGTTGCCCCAGAAAAAATTCAGATAGATTTTCCTATTCAATATTTAGGTTATACCTTGGGAGCACAAAATATTCAACCCCAAAAGATTCAAATTCGATGTGATCATTTAAAAACATTAAATGACTTTCAAAAGCTTTTAGGAGACATTAATTAGATGTGTCCTGTTTTAAAAATACCAACGTATCAGTTACAACATCTTTTTTCTATTCTAGAAGGAGACAGTCACTTGGACAGCCCACGTCATTTAACTCTTTTGGCTTTACAGGAACTCCAGCTTGTAGAAGAACAACTTCAAAAGGCCCATTTACATTATATCCTTCCCGACGTTCCCCTTTCCTTTTGTTTATTTCATACTTTACATTCTCCTACAGGTATGATTCATCAAACAAATCGGCTGTTAGAATGGATTTTTTTATCCAACAAAACATCTAAATGCTTGACTACTTATTTCGACCGTTTAGCTGAATTGATCATCAAAGGACGGCATCGCTGTCGACAACTCTGGGGAGGAGATCCTTCTTTCATTATCTCTCAATTCAGTCATAGTCAAATTACTTATCTTCTTGCCACTTCTGATTCTTGGCAAGTTGCTTGCGCTTCATTTGTCAGACAATTTTCTATCCAATATCCTAAGTCTCCGATCTTTTCATTTTTTAGACAGCATTCTGTGTTGCCTTTCTCACCAATATCTTTATTTCCTGTTCAAGGTCCTACCTTTTTTACTGATGCTAGTAGCAATGGTAAGGTTGGATATTGGAGTGTTCATCAATCTCGAGTTACAGTTTATACTTATCCCTCGGTGCAACAGGGAGAACTGTTTGCTATTCTCATGGTTTTACTTGATTTTCCTTCCACCAGTTGTAACATTGTTAGTGATTCTCAATACACCGTGTGTGTTACTTCTTATATTTCTCAAGCCACTTTGCCTCTTTATACTACTACTTCTCTTCAAAAACTCTTTTCTTTGTTGTCCTCTACTTTGAGCTGACGTTGAGCGCCTTTATTTATCACTCATCATTGTTCTCATTCTCAACTTCCTGGACCGTTAGTTCATGGTAATGCTCAGATTGATTCGCTTTTAATCGGCCACCTGCAGACTGCAGAACAAGAACATGCTCTACATCACACTAATAGTTCTGGTCTTCAATGACAGTTTCATTTAACTCGTAAACAAGCTCATTCTCTTATTCAAGCTTGTCCTTCTTGTGCTCCTTTGAGCATTCCATCTTTCCATCCTGGGATTAATCTGCGAGGTACTCAAGGTAATCAGATTTGGCAAATGGATGTCACACATGTCCCTTCTTTTGGACGATTAAAGTATGTTCATCATACCATTGATACTTTCTCTCATTTTCAATGGGCCACTCCTTTGCCATCTGAAAAAGCTGATTCTGTTATTACTCATCTCTTAGCTTGTTTTGCCATCATGGGCATTCCTTTAATACATAAAACTGATAATGCCCTTGCCTATGTTTCTCATAAGTTACAAGTTTTCTTACAGCAATATAATATTCAACATCTCACCGCTATCCTGGGCAACAGTCAAGGTCAAGCCATTATTGAGCGCGCAAATTTAACCTTAAAAACTCAACTGCTAAAACATAAAGGGGGAAATGAGTCCCCCAGAAATCAGATTTTAAAAGTTTTGTTTACTTTAAACTTTTTGAATCAATGGAGACAACCGCAGGACTCCACTGCCGTAAATCATCTTTCCTCACCTCCCTCGGTGATAGACCCTGCCGACAATTTAAGAGTTTGGTATCCTAATGAAGAAGGTAAGTATGCTCAAGGGCAAGTTCTAAAACAGGGATGGGGCTATGCTCTTGTCCTTACAGGGAGCGGACCTGAGTGGTTTCCTACAAGGCGATTGAAACCCTGTTGAAAAGAAAACTGGACTCAGTATGCATCTCTTCTTTTGTTGGATGTGTTTCGGCGGGGGACTTATTTCCCTTAGTGAGGCTTTGTATGAATATTGGACTTATATTCCCTTTCCACCCTTGTATCAGGGAGTCGCCTGGGGGTGGCGGAAGTTAAGGTTTTCACCAATGACACTACTTGGATGCCATCCCCCTATGTGGACAAGGAAAATATAGAATGGGAAACAGGAATAATAAACAGCACATACCAATTTGGAGTGGAAGGACTTCCAATTTGCATGGGAAATAGTCCTCATTGTCTCTGGAAATCGTATGAAGCTTGGGCTGTTCGCTATAATCATAGCCATGTGGCTGCTAACACTGTTATTATTGTAACTAGAAGTTTTCAGTATAATCATAATGTATATAGTAATGAGACTATTCCTAATTCCTTACCTTTTTGTCCTATTCCAGAGGTTTCTCCTAATATTGAGGTATTGGAGTGGCAACATTGTCGGGGAACTAAGCCCCGGATTTTATTAGAGTACAATGGGCTACAAGTAACTGATTGGAGTGTGCACGGTGATTTTCAAACAAAATTTAGCCACATACCTTTGAAATGGCACCGGGTAAATAAAAGTATTGCCACTGACGGTAATGAAACTTTGGTATGGCGTGAAGGAGGCCTGTCACTACCTATGCCTCATCTTAGACACTCTTTAAAAGTACAGAGTCATCTTTGGAAGTTATTAGCTGCAGGTGATGCTATTAGTACTTTTGTGGGGAATATGACTTTTAATCTTTCTAACCCACATAACTCCTTTCATATTCAGTTACATCGGAATACCTCCCGATATATTATTGCTTGTGTCCAAAAGCCTTACCTATTGTTAGCGGGGAACTTAGCGTGGGATAATGGTAGGGGGATTGTTAATTGTAAAGATACGTGTACATTTTTGTCTTGCCTCAATCATTCCTGGTGGTGCAGTTTTACGGGGGATATTTATATCCTCAAGGCTCATAAGGAAATTTGGCTACCTGTCAATCTGACGCGATCGTGGGGGGCATCACCTCTTGAGACTTATGTTTGGACTTCCCTTCAGCGGACCCGTCATGCCCTTGGACTTATAATTGCCTTGGTGATGAGCCTTGTTGCCATTGCCTCCACTGCGGCTGTGGCAGGGCTCGCGTTACATCAAAGCATACAAAATGCTGAATTTGTACAGCAATGGCATGAACAATCTCACCGGTTGTGGCTGCAACAACAGAACATTGACTCTCAACTTGCTGAAAGATTGGACAACGTGGAACAAGCCTTAATGTGGCTTGGAGATCAGCTTACTGTCCTCAGTACGCGGATAACATTGCAATGTGATTGGAACTCCATTCAATTTTGCGTAACACCTGTGCCTTTTAATGTTTCTCAGAATTGGACTGAAATCCAAAGGTTATTAATAGGCCATAAAAATATTAGTTTGGACATCCAAGAACTCACTCGAAACATTTCCGGAGCATTTCTACAGCAACTACATGTATTGTCTGGAGCAACTACCCTGCAGGAGCTGAGTCAACGCTTTGCTGCCCTTGACCCATGGACCCAGATGAAAACATGGATTTCTACCATCTCTGGAAGTATATTGCTTTGGATGCTCGGATTAGGTTTACTTCTCATGGTGATCCGATGCTCCCTCCATCGCATCCAAAAACAAAGGAAAACACAGGAACAAATACGGGCTACCTTTTTAGGATTGAGGCAAAACAAAAAGGGTGAAATGCAGGGGCCTTTGAAAATAATATGCTAAGAATAAATAAGGCTCAAGGACAGTATCTCTAGCTAGTTGCACTTTTAATGAACTCCAGTAGTCAAGGACACTATCTCTAGTTGAACTTTTAATGAATTCTAGTAGGCGCCAAGAAGGCAGACAAATAAGAAAAAGTTTAGAGACAAGGAACTAAGCAGAAGGTTAC